>NW_020649304.1:1463283-1775501 GCF_003573695.1 Papaver somniferum
AAAGGGGATGATTATATCGATTCATCGACTCGAAGCCTTCGGGCTTGTCATTGTCTAGTCGAATATTATCATAAATAATGTTCGTATAAAGGAATAAACCAAGAATCAAGTATAAATGTAAAACATATGAAGTTTAACGCTGAATGTAAGGTACTGAAATGTAAATAAGACAGATTTACGTGGTTCGGCACTAAGGCCTATATCCACGGGGTTGGTGTTTCACTATGTATTGAATGGTTACAAAGATAGTCGAATGACTTTAGAGTACACATAGGTCTGCGGAAGTAGGGGGATTACTTACTCTTCTTATTTCTCTCTCCTATATTCTCCTATAATTGCTCTAATTGGTCGACCCCTTCTCTCTTAGTGGAGAGGGGTATTTATAGGGTTGGAACGTGGGTCCCATTTCTGAGGCGTCGTTGTAATCTTATTTTCTTGTGCTTTGTGCCTATTACGCAGAGGTCTTCGGCATATGCTGCGGCCTGAGCTTGAATACGAAGGATTATCCTCGCCTCTTCCACGAGACGATTGACACGTGTATATCTCTTTGGTATTTAATGCGGGTAGATGGGTGTCTGCTCGTGTCAGACAAGTGTCTCTTTGTCTGGTCACATCTGTGTCAGCCAAAATTCCTCTCGGACGTTGATCTGGGATCTTCCTCGGGATTGGGTGTGATAACACCCAAGGGGTATTATCTGGTGCTCCTCTGAGCCATCATACCTCTGTGATCCTTTGTCTCTGACCGTCAGATCTGCTGACCGGTGGCATCTTCTGATGAGATGCTTGCTATCATGTTTTGATATCTTGTTTTGCATGCCTTCCACGTGTCTCTTTCTGTACACGTGGTGGATGATGAAAGGTGTACATACAATTTTCTGACTTGGGCGTATTTTGCAATTTTGAAGAAGAAAGGTCGCCCCTCTTCTTCTGACTTGGGCGTATTTTACAATTTTGAAGAAGAAAGGTCGTCATACACGTTTCCCACTTTGCATTAACTTTCCCCGTAACTGCTCCTTGGTACGAGGAGCAGTTATTGTCTTCTCTAGCTTCATAAATAGGAAAGAGAATGTGAAAAAAAACTGTTATCCTCTTCTTGTCAGTGTTCATCCTCTTCTTGTTTTCTATTCTTGTTCTTTAGTCATTTATTATCATCATTCTTGTGAGGAAGATAACAACATTCAATTTTCTGTTTCTTTCGCTCTCGATTGTTGTTGCCCCTGTATCTTTTGATATCTCCGATCCTCCTTTCTTCGACTGTGGTTGGTGCTTGTCGTCCTCTTCTATACAGGTATGGGGTTTTTCATTAGTTGTTCATCATTGATTTATCTATGTATCTACCCATTTGTCTCCTGCTGCTGTATTCTTGGTTTTGTGATGAAGAACATACATGTCGAAGCATATATGCTTGCCCCTGTTCTTTGTTACAACGTCTGTGAGTCCGTATTTAAGTATTATCTCTGGAGTTGGATGGAGTATTTTTTAGTTCTTAGGGTTTTTAATGTTTATCCGGATGAACCATCAATTATGGGTTTTTTGATTTTTAATGATCTCCTCGTATTCTTCTCTAAACTGTTTTTGTGTTTCCTTGTAGATATGTCTGATCGTCCGCGGGCTCCTTACCAAACCCCGCCGTCTAGTCCGCCAAGATCCTCTCCGCGTCGAGATTCTGACATATCTCCACTTGGGGAAGGTCCTTACAAGTCTTCACAATCGGATCCTCGGGGTCATAGGGTTTCATCTTCCTCCGGTGCGAAGGTTGTGCCTACTAAGAAAGGGGATGTGCCGAAGGGTCCTTCTGGATCTAGGTATGCTGTTAACCGCGCCCCTTCTCGTCCTCTTGAAGATTCTAGGAGTACGCAGGCTCCTCCTCGTGATGACTCTAGGAGTACGCGGGCTCCTCCTCCTCCTCGTACTGAAATAGTGTATGTTCCTCCCCTTCGTTCAATGGCTCCTCCTTCAGTGCCTCCGCAGAAATATTTGCCGCCTCCTACCGCGGTTTCTTTCAAAGGGAAGTACTCCAAGGGTACTATGTCGAGAGATGATCCGTCTAAAAATCTTTCTTCTAAAAGTAAAGCTTCGGAATTGAGTCCTACTTCTGATTCCGCAGACGAAGAAGAAACTGTCCCCGTGATACGCAGCATTTCAGTTGGTAAGAAGAATGTCACTTTCAAGCATATTGATCTTGAGATGTCCAAGGAAAAACATGAACTTCAAGCTTTTGAGGTTCTCTTCTATGCCCCTGACGATGATATCACTTACGAGCTCCTTTCTAAGTATCAGTTTGACGAGTTTCATCTGTTGACTACGGTTGGAGCCTTCGAGGCGGGTCTCATGTTGCCCCTATATAAGTCGGTGACTCCTTTTATTATGACGTGTTGGCTAGTCGCGAAGGCTCTTCCACGAACACTCATAATCGTTCCGTGTCACAACTATCTGGGAATTATCTTCGTTCACTGAAGGAATGTTACCTGCGAAGCAAGGGAGAGACTATGATGACCTGTTATGTTCCAAATCCTGCTGAGAGAGAGTGGTACACTCCTCAGAATTTTAACAGTTCTTTTGGGGATTATGTCAACAGCAGAAACCGTAAGCCGTGGAGTGTTAGTCTTCGTAATATTGCTGCTCCCCGTGGTGAAATTCGTCTTTTGAGTGAGGTGAGTGATGCCAAGCTGAAGTATGTTCCTGGTATTGAGGGATCTGCTAAACGGAAACTCTTTCCTGCTCGTGAAAGGATTAAGCGTGACCATGATTATGAATGGAAGATACTGTTATTGAGGTAGTTGGTCCTTGGGATTATGGATGGATTCCGGGTCCACGCGGTTGGCGTCCTTCTGAAAATAGCAAGCCTCGTGAAACTCCTCCTGCTCGTTATGGAGATTTCTGTCCTTGGCGTCCGAATTTCGCGGGCATGAATTTTCCTTATGCTCTTGATGTCGTTGATGGAGATGAGGAGGAGGGTTCTGGTGCTACCCATCTAACGAAGAGTGTTGCTGCTGCCAAGGTATAGTTTCTTCTTATATTCTCTATTCTATTTGTCCCTTTTTCCTTGCTTGAAATAATTTTCATTTTTGAAGTGAGGGAAAAAATGAGCCTTTGTGGGATGTATACTGGTTTGTAGGTGTCGAAGAAGAAGAAACTTGGACCCAAAAAATCTTCTACTGCGGTTAACGGTGAGGCTGAGGTTTATGAGGAGGTTACGAGTCCCGTAAACGAAGGGTATGGTGAGGATGAAGAAATGTCCAATGGAGAAGAGCGTACCGACACTTCTCACCATGATGACGAAGGTGGTAATGGTGAAGAAGAAGTTGTCGCGGGTGGTGATGGTGAGTCTGAGGGTAATATTACCGTTGGTGGTACTGGCGGGGGTGGATCTGCCCCTGTTGGCGATGATATTGTTGGTGTGGGTACTCTGCCCGTTATTTCCCCTGAATTTTTTTCGGTAGGATATATTCCGCGGGGGAATCCTTTGATGTGAATGCTGCCATGGGTCTTGCCGAAGACTTCTCATTGCTTTCCCCAAATGATGATTGGGATGTGCTTGGGAATCTTGGCAAAGAAGGTACCACTGATCAGCAAGCTGAGAACGCAGGTGGTCATGCTGAGGGTGGTAATGTCGAGACTTGCGCGGGTGAGGAGATAACCGCCAATGGGAAGTCTGCGGTTGAGTCTCCTTCAGAGTATTTCCCTTACTCGCTAATGCCTGAAGGTGAAGATGCCATTTTGGCTTGGATTAAGAAGAAGAACCTGATGTTCGTCCCTAACCCTTCCCCAGTGATCACTGGTGAGAAGAATTCCGACAAAGTCCAACAAAGTCCTAGATAAGATTGAACTTGATCTTAAAGTCGAACATGGTCTTGTCAAGAATTATCCGCGTCGTCCCCTTCTCGCGCCCTTGCCTGGTTCTTCTGGGCCCTCTTCAGGTGGTAGCGTACCTTCATCTCGCAGAGACAACCCTGTTGATGGAGCTGTATCGTCCAAGTAGATTTCTTTTATTATTCATAGAAAGTTGATCCTTGTTGATTATATAATTTCGGATCATTTTTTGATGTGTTTCCTGCTTTATCTTATTTGCTGAATCTTGTAATCAACTCTTTATGAAATGGATCATCCTTTTGGCATACCTGCGTTATCAATTCATCTTTTTATTTTAAGTATTGTGAAGTGTTAATCTAGAAATAACTTTCTTTGTAAAAAGTTGAGAGTGTTTGGGTGCGACACCGAAGGTAAATACCTTCGTGATCGTCTTGAGACCTGTCACCCCGCTGGCGAATCTTGGGCCAGAGGATTCCCAAACGGTGGGGGCCGAGGCAGCGTTCTAGGATATGGAATGCTTATTTGAAAATATTTACATGAACCCATTCCGTCGACCCGCTGGCTTAAAATTGGTATGGTATCTCTTTCTGCTGGGTGCCTTCCCCCTGGTTTTACACTCATAGCCACTGATAGGGGATCCCTGAGAGATTGTAGATTAACTACTTTCCCCAATATTGTTAATTTATTATGTAATGTACATGCGTTCATCCAGCGGGCCTTTTGACCATTTCGTTTGCTTGAAGATTTCCCAAAAAGTTTGTTTGATTGATAGGTTGAGGCCTGCTACTCCTCGTCCAGAGATAGAAACATGTAAAGCGGTTACGCTGCCTTTTTCTTCTGGTATTCTTCACGCAGATGCAAAGCTGCGCTGCTCCTATGGGTAGTACGGTTTGAGCCATTTAGCATTCCAAGGGTGCCGGAGGACCTCGCCTTTCAGATTGCGAAGATAGTAGGAACCGTTTCCCGCAATGTCGTGTATTATAAAAGGTCCTCCCCATGTAGGTGCTAACTTTCCCCATTTCTTCTCTCGTTGATACTGCGGGATTGTTCTTAGCACATACTGCCCTTCTACAAAATTTCGAAGCTTAACCTTTTTGTTGTACTCTTCGCTAGTCTCCGTTGATAATTTTCCATCTTTTGCAATGCTGCTTCCCTCCTTCTTCCAGGTCGTCCAGTCTCTCTAACATCATGTCTGTTGTGAGATTTTTCTCCCATGCTTCGGTCTTTGTGGTTGGCATGAGGATCTCTGGGATGACTGCTTCAGCTCCATAAGTGAGGAGAAATGGGGACTCCCCAGTGGCAGATCTTCGTGTTGTCCTGTATGCCCATAATACATTGTGTAGCTGTTCACACCATCGCCCCTTGTGTTCGTCTAATTGCTTTTTGAGGATAAGGGCGAGGGTCTTGTTAGTAGCTTCCGCTTGTCCGTTGCTTTGAGGGTATATGGGGGTGGACTTGTTTTTCCTTATTTTGAAAGTGTCGAAGAGCATGTCTATGTTTTTCCCCTGTAATTGTTTACCATTATCGGACACGATTTCCGCTGGTATGCCGAACCTGCAAATAATGTTTTGGAATATGAAAGTAAACACGTCCACGTCTCTGATCCTGGCTAAGGCTTTGGCTTCCACCCATTTACTGAAGTAGTCCGTGGCTACTATCAAAAATCGTCTTTTCCCTGATCCTTCGATGAAAGGCCCAACGATATCTATGCCCCATTTTGCAAATGGCCACGGACTATCCACAGAATTCAACGTTGTTGCTGGTGCGTGTATCTTTTTGGCGAAACGCTGACATTCTTCACATCGTCGGGACATTCTTGCAGCATCTTGTATCATTGTGGGCCAGTAATATCCTTGCATTTTTGCTTTGTCGGCTAGTGATCTCATGCCGCTATGATTCCCTGCGTCACCATAATGGATGTCGTTTAGAATTCGATGCCCCTCTTTCCTGGATAAGCAACGTAGTAACGGTCCGGAAAGATTTCTTGTACAGGATCCCATCCCGAAGATCATATCTTCCTACTTTGGAGAGTATTTTCCTGGTTTGTTTGTGATCCGCGGGTAAGGTTCCATCCTTGAGAAACGCATGGATCATCATTCTCCAATCATCTTCGTTGTTGAAATCTTCGTCTTGATTTGCTCTTGACAGGATATCTTCTTCGTCAAAATCGTCACGGATGTCTTCTCCCACCTGATCTTCGATATTTTCTTCCACTGTATCTTGATTTGTAGCAAAGGAAAATTGTGATGCAATCGAAGGCTCGTATACCCTTGTTATTTTGATAGCTTCGATACTCTTGTCCTTCAGCATGGATGATATATATGCTAGGGCATCCGCGTGCCTGAGATCCCTTCTGCATAAGTGCCGGAACTTGATGTTCGGAATTTGTGATGCCAATGTTTGGACCAAGGCCATGTAAGAGAGGGTGTCGTCGTACACATTGTATTCGAGCCCTATTTGCCGTATGACAAGCTGCGAATCACTTGTCAGTCTTACATCAGTTACCCCCATCTCTATTATTAAGCGGAGGGCATGTACGACTGCCTCGTATTCGACGATGTTGTTAGTATGCTCTTTGAATTCTAACCTGAGTGCCTGTACGATCCTTTCTCCAGTTGGGGTGGTGATGACAATGCCTATTCCTGCCCCTTCCTTATTTTTGGAACCATCAACGAAGACTTCCCATTGTCTTTGACTCGCGGGTTCGAGGACATCAACTGGATCCTTGCTTTCCTCGTCGGCTTCTGGTATTCCCCTAATCTCTTCATCGTTGTCCAGGGGAGGTCTGCTAAGAAATCCGCCAAAACTTGGGATTTTTGGGAATGTTGAATTTCATGAATGATGTTGAATTGGTCCAGGTGGGTGTTCCACTTGGCTATTCTACCTACTTTTCCCGCGCTTTTGAGGACTGCTTCCAGTGGTGTGCTTTGCATGGGACGCGGATGAAGTGAGTTAGGAAATAGGTTCTCAGCTTTTGAGTAGCCCATACCAATGCCAGGATGAGTTGTTCGATCTTCGTGTAATTCCTTTCCGCAGAATTGAGGGTCTTACTGACATAATAGATAGGTTGTTCTATCTTCGTATTGGTTTTGACCAACACTGCGCTAACTGCGTCTTCTGTCGCTGCTATGTACAATGCCAAAACCTCATCAGGATCAGGCTTCTGCAGGATTGGAATTGAAGCCAGGTGTTCCTTGATTCTTTGGAAGGCTTCTTCGCATTCTGCGGTCCATTCAAACTTACTCCCTTTTTTGAGAATATTGAAAAAATGTTTGCATTTGTCCGAGGATCGGGCAATAAATCTGCCCAAGGCTGCTAAGGACCCATTGAGCTTTTGCACTTCTTTTAAATTCTTCGGAGATGGCATTTCCACTATGGCCTGAATCTTCGCGGGGTCTACCTCAATACCCCTTTTTGTTACCAGATATCCGAGGAATTTCCCTGAGGTGACACCGAAAGTGCATTTTTCTGGATTTACTTTCATGTGATGTTTCCTCATTGCTTCGAAAATATCTCTCAGGTCCTGGTGGTGATCTTTGCGCAGCCTACTTTTGACGAGCATGTCATCAACGTAGACTTCTAGGGTACTACCAATCCATGGCCTGAAGATAGCATCGACCATTCTTTGGTACGTTCCCCTGCGTTTCGAAGTCCAAAGGGCATTCTAGTGTAGCAATAAAGGCCATGCGGGGTGTAGAATGTTGTGTGTAGTTGATCTTCTTCTGCCAGGGCTACTTGGTTGTAACCAGAATATCCGTCCATGAATGACAGCTCTTCGTATCCTTCCACTGCTTCAACCAGTTGATCTATGCTCGGCAGGGGATAGCTGTCCTTTGGACATGCCTTGTTGAGGTTAGTAAAGTCGATGCATATCCTAACCCCTCCATTTTTCTTAGGAACGACGACCACGTTGGAGATCCATGTAGGGTATTTGACTTCCTTGATGAAGCCTGCTTGTAGTAGTTTCCGAAGTTCTTTTTCTACTGCCTTATGATACTCTGGTGCAAATTTTCTTATTTTCTGCCTGAAAGGTGGCGTGCCTGGTTTGATGCGCAGCTCGTGTTGGATTATTTTCGGATCAATCCCCACATGTCTACTAACTTCTAAGCGAATACATCCGCGTATTCTTTAAGTAATTTGGTTAAGGAATCTTCTCTTTTTTCGTCCATTATGGTCCCTACTTTGATCATCTTCGGGTTTTCTTCCGTTCCTATGTTGATTTATCTTACGGGCTCCACTGGTGTGAACACCGGCTTCGGGTCCCCAAGGACTGGGACGTTCTTTAATTGCTATTTGTTATGTTTCTGTCCTTCGTTGGCTGCTGAAGTACTTGCATCTGTGTCAAGGACATTATCATCATTTGTCAAGCCCTTCCTTGTGGTTTCCTTGAGGAACAGGTCTATGGCCTTTTCTTTCGCAGCTTCTTTATTTTTGATCCTTTGGGTTTTTCGCTGCTCTTCCTGTTCGTTGTTGATACGATCCTGAGTAGTCTGGCACTCTTTTGCAGAGACCCGATTTCCCTTGATTTCCATCACTCCCTCGGGTGTAGGGAACCTGAGATATTGGTAGTAAGTTGTTGCCACTCCCTTGAGTTTATGTACCCACTTTCGTCCAATAATGACGTTATAGGGGGATGGGGCGTCAACCACGCTGAATCGTGTTTCTACTTTCATGGGCCCGGCGTTCACCTGCAACACGATGTCTCCCAATGGCTTTGTGGGCACTCCGTTGAACCCTTAGATGGTGTAATAAGAGGTCATTAGCTGTTCATCATGGAGATTCATCCGTTTGAAGGCGTCGTAGAATAAAACGTTCACTAAGCTTCCTCCGTCGATGAGGATCTTTTTAAGGTTACATCCGGCCACTGGTAGTGTGAGGACCAAGGGATCGTTATGGTCTTCCACATCTTCTTCGATATCTTCAGTATCGAAGATGATAGGTGCGTCCATCCACTCTTCGTGCTCGTCCACCTCTACGCCATCAATCTTATATAATTCGCAGTGGTCTTCGAATTGCTTCCGTAGCCTCTTTCCTATCTGCACTGTAAGTGAGGGCCCTGCGGCTTCGGAACACGAGATGGTGTTGATTGTGCGGTTTCCCTCTGGAAGTTGGACTTGCTTGGTTCGTTTGGATCTGTACTCGGTGACCTCCTTTCATATGTATTGCTTGAGTTCGCCAGCATCAATCAATTTTTGGATCATTATTTTGAGGTTTTTTCATTTCTCGGTCTGGTGTCCATTGAAGCAATGATACTCACAGTAATCTTTAGACTTCTCGGTTCTTGGGGGCTGTTTTCCCTTAGACCACGGCCACTCCAAATTTTCCCTTCCTTTGATCTCTCGCAAGATCCGAGCGTAGCTAGCATTGAGCTTCGCGTAAACCTGATCTTCGAATTTTCGATAGTCTTTTCGTCGTTCATCTCTTCGTTCCTTCCTATCTTCGTGAGGCCGTTCCACTGAGCTATTTCTTTTGGCCCCGCTGGTTTGTTCTGCGAAATTGGTACGGTGAGACCTCTGCGTTTGTGCCCTCGGGTTCTCACGCTGGATTTCTTCAAGACGAGCGTACTTATCAATAGTTATTCGAAGATCTCCTTCTGTCTTAGGTACGCTTCCGTGGATCTCAACAAATAGTGGACTCATTCGGTCTAATCCCCACTTGTAACAGTTGATGCTTACTACGGGATCCGCACTCCCTATGGCTTGGCAGATCTTGTGCCATCTGTTGGTGTATTCCCTCGTGTTCTCCTTGTAACTAATTGCCAGAGAAAAAAGTTTATCCATTCCGGTGTTGACAGCTTTGTTGTACATGTAGGTTCTCAAGAATTTGTCTGCGGGTTGATCGTAGGAGTTGATGGAATCAGGTGGCAGGTTGTCAAACCAAGACAAAGCCGATCCCTTCAGACTTGATGGGAAATATCTACAGAGGACGGCGTCGTTTTGACTCCATCGGGCTAAGATACGATTATAATACCGGATATTTGCCGCGGGATCACTGGATCCGTCATAGCATTCAAAAGTTGGGACAGGGAACTTTAACGGAATGGGGGTATTTTCCAGGCGATGAGTTAGGGGCATGGAGTTAGCTTCTTTCATCACCTCTTCAAGCCTTCCTCCGCCTTGTCTGGCTTTTAACTGCCTGATCTCAGCCATCATCTCATCACGCATCTCCTCCATTGCGCGGTAATATCCCACGTTCTCATGCTCAGTTGAGCGTTTCTTTCTTCGAACTTCACTGTCATAATAGTCTAAGTCTTCGGCGGCATATTCCGGATCGGATGCACTACTTACCCTGTGGTAGGCTTGTAAAAGGTCCTAAAAATTATCCCCGGCCAAAAACTTGGTGGGCCCGGAGAAATGTATAAAATTAAGCGTAATAAAAACGGGGGCCTACAGTAATACCGCAAGTGCACGGTCGTCAGTTGTAGCTCGTGCAAGTACGGGTCGATCCACAGAGATCGGGTGTGTTTTGGGAGTGTTCTAACTATTTTGGGTTCCTAAATTTGCTAATGGGTTTTGAATACCCTTTGGAACTGTTGGGCTTAATGGGTTTGTTTTTAACAATGAAAGGAACTGAGCTTGGGCTCAGTTGGTCTTTGAAATGCAAATGGGCTTTGGCCTTAAACTTAGGCTTTTGATTAAGCCTGAATTGGATTGGGCCTTAATGAATTTGGGCTTTGGTTTCACTTGTGAATTGGGCTAGGCCTTAACAATGAATTTGGCTTGGGGCCTTAATGAACTGGGCTTTGGTTTTTGGCTCAAACCTATTTCTGGGCCTTTGAGCTTCACTGATTTGAACTTGGGCTCAGTTGGATGGGATCTGAGCTTGGCTGCAGGAAGCAGCAGCAACAACAGCAGCAGCAGCAGCAGAAGGGCAGCTGCAAGGGAAGTGGAGTGGCAGCAGGAACTGCAGAAAGGCAGCAGCAGCAGCTGCAAGGGAAGGAAAGGCAATGCAGCACAAGTGCTGCACAGCAGCTGCAGGGTAGTGGAATAAGAGAAATGCAACAGAGTTGCAGCAAGCCAAGAAAAGTAGCAGCAATAGAGGTAAATCAGCAAAGAAGAAAACATCAAACAAAATGAACATGGAAATGAAAGTAAAACAGTGACAGAAACAAAGAACAAAGCAACTACAAGTATAAAACAGTGCAAGATGAACCAAGGCCTAAGGCCAAGGGCAGGGATGTGGTGAAACTGACAGAGCAAGGCTAAGGCAAAGCTAAGGCAAACAAATATAATGGGAAGAAAACTAGCTTGCTATGAGCACTAGTTTCTCCCAATGCTCAATCACAGTGCAACCTAAGCATACAACAAGAATGGCAAGATAATCAGCTTGCTATGAGCACTGATTTCTTCCATTGCACAATCACACCAATGCTTCACAGATACCTAGCCTAGCATTCCATCAAACTAACAGCAAGTTTAAACATAACAGGAACATTTAACAAGATATTCTAGAGTCTAACAGAACCTTAACAACATTGAACTAACAGGATACTAACACAACTAACATGAACATAACTGAAATTAACAATGAACATTTAACAGAAACACTAACAGGATATTGCACAGACATTAACAAAATTTGAACTTAACTGAAATTGAACTGAAACATGAAAATTAACAGAACTTGAAAGTTCTGGATGCAGGCTAGTCCAAACATAACATGAACATAAGCATAACAGGAGACAAGCATAACATGAACATAAATGAAATGAAAATATTAACAGAACACATTAACACTTAACAGGACATGAAAGTCCTGGATGTTGGCTACTCCAAGCATACTTTTACAACACACCCATAGTTCCTATTTATAGTCCACAACACAATTAGGATTCTACCCATTTTCCCAAAATAACAGTAGGTTAGGGTTTGTGATTACTCACCCAATTTGACACAACCACTCCATTTTGATGTCGACCCATGCTTTGTAATTGCTCCCTGACCTCTTCTCATGCGCCAATTGCAACTCTAGGTTACCTAATTCATCAGTTTTTCACGCCTAGGGATTCAGGCAGAGAAGCGTGAAAAAGTGAGAAAATAGGGAACTAGAGGGCTAGGGGGGAGATGGGTTTTGGTTGTTGGTCGATAGGGTGATGATGGTGGCGGAACTAGGGTGGCTGTGGCAGGGAGAAGGTGGTGGCGACAGTTGCAGGGAGAGGTGGTTTACTGGTTTTGCAGCAGGGTAAGGTGGAGGAGATGAGTTCGATAGAATGGGAGAAGGGTCTGTTTGTTTGGGGTGTAGGTGCTCGGTCGCTAGGGTGTGAGCCGGGTCCATCAAGAGGTGATGTTTCGTGAGATGGGCCGTGGGATGTGAAGCTGGTGGTGGATCGGATGGTTCCTCCTGATGAGGTTGGTAGCGACCGTCGGATGCTTTGATACAACAAAATCAACGGCGAAGATAGAGGTTAGGTGTTGTAGTGTTAACCGGAAGTATCGATATTTGATGAACAGGCAGAGAAGCGACCGTAGGATCTAAATATGATCTAATCTGAAGGCTTGGAATTTAGGCACTATGGTGTTTTGCAGGAGCTTCAGATTTTGATGCGCGATGAAGGAGCGACCATCGGATGATGAGATGGATCCAATCCGACGGCTGAAGATGGAGGCGGTTTTGGTAGAAAATGAGGTTGTGCGCACCATTCTCCGCGGCTTCCTTGCGTGATTTCTCCCGGCTTTTCACTACTTTTCTGCTCTTTTCGCTCGCGACTCATCCGAACTTTATTTATTACCTAAAAATGCAAAATTAATTAATAAAAATATTTATTCTTGAAAACAATGAAAATACAGAATATGGGATAAAATGTAGAATTAATGCACAAAAGATGAGTTAAAATGCCAACAAAAAGGGATAAATATATACAATATTTGGCACTCATCAAATACCCCCAAACCTGAATTTTACTTGTCCTCAAGTAAAACAAAACTAAGGAAATCCTAACTATACCACTGTCGCTGGTCTCTCGAATGCATTTAGCGTATGCACTAAGCCTTTTAAACCACTAAGTGTCCCTAGTGGACGAGTTGAAGTCTCGTGAAGGTTTACCAGAGGTGTGCCTACAAAACCTAAGGACAAAATATAAGCTCAGATTCCATCAAATGTGACATGTGCAAAACAGTTTAAGCTCACAGCAAAATGGAGATGTCAATCTAGCTATCGAAGGCACAATCCTAGCACTGATAACAAAAAAAGACATGTGATAAGAGTGTAAAGTGTATCTACACATGTGTAAAGAAAGATCTGAAGTTATGACTACTAATCACCAAGAGATAGTTTCTCAGGCTAAGAACTGAGGTCGAAATCTAGCTAGCTGTCCGGACTTTACGAGAATTGTGAATGAGTTGGAGGTATTTCACAATTACTCGCGTTGTACATCAATGGCATACACCCTCCTTGCTTATTACAAAAAACAACAAAAGATGACTATTTACATGACTCTTATTTACATTGACTACTCTCTTTTTATTTTTGGAACAAGAGAGATGGAATTGATAAATACTTGTTTTTTTTTTTTTTTGTATTTTTCTGATTTTTTTTTTTTTTCTGAATATATACATCGTTTTTTTTTTTTTTTTTTTTTTTTTTTTTTTTGAAGAAGGAAACACTTTTGATACATATACAAAAGAAACAAAAATTACATGACACTTTGCAAGAGGTAGCCCTTTTTGATGCACCCAGTTAAATTCGATGGTTGTCTTTCTTAATGTAACCTCCACCTTCTATCCCAACCAACCAAAGAACAAGCTAGTCCAGTTTCGTTCAGTATTCTAAAGTGATTGGCAATCGTAACTTCCTATCAAACACCTTGAAGATCGAGGCCATACATGTATTGGTAGATCGTGTGCGTGCAAATTTCTTATCACTATGTGAATTGTGCTAGAATCAGGGTGCCTAAATATCTAGACTAAGACTCCTAATAATTACATATTTGCACAAGAGTCAACATTTCAAGGTAAATGAGCTCCATTTTTCATTTTTTAATTTTTTTTAATTTTTATTTTTCAATTTTTTTTTTTTTTTGGAAATTTTCAATTTTTTCAAAAAGAAGAAGGAGTTCGTTTTTAATTGTGGCAAATTATCATGGTATCTACTCTATACCTCCAAACCTAAACTAAACATTGTCCTCAATGTTTCAAAATATGGAAAGAATTAAAATGCAACATATGGAAAGGGACATGCTGAGTAGAGTAAAAGGAGAGAGAATACCCGATTTCGGCGAAAGCAGAATTAAAACTCCGTTTATTCAAGGCAAAAATCCAACATATTTCAGCCGAGATCATATTGGATTAGCAAAATATATACAAAAGGAACAAAAGGGTTTTTAAGAAATTTTAACTACTGGATTATATACAAAAAATTCACCATACACTAACAATCTAAAGAGTTGAGGATCAACCCAAAAGACAAAGTGTAGACATTTCAACAGCTTCACACATATATATCAGGAAAGAAACGCAAGTGAAACTGTGAAACAAAATGAGCTACCCCCAAACCTGGATTTTACAGAAGATATAATTTTGAAAACAAAATCGCGCAGTTTCGGGGGTTCATCATGCAAAAGGTCTAGCTCGAAATGAACTGTGCTAGGGACGGGCAAACATGCTAATTCCAACTGTGGTTCCTCAGATGTATTATACTTAGAAGCAAAATAGTCCAAGAGGACTTGGGAAGCACACAGTTCCAAACCTAGGTTGGGAATTTTCAGAAAAATTGGTTTTACAATGTTGGTACAAACCAAATCTAGGTTGGGTGGAAGGCCAACAGATTGTGACTCGTGTAGGAGGATAGGCACATCATTACTAATCACATCAACATCTCCTAAGTCTTCTACAAGTGTCACAACATGCTCACAATCATCAAACAGTTTAGCAAGTTCACACTCAGAATCATCAACATCATCAATAAATTCATTCTCATGCATTGGCAAATCAGGAGAAATATCACAATGTGACCTAGGTAGAGAATCAGACACATCAAATATATTTTCATGCATATTAGTGTCTACAGAAGATTCAACTATTCCTATGTCATGTTCATCTTCACAGAATAATTGTACGAATCCCATGTCAATATCAAAATCATATGAATTACAATGAGTATTAGAAAAAACAACATTCATGAAGGTCGAGGGCGAGAAGCCATATGTTTTTGAACCAACAGGTTCCACAATATTTTCATGTTCTTCTAACATATCATCATAATCATCATAATCATCATCATGGTAGCATGCATATTGGTCCTCATTAACAGTGGTTGTGTCGTTAGTCAATTCATGTTCCTCTAAATTAGGTTCATATTCAACATCATTTACATGAATGGGACTAGACACTTCATTAGGGACAACATACATTTCCTCATGAATTTCCTCCTTTTGTAGGTGAAGCAAAATCTGATCTAAATATGCCTGAATTCGTGATGTAGATCTATCGAAGTTTTGCTCACTAAGTGCTTCTATGGTGGAGTCTAAGTTCATGGGAGTACAAAATTCTTCATGTTCAAATTGTGGTGATTGGTACATGTGTGCATGGTCATTAGGGTTTACAAAATATTGATCGCAACCCTCAAAGGATTGATTATGGTCCCAATGACTACCATTCTCACAATTTATGGGCATTTCATACCTTGGATTTTCTCTAGATTGCCTAAAATTATGCAAAATATGACAATTCTCAACAGGGTGGTCTAGACTACCACATGCGGGACATGCATAGATTTCAGGTTGCCTACGAAAATTAGATGTGACAGATTCCTCATGTGATTGCATTTCTAAAGCTGTGATTCGAGCTTCTAATTGATCCATAAGTGATGATTGTGTGAGTGAGGCTCTAGCAGAATGTTCATTTTCACGTTGCGATGAATGATGCATGTATGAATAGTCATTAGGGTTCATGTATTGCGGCTCGGGACTTTGAAAATGTCCATAATAATTCCTATGACTATTGACATCATGGTCCGTGGAAGGTTCATAACGTGAAGTTTGTCCATATGCAAGTTCTCTAAGGGATTTGTTGTACTCCCCAACTGTAGAAAAAGATCTATTCATGATTGGCTCAAAAGCTAAGTAAAGAATGTACAAAGCTCAGAATTTGGTTTTTAAAGGGTTTGGATTTTTGGGAAAAATTTGGTTTTGGTGGGAGACATTTTTTTGGTTTTTTAGAATTTGGGAGCAAGTTTGGTTTTAATGGGTTAAAGAAGAAAAAATTTGGTTGTTAAAATGGGAGCAAGTAAAATTTGGTTTTTGAATGGGAGAAAAGTTTTGGTTTTTGAAATTGGGAGCAAGCCCACTGTTGGTCCTCTAATGGAATGGGAGGAAGGCTGCGGTCCACGAAACACTAAGTTTTAATTTTGAAAGTTTAATTTGGCCCAGTTGGTTAAGGCCCGACGTTTGTTTTAAAACTTTGGTTTCGAGGTCCACTCTTGAGTGGAAACAAGCCCACAATCGGTTACAAGCTCAGCTGGGTTTAAACACAGAGTCCAAAATACAAGTCCAATGAAAGAATTTAAACAAGCCCACAAATTAAACAAACAAGCCCACAAATAAATTATTACAAACCCAACAGAAAATAAGAGAAGCCCAAAAATTGGCTTTAATATTACAAGCCCACAATTAAAAAAATTGGAAGCCCACAATTCGGGTTCTCTTAAATGGGTTACCTTTTAAGCACAGCCCAGCTGCTCTGATATTGTTGCAAAAACCCAGTTGGGTTTTGGTTCTTTTCCTTGGTGGCGTCCCAGCAGAGGAAAAACAGGTTCAGAACAGCAGGTCCAACATCAAATGAAGTGAAGCAGATGCAGATGCAAATGCTACGCAGTGAAATGCAAAAATAGCTAAAAAAAAACAACAAGAAAAACACAGCACCAATCCCCGGCAGCGGCGCCAAAAACTTGGCAGGCCTCGAAAAGGGTATAGAAATTAAGCGTAATAAAAACGGGGGCCTACAGTAATACCGCAAGTGCACGGTCGTCAGTTGTAGCTCGTGCAAGTACGGGTCGATCCACAGAGATCGGGTGTGTTTTGGGAGTGTTCTAACTATTTTGGGTTCCTAAATTTGCTAATGGGTTTTGAATACCCTTTGGAACTGTTGGGCTTAATGGGTTTGTTTTTAACAATGAAAGGAACTGAGCTTGGGCTCAGTTGGTCTTTGAAATGCAAATGGGCTTTGGCCTTAAACTTAGGCTTTTGATTAAGCCTGAATTGGATTGGGCCTTAATGAATTTGGGCTTTGGTTTCACTTGTGAATTGGGCTAGGCCTTAACAATGAATTTGGCTTGGGGCCTTAATGAACTGGGCTTTGGTTTTTGGCTCAAACCTATTTCTGGGCCTTTGAGCTTCACTGATTTGAACTTGGGCTCAGTTGGATGGGATCTGAGCTTGGCTGCAGGAAGCAGCAGCAACAACAGCAGCAGCAGCAGCAGAAGGGCAGCTGCAAGGGAAGTGGAGTGGCAGCAGGAACTGCAGAAAGGCAGCAGCAGCAGCTGCAAGGGAAGGAAAGGCAATGCAGCACAAGTGCTGCACAGCAGCTGCAGGGTAGTGGAATAAGAGAAATGCAACAGAGTTGCAGCAAGCCAAGAAAAGTAGCAGCAATAGAGGTAAATCAGCAAAGAAGAAAACATCAAACAAAATGAACATGGAAATGAAAGTAAAACAGTGACAGAAACAAAGAACAAAGCAACTACAAGTATAAAACAGTGCAAGATGAACCAAGGCCTAAGGCCAAGGGCAGGGATGTGGTGAAACTGACAGAGCAAGGCTAAGGCAAAGCTAAGGCAAACAAATATAATGGGAAGAAAACTAGCTTGCTATGAGCACTAGTTTCTCCCAATGCTCAATCACAGTGCAACCTAAGCATACAACAAGAATGGCAAGATAATCAGCTTGCTATGAGCACTGATTTCTTCCATTGCACAATCACACCAATGCTTCACAGATACCTAGCCTAGCATTCCATCAAACTAACAGCAAGTTTAAACATAACAGGAACATTTAACAAGATATTCTAGAGTCTAACAGAACCTTAACAACATTGAACTAACAGGATACTAACACAACTAACATGAACATAACTGAAATTAACAATGAACATTTAACAGAAACACTAACAGGATATTGCACAGACATTAACAAAATTTGAACTTAACTGAAATTGAACTGAAACATGAAAATTAACAGAACTTGAAAGTTCTGGATGCAGGCTAGTCCAAACATAACATGAACATAAGCATAACAGGAGACAAGCATAACATGAACATAAATGAAATGAAAATATTAACAGAACACATTAACACTTAACAGGACATGAAAGTCCTGGATGTTGGCTACTCCAAGCATACTTTTACAACACACCCATAGTTCCTATTTATAGTCCACAACACAATTAGGATTCTACCCATTTTCCCAAAATAACAGTAGGTTAGGGTTTGTGATTACTCACCCAATTTGACACAACCACTCCATTTTGATGTCGACCCATGCTTTGTAATTGCTCCCTGACCTCTTCTCATGCGCCAATTGCAACTCTAGGTTACCTAATTCATCAGTTTTTCACGCCTAGGGATTCAGGCAGAGAAGCGTGAAAAAGTGAGAAAATAGGGAACTAGAGGGCTAGGGGGGAGATGGGTTTTGGTTGTTGGTCGATAGGGTGATGATGGTGGCGGAACTAGGGTGGCTGTGGCAGGGAGAAGGTGGTGGCGACAGTTGCAGGGAGAGGTGGTTTACTGGTTTTGCAGCAGGGTAAGGTGGAGGAGATGAGTTCGATAGAATGGGAGAAGGGTCTGTTTGTTTGGGGTGTAGGTGCTCGGTCGCTAGGGTGTGAGCCGGGTCCATCAAGAGGTGATGTTTCGTGAGATGGGCCGTGGGATGTGAAGGTGGTGGTGGATCGGATGGTTCCTCCTGATGAGGTTGGTAGCGACCGTCGGATGCTTTGATACAACAAAATCAACGGCGAAGATAGAGGTTAGGTGTTGTAGTGTTAACCGGAAGTATCGATATTTGATGAACAGGCAGAGAAGCGACCGTAGGATCTAAATATGATCTAATCTGAAGGCTTGGAATTTAGGCACTATGGTGTTTTGCAGGAGCTTCAGATTTTGATGCGCGATGAAGGAGCGACCATCGGATGATGAGATGGATCCAATCCGACGGCTGAAGATGGAGGCGGTTTTGGTTATAGAAAATGAGGTTGTGCGCACCATTCTCCGCGGCTTCCTTGCGTGATTTCTCCCGGCTTTTCACTACTTTTCTGCTCTTTTTCGCTCCGCGACTCATCCGAACTTTATTTATTACCTAAAAATGCAAAATTAATTAATAAAAATATTTATTCTTGAAAACAATGAAAATACAGAATATGGGATAAAATGTAGAATTAATGCACAAAAGATGAGTTAAAATGCCAACAAAAAGGGATAAATATATACAATATTTGGCACTCATCACCCTGGCGGCGTTTGCTAGGATGATTCTTCGGTCTCGATTAGGCTCTGGTGCTTTAGAATTTGCTTCGTCCATTTGTTGGCTAGTCTTCGTGCTTTGGGCAATCATATATTTCAAGTCTTGGTTCTCCCTGGCCAGAAGAGCTACGGCATCTGCGTAGACCTGCTGTTTTTTTTTTTAATTCTTCGATCTCTACCATCAGTCGGTGGGACTGGTTTGATCCCTGATTGAGAGTTCCGGCTTGTACCCCTACGGCCATAGTTCCCCCTTCGTCTACTGTGTGTATTAAGGGTGGCCGAGGATCAGCTTCAATTGTTGGTATCTCCAAGTTTGGTCCCCTCGGTTGAGCTTCCACCCGCGGTACTAAAACCACTGGTATGGTTTGATTCTGACCGTTGGTTGACGGCATTCAGAAGACTGGTGGATGTGCGGGCTGATGTGTCATAGATTCTGCCACCCCTTCTTTTTGTTGATGGATTTGGTTTGTAACCAAAGTCTTGTTAGCTTCTGTAGCCTGGAGGGCCGCAACAGTTGCGTTGTTCTTTGTGGATGCTGTTTTGAGAGTCGCGGCTGCAATGGAGTTAGTGTTCATAGGTGAGGTGATTTCCGCAGCATCCTGCCTCTGAGTAGCTGTTTTAGCTTTGTCTCCTTTCTGCTTGCTTCGGGTCATGACCGGGGTAATCCTCGGTGTCTCCTTTGATGAGGCTTTGGTTTTTCCTGCCTCTAGTATCTTTTCCATTTTTAATCTTTTTCTGCATAGGGGAATAAATAAAGAGAACCTAAGATATCCACGAGGATCGGGTTAGTTCCATTCGTATCCGCAAGATTATTGGAATAGAAGGAAATGAGCTGCCCAAGGACCTTAATAAAAGAAAAATGTAAAGACTCCACCGGTCTAGTTTTTGCAATACAAATCCTCTAATAAACAATCATGGACCTTGTTTTCAGACTACTTTTGAAAAAGAAAACTCTTGAAAAGGCAGATCCGTCGCGAGAACTCATGAATCTGGATTATTAAGTCTTAGTTTTAAAAGAAAAACGCCTTACGTGAAAATCTGTGATAGATAGCCGTGGATTTGTCTGCTTTGAAATGGTGTTTGTGAAAATGAAGACCATGAACCCAGAATAAAAAAGGTTTTGAAAGCACGCTGAACCCAGAATAGGGCACAACCATAATGCGCGTTTAAGGTGAAATCACAGGATAAGATAAATCTTTTACCGGGACAAAGTCCCTGTTTCTAGCGCCAGATTGTGAACACATAAATCACGAAGCCATCCACGTGTTCACAAACAATATTCGCATACATCCTAATTCTAGAATTGTACGTCGTATGCGTAAAGGGGATGATTATATCGATTCATCGACTCGAAGCCTTCGGGCTTGTCATTGTCTAGTCGAATATTATCATAAATAATGTTCGTATAAAGGAATAAACCAAGAATCAAGTATAAATGTAAAGCATATGAAGTTTAACGCTGAATGTAAGGTACTGAAATGTAAATAAGACAGATTTACGTGGTTCGGCACTAAGGCCTACATCCACGGGGCTGGTGTTTCACTATGTATTGAATGGTTACAAAGATAGTCGAATGACTTTAGAGTACACATAGGTCTGCGGAAGTAGGGGGATTACTTACTCTTCCTATTTCTCTCTCCTATATTCTCCTATAATTGCTCTAATTGGTCGACCCCTTCTCTGTTAGTGGAGAGGGGTATTTATAGGGTTGGAACGTGGGTCCCATTTCCGAGGCGTCATTGTAATCTTATCTTCTTGTGCTTTGTGCCTATTACGCAGAGGTCTTCGGCATATGCTGCGGCCTGAGCTTGAATACGAAGGATTATCCTCGCCTCTTCCACGAGCCGATTGACACGTGTATATCTCTTTGGTATTCAATGCGGGTAGATGGGTATCTGCTCGTGTCAGACAAGTGTCTCTTTGTCTGGTCACATCTGTGTTAGCCAAACTTCCTCTCGGCCGTTGATCTGGGATCTTCCTCAGGATTGGGTGTGATAACACCCAAGGGGTATTATCTGGTGCTCCTCTGAGCCATCATACCTCTGTGATCCTCTGTCCCTGACCGTCAGATCTGCTGACCGGTGGCATCTTCTGATGAGATGCTTGCTATCATGTTTTGATATCTTGTTTTGCATGCCTTCCACGTGTCTCTTTCTGTACACGTGGTGGATGATGAAAGATGTACATACACTTGTACTTCGGCCAATCAGGAGAGAGGGTTTTGTTCACCGGCCAATGAGAGGGAAGGTAAGCGCAACTCTCGATGTGGTGTGAGAGATGTGGTTGGGTGTTTAGGTTGTTGATGTTTTATTTAGCCAAGATATTAAAATAGAATAGTCATACATATGAACATGATTTTAAGATTAACTTTGAAGATATATAGTAATAATCTGAACTTATTTTAAGATTAAGTTTCAAGATATATAATGATAATCTGAACATAAGATGTCTTATTAATGTATACTAGTATAGCACGCATGCGCCATGCGCCTGCCAGTGCGTTCAAAATAAAATCAATAGCTTTTCTAATAAAAATATCCATTTATACCAAAAACGTATCTGTGTGCATTTTTTTTACATGATAAAAACGTATTATGATATACTATACTTTTTATAGGACATGTAAACTTCTTCATCCAGCTTTCTTTGGTTATCCCAAGAATTTGCCACTGCTATAGCTGATTAGCTTTTGATGTGGTTCCAATTCATGGCGACATTATCCTTTCCTTTCATTTTTTTCATATCAAGATTATCCTGAATTCAATCTTGCTTCTACATTCTAGAACATCTACAGAGTTATGGTACTCTACTGTGCTCCTTTGATGTTTCTGTCGACCCTCGTACTCGAGCTTGCTCTGTAATTCTAGGGCTATGACTTTGTTTCCTACCATTGCTACAAAGAGGTACAGCCTCAATCAATCAAAAATCAGAAGAGAAAACTTCCACGTGACATCATAGAGTGTTTAGGTGAATAGAGAGGAAAATTTTGTTGGTCTGCCAAATTCGCAAACTCACCTTTAAGGAGTCACATTGTCAGCAAGGATTAATTCACACACCTTTCAAGGAACATACATCAGACAGTGCAGCGCAATGGCCACCAGCAGCAGCTAATTTCCGTACCTCTCCAACGCAACTGCATGAATGCTAGTATGTCAATTTGAAACCAATTTAGAGAAGAAAGAAGATAGAGTGGATGTCAAGGAAGTAAAATTAAATCTTTTTTAAAATAAGATAAAATAGATTGGTCAGAAAGCATAAATTTAGTACAAAGCCATAAGGTGAACAAATAATTAAATGACTGATGATCTAACAAATTATTTAATGTGCACATAATAGATTTGAAGACGCATCAATTGAAGAGCAATATAAATTATAAAAATGTTTCCCAAAGCCAACTAATAGCATTGATAGATTTAATTAGTCGAAATCAAAGCATTCGGACCATTACCTGATGTATGGAGGGCCACTTAAATACAAATTGTCCAAGTATAGGGACTCCAAGAGACAGCCTGTCGCGAGTGTTGTTCGTTCTCAATACCTGAGATATACAATGTTTTGTTAAAGAATACGGGCATCCAACTCAAAATTAATTGACAATGAGTGGAGAGGCCCTAAAAAATTATAAATCGCAGGATCTTAAATTGCCCAACAATGTGGGACTAATAATCTCAACATGTTTACTGATTATTTGTTTAACCTTTTCACTGTAAGGTGTTAAATGTTTTTTCTTATTTACCTAAGAAGACAAAAAAATTCCTAACTGGGGGTATGCCTCGAGGCCCATGTGATATGTTTTCTTTTTTTTCAAATGCATATATACAGGGTAATCTAAAAACTTTGACATCAAAAGCAAGATGTAGCTGAAAATTTCTTTTATAATGTACTTTTAACAAACTGTACACACGTGATCTCATATCTCATATCTTTTATAAGCAGGTAATTGAAACTCTACATATCCGACTACGTACTTCAAACCCATCTTTCTTATGGCGATTGAAAATTAATCATTTTCTTGAGATTTTGAAAAATACACAGAACTACTATGGGATCTAATTTTCTTTTTTTTTTTATCAAAAGCAAGATGTAGTGGAAGTTCTCTTATATCATGTTCTTCTAAGAAACTGTACTTTGTACAAATGTTATGTTAATAGTTCCCTAACTTTGGATTCGGAAGCAATGCTTGAAACAGAAAAGCTAACGCATACAAATAAAAGATTAAAAAAAACGATAAATAAAGGATTATACTTTCAACACCGAGTATAAATTGTTCTTGAAGCCGTACGTAATTTAGAAAAACAAATACTCTTTTTTTGACAGGTGCGTTCATTTAGTGCCTAGTCTAGCATAACAAACTATTCAGAAATTGTCTCCACATCATAAATCTACATAAGAAACTACCAAATACCATTTTCGTACGGGACAAACCCATATAGAGAGAAAATTGTCATCCAATTTTATAGGTAGAAGATTCCTAAATGCAGCTGAAACACAAAATCCATGTCTCCATTTTTTGTTTCTTCCTCAATACATCTGATAGATAACCTAGAATGCAACGGGAGATGACCAAGTTTCTAATTATCTCAATGCATAAAAACATTTCAATCTAAAACACACATGTCTCCATTTTCTGTTTCTCCCTCAATGCATCTGATATGTAACCTAGTTGGCAACTGGAGATGACCAAGTTTCTAATTATCTAAATTCATAAAAAAAATGACTTTACATGGAATGGTTTGTTAACAGATAGCAGGAATATCATTTTAGAAAATGAGGAAGTAGCAAACACAAAGATGAGTACCCTTCCCAATTATATGCGCACTGTACAGGCATTCAATTCTAAACTGAACTTAAATATGTCTATCAAAAAAAAAAAAATTGCCCTAACTTCAGTATCAGAACCAAACCAATGTGCCCTAAATTCAGTATCAGAACCTAACCAATCTGAATTTTAAACCTAACCCAATTTGAATTTTGACATTGATCTGAATTTTAAACCTAACCCAATCTGAATTAGATGTTTAACAGGTTTAACAAAATCTTGTTGAAGGAGATATGTGTTACTAATTATGGATACTGGGTCAGGAACTATAACACTACACCTGATGCACCAAAGGTAAGCTTCCACTTCACTATTTCGTATGGAAGACCTTGCAACCAAGATAGTCCCATCCATTCTCCTGGATGATTTTGGTGGCAGAGGCTCTGCAATGTATGCATACTATATCCTGAACCCACTGCAAAATTCGGTAAAGAAAATTGGTTGGAACATGTTGAACACTTTTGAATGACACCTGCTTATCGTTTTTCTATGAAAAGCTTATCAAACTCTGTCCTGTTTTACGCTGCTTGCTATACAATTGCAAATAAAGTGTACATCCCTATAATGGGTGTAAATCCCTATAATATAAGGTAATCAGTGAGTATATTACGTTATTATCTTCAACTACTTTAGGTTCAATAACTGGCGCGTAAATGGTTGAGTGATGTATCATATATGGTGTACATTATTGAACAGTTAAAATAGATTCAAATGTCTTGTATAAGTATCTTTCATGGTCCAAAGTCTTACATGCGCCTTCCTATTTTGCTAAGCATTCATCAATCATCATGAGTGTCAGTAGCATGATAATTTTCCATACTAAAGGTTCTATCAACCCAAAAGAAGCCATTTTAACAGCAACATTTTTTCACATTTAACAGTTTCAAATCCACATTCAAATCAATATAACTGAGAAAACCTGAGATATCATAAAATTAGTAGGTTATCTGTCAACTCCGAACAATACACCTGTTGTCAAAGATCTATCAACTCCAGCAAATAATTCCTTGAACAAAAGGACATCTACTTCAGGAAAAATGTGTTGCTTTCGCTTCGTCAGATGGAATTTGTAAAGTTCCATTTATTTTACCATCATATTTACCAATGGCCTTGGAAAAATCTGTTTCTTCTTCCTGAAATGACAGAAGTTGCACGTTTACCAAGTTCCCTAACAATGCATCAAAGGAAAAATCACCTTGTAACCAAAAGGAAAAACACACTTCAACTGCCCAAAATGCTAGAAAAGCAGAATGTAAGAATGTAATATGCTCCAAAAGTTAAAAATTAATGCTTTTGAATCATCATAAGCAAGTATATGCATGTGGACATACTTTCAAAGATTCTAGGTTATTGGTTTAATGTCTCACAACTATGCAGACTGTGATTTCATTCATCTGGTATTTATATGAGTACATCCAGAGATACAAAGAAGCATTCAATCTAACCTAAACAGTAATTACGGGATTACAGGGTTGTTTACAACTTTGTTACAACAAATATGAGAACTGGAGACTCGGACTGAGCTGAAGACTTGCATCTGATGGTGGTTGTTGACTGTGTATTTGCGGCAAGACTTGGTTCAAGTGCTAGCAGTCGACTACTCAGCTGTGGCATGACATTTACACGTCCAATACCCCCCCACCCAAGTTGGAGCGGGGGGAGCATGAGACCAGACGCCCAACTTGCTGACAAGGCGTTTAAAATGATCCGCTCCTAGTGGCTTCGTAAAGAGATCAGCTAATTGGGCTGCAGATGGAAGATGAGTTGGTTTTATAAGACCAGATAATAGTTTTTCCCGAACAAAGTAACAATCAATTTCGACATGTTTAGTTCGTTCATGAAAAACTGGATTTTTCAGAGATATGAATCGCAGCCTGATTGTCACAATAAACTGGAATAGGCTTCGGTATATTAATACGAAGATCAGTGAACAAATAATGTAACCATTGAAGTTCAGAAGTTAATCTTGCTAGAGAACGATATTCTGCCTCAGCAGAAGATAAAGAGATTGTTGGTTGTTTCTTGGATTTCCAAGAAATTGGGCTATTGCCTAGCATGGTGAAATAACCTGTGGTTGATCGTCTAGTAATAGGGCAGCCTGCCCAATCAGAATCTGTATAACCAACAAGAGATAAATAGCTAGTTGCAGAAAGAAAAATACCATGACCAACAGTTCCCTTGAGATAGCGAACGACACGATGCGCAGCATCCAAATGACCAGAACATGGTTGCTACATAAATTGACTCAGATAATTAACTGAGTAGGTGATATCAGGACGTGTGACCTGAAGATAAAGAAGTCGTCCAATCAATCAACGATAAATACTAGGATCAGGAAGAGGATCACCTGAACCTGGTAAAAGTTTAAGATGATGTTCCATAGGTGAAGGAGCAATTTTAGCACCCAAAAGACCAGAATCATAAACAATGTCAAGAATATATTTGCGTTGACAGAGAAAAATACCTTTAGGGGAACGAGAAACTTCAATACCCAAGAAATATTGTAAACGACCAAGATTTTTAAGAGAAAACTTGGATTCCAGTTTTTGTTTGAGGTCGTGAATTGCTGAGTCACTATTACCTGTAATAACAATGTCATCAACAAAAAACAGAACATAAATGGAAACATTACCGGAATGTTTAATGAAGAGAGAATAATCAGCACGAGACTGAGTAAATCCTTCATCAAGTAAGGCTGAAGAAAATTTAGCAAACCATTGACGAGAAGCCTGTTTTAGGCCATATAAGGATTTGTTAAGCTTATAAACACGAGTATCTCCCTTCTTCTGAATTCCTGGTGGGAGTTTCATGTAGATTTCTTCGTTAAGATCTCCTTGTAAAAAGGCATTATTAACATCCAATTGATGAAGAGGACAATTGTTAATGGCAGCAACAGATAATAAGACACGAACAAATACTAACTTTGCAACTGGAGCAAAAATATCATGATAATCAATTCCTTCTTGTTGTGTATATCCTTTAGCAACAAGACGTGCTTTACGACGTTCTATCCTGCCATCCGGCCGACATTTGGTTTTAAAAACCCATTTACATCCAATGGTTGTTTTGCCAGGGGGAAGAGTAGTAGTAGTGAAAGTATTATTATCTTTCAGAGCTGTATGTTCTTTTATTATGGCATCACGCCAATCTGTAATTTTGATGGCTTCCGTAAAATTTCTAGGTTCATCGTTAGTGATAACAGATGAGAGAAACGCACGATGTTGCGGAGTAAATTTATCAAAAGAGATGTAATTTGTAAGAGGGTAGAGAGAATTTGACTTACAATTTTGAACCGAACAAATGTAGTCATTGAGATGAGATGGTCGATGGCTTTGTCTAGAAGAACGCCGGAGAGGTTGACTGTCTGCAGTTGCATTGTCAATAGCGTTAGTTGCATCTGGTGTTGTTGAGCTAACATCAGGGGAAAGTGCAGTAGAAGCTGTTGGGACAAGACTTGGTATATCTGACGGAACTGTGACTGTAACGTCAGGAGAGGATGAGACTGTTGGCGGAACTGTTGCTGTTGGAGAATCAGCTAGAGATTCGTGTCGCGCAGGTGAAGGAGGATGAGTTGTAAGTGGAATATGGAGCTGTAATGAATCTGCAGGGTTATCGTAGTAAACAATTTCGGGTGGAGAAGTAGCCAGAAAATCATTAGTGGGAAGTTTAACATCTTTGAAAGGAAAACAATGCTCGTGAAAAACAACATCCCTTAAGACAAAGGTAGTCTTAGTTTCAATATTTAAAACAATATAGCCTTTGTGATTATGTGGATATCCAAGAAACACACTAGGAATTGCTCTAGGATCAAATTTAGAGGAAATTTTTGTGTTTCGAGCATAACACAAGCAACCAAACACTCTTAAGTTTTGATAGGTTGGTGGATGTCCCAATAGGACTTCATGCGGAGTTCTGTGTGAAAGAATGGAAGTTGGAATCTTATTAATTAAATAAGCTGCTGTTAAGATACACTCACCCCAGTAAGTGATAGGCAAATTCGCCTGAAAACGTAATGCTCTAGCTACGTTAAGTAAGTGGAGATGCTTACGTTCTACCACTCCATTTTGCTGAGGAGTAGATACACAACTACGTTGATGATGGATTCCTTTTTCAGCGAACCAAGTTTGTATTTCACGAGATAAAAATTCAGTCCCATTGTCAGACTGTACTCGTTGTAGTATAGATAAAAGAGGAATAGAATTATCTGTGGAAACACATGAAATTTGCTGTGAATATTGAGTAGCAACAAACATAGTGAAAAATTTGATAAACTTAAAGGTTTCGCTCTTAGCAGTCATAAGATAAACCCAAGTGCACCTGGAGAAATCATCCACAATGGTTAAGAAGTATCGTGCACCAGTAAGAGAAGGGGTTAAGAATGGTCCCCAAATATCGCAATGAATTAACTCAAAACAACGTTTAGATGAAATTTTATGTTTATTAAATGATAACCGACTTTGCTTAGCCATAGGACAAACATCACAGAAGTTCGAATTACTGGAATGAATATAATCAAAATTGCGACATAAAAATTTAAAACGTTCAAAGCTAGGATGACCTAGCCTACAATGCCAAACATCTAATGTGGCTTTATTACACAAGAATTTATGCGAAACTTGATGTTGCTGCTGGATTTGAAGGTGATACAATCCAGAGATGAAATTAGCCTGACCAATCACTTTCTGCGTGACTCGGTCCTGAAAGAAACAAACATTGTCGAAAAAATAAGCAACACAATTGATTTGGTGAGTTAACTGACTCACAGAAAGAAGGATGTGATGCACATTCGAAAGTTTAAGTGTGGGCGAGAAAACAACTTCGCCAATATGCTTAACAACGGAGAAAGAACCACCGGTAATTACATTTGAATTAAAGACTGGACAGGCATATAAGATGTAAAATATTGCAAAGAGTTACAGATGTGGTGTGTAGCACCACTGTCTATGAACCATGGATCAACAAAAGAGGTGGATAGAGTCATGCCAGCAAAATTGGCACGAGGTTCAATCTGTGCAGAATCTGGAGCATGGTTGATCAAAGCTAGCAGGCGAGCATATTGATCAACAGATAATGATGGAAGAGCTGGCTGAATGACAGATGTATCAGCTGGTATGGAAGTAGCAGCAACAACAATCTGCAGATTGTTGTTAGCTGGAGACAGAGAGCTGTTGTTGGTAGGAAATCCATGAAGACGGTAACATTTGTCTCGAACATGGTCGTGTCTGTTGCATTAGTCACATAGCAGATGCCGGCGTTTGTTCTGACTTGCTGTAGCACGAGAACTGGATGGGAAGTGACGATTCGAATTGAGAGCAGCAGCGTCAACGGTTGGCAGAGGAGCAACAGTTATGTTTTGTTGTTCTTCCTCCTGTTGAACCAGGTTGAAGATACGCAGTGCAGTAGGGAAAGGGTACATAGTCAGTATTTGACTGCGAAGATTGGAGAATCTGTCGTGTAGATCCTGCAAAAACTCAATGGAACACTCTCTTTCTAGCCTTTCCATCATGTGCTTGCCAGCACCACAAATACAAGCTTCCGTAGAAGCGACCAGGGAATCATACTGATCCCAAAGTGTTTTGATTTTTGTATAATAGAGTGAAACAGGCATGGATTCCTGTTTGATGGAAGCAATTGATGACTTAAAACGGAAAAGGATTGGAGCATTGGATGCACAGAACCTTACCTGCAAGTCTTTCCATATAGCATGAGAGTTAGGGGCATATAAGCAGCTAGCCCTGATGTCTGGTTGGCACGAGTTGAGAAGCCAACTGCCGACAAGGTCGTCACACCTTTTCCAGCATTGAAACTGCAATTCATCCTTTGGAGGAGGGAGAGATTCGTCAACGAAACCGAGCTTGCCCTTAGCATTCAGAGATTTAGTTATTCCCCTAACCCAAGAACCATAATTATCCCCCTGCAGAAGGGGAGAAGATAGCACTGTTGCAGGATTATCACTGGGGTGAATTATGTAAGGGTCTAGGGTTCTAGTATTCCCTAAAAAATTGATTGGGTTTCAGTGTTAGGTTGAATTGGACTGGAAGGGATTGATTGTTCTGAAGTTTCCACCATTGTGAGAAAGAAATCAGAGTTTGAAAAGAATAGCGGAAGAGATAAAGATAGGTCCTATGATGGATCAAGATGATACCATCAAAGATTCTAAGTTATTGGTTTAATGTCTCACAACTGTGCAGACTGTGATTTCATTCATCTGGTATTTATATGAGTACATACAGAGATACAAAGAAGCATTCAATCTAACCTAAACAGTAATTACGGGATTACAAGGTTGTTTACAACTTTGTCACAACAAATATGAGAACTGGAGACTCGGACTGAGCTGAAGACTTGCATCTGATGGTGGTTGTTGACTGTGTATTTGCGGCAAGACTTGGTTCAAGTGTTAGCAGTCGACTACTCAGCTGTGGCATGACATTTACACGTCCAATATACTTCCTTGAAATTTTGAGTAAGTTTGGTAGTAAGCCATGAAATTAATAGTTACGCTTACAACAATACTGATCTGACCGACACACACTGCACACATGCATTTCAGCAACCAACAATCTCATTTCCAGATTTGATAGTAAGATCTTTCGGGCATATTTGGTCTCAAATCACATCACTCAGTGTCACCAAAAATTATTTTTTGTAGGCATGTCGTTATGGAGAGAATAAAGAGGTATTTTCTCTCTTTCCGATTTCTAGTATGTTTTTCTTATGACTCAGAATGTTAAGAGAAGAAATTAGATAGAGGACAAAGAGAGTATGTGATAAAATAAATATAAAACTTTAAACTGCTGATCTAGAAGGAACCCAGATCAAGAAATTGATTTAAGAAATTACATAAAGACATGAAACCAAAGCCCATTGTTTGAAATCTTATGTAACACTAAAAACAACACCCATTAGAAATCACAAACTATATGCCTAGCGAAGCATTCAAAGTGAATTGATTCCACCTTGAGATCGATCGTCGTTGTACGCAAAAGAAAGAAATATAACTGTGATTCAATCCAATCCTTGCATGCAATTCACATTTCAATCAACATCTATGTAACCCCAAAATCTAAATTCAAAACCCCCACATTATTCAGACACTGTTGACGATAATATAAAATCGGTTAACGAAAGTAAAAGCACCCGTGACAATACTAAACCAACCCTATCTCATAAACATAACTAACTCCTGAGTTTTCCGCTAACATGGCAGACACAAACTAAAGCACATGTACATGTCACTTCTACAGAGGTTAACTGTATATAAGGTTAAAAAAGTCATTAAGTTGTAATCTTGGTTGAGCATTCTTAATTTCTGTTGTGCACTCATCTCGTCGTATTCTTTCACTTCTTATGTACACATTAGTTAAATTTCTAAAGCTAATGTTACATCAAACAAAGATCCTAACCCACTGTTTGTTCATGGATAAAACTCTCAAGGGATGCTCCTTACAAAGAACAGAAGGTCCAGATGGATGATCGTTACTTTAATTGTGAAGCTTAAAAAATGCTTTTAGCTGTACTTATTAATTATCTGCGCTTATTTCAAATCATTTGCATTACCCATTAAAATCACTTCAAAACTTGGTTATGACGTATTCCAAGAAAGTTTTAAATGTTGAGTTCATCATGATAAGGTTCAATTTTTAGACTTTTATTTCACGATTAAATTACGTTCCTTATTTGGACGGAAGATTTCGTAGGGATATTATTTTATATCGGATTTACATTTTGATTTTATCACTTATGGTTATACATGAAGGGGTATAGATATACAAAATTAGCAATAATTCAGCATTTTTCGTATTAATCAAATTATAACTAGCATAACTAACTAATGGGATACCGTTAGCATTTTTTGGGGTATATAAAGGAATATCCTCTTTTTAAAACACCAAAAATAGCAACAAAGAAACATTTACATGGTTGTAGCTAATCTGGTTCTGAATGCAAATTGACAAATTCAATAGAACTAAAAATAGCAAAGAGAAATGTTAGGGGGTGAGAGGAAGAAAGACACATGTTTAATTATAGAACCCTCAATCTCAGCATTACCTCTCATTTATTTCATGGAAATGCAACAATCTAGTGCCCCAATAGAACTCCTCATAAGCCTCGCTTACCGCTGTGTTGAACAATAACAGATTTAAACCTAAATTCTACCAGATCTTCTCATTATATATAAATCATTTCTTCTTCAAAACTAATCAAGTAACCTTGTTTGGAGGATTTTCTAAGCCATCTCCCACAAGCAAAAATAAAGAAAGAAAGAAGAAGATGGCAAAGTTTTCTTCTCTAGCTGTTGTCCTTCTCATTGGTGCTCTCTGCTTCTTATCAGTCGCACACTGCGATGACTTTCACGTCGAGGGAAAGATTTACTGTGACACATGCCGTTGTGGGTTTGAGACCAGAGTTAGTGAACCTATCAAAGGTAAATATCTTTAACCCTTAACAGAATGGTGATAGTTTTTTTTTTTTAATTTATTGAACAATTTTTGATCAAACCAAAATGTATTCCTAAATATCAATCTCTTTTTGGTTCGATCAAAAACGACCATATATTTTGGAGTTACAATCCGAGCTTCATGTCTATTTTTTGGGTGTAGGTGCCAAAGTGGGACTAGAATGCAAAAACAGAGAAGGTGGGCACGTTACTTTCACCGGAGAGGGTGAGACTGATGCGAGCGGTACCTACTCAATCGCAGTGAATGGAGATCACGAAGAAGATGTATGTGAGGTGATCACGAAAGAGAGCCCTGTCGAGGATTGTAACGTACCTGTTCAAGGACGAAGCCGTGGCCGTGTTGCTATCACTGCCAACAACGGTATTCCTTCTCCAGTTAGATATGTGAACTCATTGGGGTTCCTCAGGAAAGAACCACTTTCTGAATGCCCTAAAGTCATTGCTGAATTGGGTCTTACCCCTGAGGATATCAAGATAGAGTATATGTAATGAAATTATAAGTGGTTATTTTTATTTTTATGTATAATAATAAGGGTTTCTTTCTTTGATTAATGAATTAATCAAGCTTCCTTGAGTTAATCCAACAACGATAGATTATATGGCGATTTCTTAACAAATGTACGAAGATTAAGTCAATGCCATTATGTTTTCTTCTGCTACTAGTATTGGTTGGATGTAAAATTAATATCTGAATTAAAATTTTCTTTTTTGTATTTTCCGGTTAAAGATCCCGGCATATTTAGGGGCGACCCCAAAAGAATTAGGGGCGACACAAAAGACAAAATAGGGTCACCCAAACGTTAAATGTAGCTATCCCTTATCTCCCATTTTTTTAATGGCCAAACTACCCTTCACAATCGGTAGATAATTTTACAATCGGGAAGTTAATCCACAATTGGGAGTCAATTTAGTTTATATAGCTTCCGAATATAAAGTATCCCCAAAATAAAATTCTCTATCTTTTGAATTTTGATTATCCTATAATCGGTGGTAAATAAAGTTATCTTGACCCCCGATTAAATTAGACCTTTGGCAAAAACGCAACCATAATCGGTAGTGAATTTAGGTTATTTAACTCTCGAATATAGAGTAGCCCCAAAATTAGATTTTGCAAAAATTCTCTATTTTTTGAATTTTGGTTGAGCCTATAACCGGTGGTAAATGAAGTTATCTTGACTTCCGATTATACAATGGCTCTCTTTGCTGAAATCCTACCATAATCGGTAGTCAAGATAGTTCATATAACTACCGAATATAGAGTAGCCCCAAAATGAGATTTTGCAAAAATCCTCTATTTTTTTAATTTGGTTGAGCCTATAATCGGTAGTCAAAATAGTCGTATAACTACCGAATATAGAGTTGTCCTAAAAATGAGATTTTGCAATCGGTAGATAAAAAAAAAACTACCGATTATGAAGGGACGTATAAGTATTTTCAACCTATTTTGTCTTATTATGTCGCCCCTAATTCTTTCACGGTCGCCCTAAAGACGCCGGGTTAAATATATCATTTCAATTTAAATAAGACAAACTTCTCTGCTCTCCTCGTAACCTAATAAGTTCATTTAGAAAATATATATCCACTAACTGGATGACTGTTAAGTCTTATTAATCTTGAGAGAAAAATAATATGAGAGGAATCCAAAGAAGGTAAAACCGTAAAAGAAAATGCTTATTGCGTATTTTCTTCGATCTAGATACGTACACAGACATATTATCACAAGCTACGAACATGTGTAAACTAATCCACGAGCCACAGATAAATGACGAGGATGGCACAAATTTCTATCTTAGAACGGTTGTTACTAATGAAAGATGGAGTTCAAACTTTATATGGGAACATATGAATGGGATGAACTGCGAGCGTAAACAAGAATTCTTCGGCCGCCAACAACCAGAGCTGCAATATACTTCATGAAACTATTGCCATAATGACACAACTCAAAGGACCTCATCGATTCAAAAGCAACAACAACTCCAAGGTTGTCTATTCTTAATTCTGCCATCTATTTGATTTGTTTCAACAGAATGACCGATATTCCCGGGGGATTTAACCAAACCGAGCTTTGATGATCACATGAACATCTATTTGATTTATATTGTTTTCTAAAGAGGAAGCTGGCTAGCTAGTGAGCAGGAAATCATGATGAGCTAGCTAGGGTTATGCATTCCTATACGAAAATCAAATTTAAATGATAAACGTGACACTGTAGGAAAAAAACAACTGTATTGGTTTCCTCAAGATCCTCAGACTCTAGGCACATATATATATACACCTTGAACTTGCAATGAAACTCTAATTCATCAAAAGCACCAGTAGTAATATTCATGCATGCTAAACTAACTCAAATAATATTAAGCTGCAGGTATGAAGGTTTCTCGCAAGCTACATGAAAAGTATGTACTTGAGTGAGTGAAGAAATCAACTTGCAGTTGCATATTTCATGTGGATCAAAAGAAACTTGCACCATACACTAGCTATATAGTAACCACCTTAATCATGTAATATCAGGAAGAGAGAGTTGATCTTGAAACACATATATAGCTAGACAAAATATAACAAGACTGTGAAATTAGGTCAGCATGCATCAGCAAAAGGATTTGCGATCGATCTGTAACCAAACTAATTAGATTTCTTCAAATAAAATACAGCAACACAATTAGCACAGATAGTATCATATATATCAGCTAGCTAGCTGACTAGCTAACTAGCTACGAGGATAATATATATGTAAATATTTTAACTGAGAAATACTAATGAAAACTGAAAACAGCTGAAAACAATTATAAGAAAATTATGATGAGATACACATATATCTATAAGCACAAAATTAAAAGAAACTACACATATAATATATATGTAGTAGTAGACAGTAGTAGTAGTGGTGGTGGTGATTTTTTTAAATCATTTGTTGCTTGGTGATCGAGCAAACAACCGGACCGAGATGCTTAATTCCCCTCAACAAGAAAGAGATCAAAGAGCGCATATACTTGTTGTAACAGTACTGAAGAGAAGAAGACGGAGAACAAGAAGAAAGGAAAAATATATAGAAACCTTACTTTTACGTTCCTATTCATGATAAAGAACCCATCTTGATTTTCTTCTCATGATCTCCTCTTTTTCTTGTTTCTTTCGTGTAGTTCCTTGTCTTGTTCTTGTTGTTGTTGTTGTTGTTAATGGAGTTCTTGGAGTTAATGGTGGTTGTGGTTGTGGTGGAGGGTGATAAAGGAGGTAAAGATGAGGAAGTAATGATGATGAGTGAGAGGATGAGATTTTCACTACTACAACAACTACTAACTCAAGTAAAGATGATGATGAAGAAGAGAAGAAGAGGAAGTCATGAGATGAGGAAGACATGATGATTGCAGTTGAAATGAGGAGGATAATCCAAGGTATTGCGTGCAATCATCTATCTCTTTCTCTCACCCCACATGGTGAGAAAATTATGACGAAACCCACGATACTATCTTTTTTGTGCTTCTGTAGTTCTTCATAGAGAAAACAGATTTCTTTATTAAATGAAAATAAAGGCTGTATTATTTTTTTGTGTAGGTATTGTTTTGCGAGAGAATGAAAGCTTTCTTGGGTTGGGATAAAGCAATCTGGCAGTACTGGTTCTGGTAAGCATGTAGGAGAAAAAGAGAATAGGGTTTGGGAAAGAACTTTATGAATATGAATGGGCACTCTGTAAAGGTATTTTTTCTATAAGAAATTCCTTCCTTTTGTCATAGAATATCATTAATAACCAGAGGCAAAGTATTTGATAATTAATCAATTCATAATTTCATATCATATTTAAACTTGTTTAAACAGTAATAGCAAATGGAGTATATATCTTATAGGAAATGAAAGGACCCCCTACATTTGGAGGATGCACATCCAAATGAGCAAGACAGAAGTATTACACCAACACCCCTTTGATGGTGTCTTCACAGACAGCCACGTTGTGACGCTGTGAATGATAAAGCGCTAGTAGATGGTATAGCGCAAGGTTGTTTTAACATTTGGCCAACGATAAAAACGATCAATAGATATAAATTTTCAGCGAAGTAATTTCGCACTAAAATAATTATTTTGCGGGGAACTAGTTCCCCTGATTGACACAGTTGGTTCTCAGTTTGGAGCACCATAAGAGTCAAGACTTAGGGTTATACAGTAGTCGTGGTCGATGTTTCTCTAAACAATCCTTATGATCATGTCATACAGCATTAAAGTCAGATATAGCCATCTGTTTTACTACACTTCTTGTACAACTTTCGTCTCCTACTTCAAGCATTGATGGAGCAAAGCACCCATGGATCGTGTTTTCGATTCAGCAGGACATGATCGTGGGCAGATCCTTGGATACATGGAGCTCCATAATTACCCTGAAAAAGTACAACAGTTAAAAAAAAAAAACAAAAAAAAACAAGACAAAAATGCTGGTTGTCTCCTCCAAATTATATTTGACTCTGAAAAAGTATAACAGTTATACAAAAACCAGCTTTATTTTGTTATTTATTCTTACTTTGAGAAGCACACTGTTTTTTCTGTTTACAAACCAGTCAATACTCATGCATTGTAAAAAGAAAGCTCATCCTAAAGCATGTTTTTTGAAAGGCCTTAAGATTTAACATTAGATCAAAAGCTCACTACTTCCTTTCCTTCTTTACAGAAGTATATAAATTAGATTCATATCTTTAGTCAGCCCTAGTACTCATCACACATCACAATCAAATGGTTATGGGTACAAGAATCCACCATCAAATTCTCTTTTTCAAACATTGAATTGACAATAGAGTTTTGGCTTCAATAGGGTAAAAGAATGTCTTCTAAAGTAAGGTAAAAAAATTGTTTGGTATCAAAATGGTCTACACTTTAATGATGAATGATATTGATTTGATATGTAGTTGTAATACAACTAACCTTCTTCTTTCACATGGCAAACATAAAACAATGCTGATTCAATATTTCATGGCTATAGTCATTTGTGTTGCCTAAATTTGATGAGGTAGGATCCCACGAAATTTCTATATGCAACTACTCTACTACAAAAACCTGACTTCATAGTGTGCAAAACTATACATCAAAAGAATTTTATTGAATGATTGCTGTTTATTCCCTACTTGGAAAGACCTATTAAAATGAGTGGGACTCGCAGTATGGTATAACAAAACTCATCAAATGGATGAGAGATAGAGACCAGAGAGAATATAATACGGTACAGGGTCTGGCACAAAGAAAGTTTGTCTATCAGGTATTGATACCAATCAACAGTACATTTTGGTGAGAATCTCGGAGACTGGGCAAACGTCTTGTTCAAAGCTAACATGCGTAGTCAGAAATTGATATGATACTCTCACTCAATGTTGCACCAATGTTGTTCACTTGGCTAGGCCATTGGATGGAATCAAGACTGATATAATGTGCGTCATCCAGAGATAGTCCAAGGGAATGCATCCAAACCTGGCAACAGCCAAGTAATCCGACTGAAGGTTGTTCACACTGAGATGATAAACATACAGGACAAATTAATGTTGAGAATCTCTGTAAATAATAGACAAGTAGCAGCTCAGTTATCATAAAGGAAATCTGAAACCCTAAACTTAGATTACTTTGTAGCCATTGGTTAAGGTGGCAGAGTAGCATTCAAACAGTCTAGTATCATCACTACAGGAGAATATTCTAAAAGTTTGCCGACTCCCACCACATTATCATCTTGCCATGGAATAGTGAAGTTGTGGTCCTTTACTAGTTTTCTACAAAATTCAGCAAAAGATAAAACTGGAAAATGAAAGTAGAGATTTGAATATACACTCCATTGCTTTTCCATGTAACTTTCTTACATTGCTCCATTTGGACCCACAATACATGATCCTAGGAATAATTCTCGTTTTGACTTCGCTAACTCACTCTCTGAACAACAGTGAACACATCCGCAGCACAGAGGTTCATATGATCATGGCATAGTTTAATGTTTTCTTTTCTGTTGTGGGTATGTCACCCATGGTAAAAAAAAAGGGTGACCAAAATCGAACTTGGACACCTTATAGGAATAATTCTCGTTTTGACTTCGCTAACTCACTCTCTGAACAACAGTGAACACATCCGCAGCACAGAGGTTCATATGATCATGGCATAGTTTAATGTTTTCTTTTCTGTTGTGGGTAATGTTTTCTTTTCTGTTGTGGGTATGTCACCAAAATCGGACTTGGACACCTTATAAGCACAACAAAGACACTGGTAGATACAAGCATGAAGAATGGCACTATTACCTTTTCAATTGAGGAACAGATTCATATCTTTTAAGTTGCTTCTTTGCTACCTGCCAGTCCACATTCGAGCCTAATCGCAGCCATCAGCTCAGGAGAAACTACATTCTTATTACGAGCAAATCTGCCTGACGACTTTTTTGAATATGCTTTACCCTTTGTAACTCCACCTCGAGGATCCTCTCCTCCCTCTTCCCATCCCCTGTATAGTATTACTTTGTTAGGCTCTTGGGAGACCATTACAGCACCTGTTGCTTTCTGCAAACAAGAAAGGAAGGAGTCAAAGCTTGCTTTCAGAAAATTCTTTACAAAAAAAGTGCCTAGAATTGCTTTAAGGTTCACACACATACCTCCAGCTTGAAAACCAATTCTTGAATGGAAGTCCCCTTGGCTCTTCCTTTGACATTCACTATAGCAAGAGCATTTTTCTGGAAGTGTGTCTTGATTGCCTTTGCAACACCTGTGACGACGTTACTCCTCCCTGATTTGCGATTATATTATTTTCAATCAGTGTACTTAATGAGAGGATGCAAATATGGCTTCGTGGACGGATTTAAGAAAAGGAATGCCTATGAAGAAAACTTTGTGATATCCCAATGTTAATATCTCTTTTCCAGGAACGGAGGGAGTATTTAACTGGCCCTTGACGATGCAGCCCACTTGGCTAATCGTGAATCGTAAATGTAGTCGTGTAAGAATATCTAATAAAACAGATAACATATTATTCCCTAACTAATGCATACTTGTTGGCTATGAATATTCCTAAGCCAGAATGACAATTCAAAATTGCATTTGGGATTGTAAATGAACTCCTGTAACTATATTTAACAAAATGTCAATTAAGAAGGTGAATTGTTTTCCCCTGCTAATGTGCTTCTTGAACCGTATAAAGATTTCCAACTTAGAAGTATTACATCTACAACTACATGCAAGATTTATTGTATCAGAAACCCCATAACAAGAGAACGTCTAACTATTAAATACTGGAGTATCTGAAAGGTGACTTCGCTCTAATAACTATTGAGGTGGAGTTTATGAAACAGCTGGATAAAGAACTCTGCAAAGGATCATAAGATACGATAATGAATTAGTAGTTACCAATTGCAAGAACAGGACGCCTTTTCATTGTCAAAGCCTGCTTTCTTAAAATCAGCCTCTCTCGGTTGGAAAGGGGCTGTGCTCTAAAACGAACTCCTTTTGAACCCCTTTGTTCTTTGTCTCCCTGAACTGATGATTCAAGTTGATTTTTCCTTAGTTCAACTGACGATTCCACAGACTCTGGCTCAGAAGCATGACCCTCAGCTTTATCAGTGATCACACATGCTGCATCACCTTGTAACTGGAATAGGCATAAGTATATGAATTGGAATTATTCTTTTTTGCTATGTATTTGCTGATATAATAGTCCATGTATACATGAACCAGAATATAGCCATCTAGAAAAGACAGTAGGGAATTGATGAACATATTAAGAATGATTTAACATTACCCGTACATTCCCACGGAAAGAATCTTCATGGATTCTTTCCAACTTTTCTTGAAAGTTTACAGAATGGATTTCTCTAACCACTTCTTCAGGCTTAGATTCTAGGTCAGTATTATCAAATTCTTCATATTCTGGAGTGTAGTTCATCAGTTTTTCCAGATGAGTGTCTTCTTCAAGGTCATCCATTAGCTGGTCCGATGGCAAGGAAGTTAAATAAGATACATGAGCTTCCATAGCCTTTGGAGTCCATGCAGACAAGAAAATGCACATGTTAATGGTACAGGAACCCACAAAATGTTACACCATAGAATGAGACCGACAAATGAGAGAACGAATACACAAAATTAGTGGATCTAAATGTCAGGTTTATTTATGTTAGGTACATGGAGGATAGGATTGTGCGAAATTGCAGCATATGAGTACAGACGTGTCTTCCAACTAACACAAGTGCATTTTCAAGATGCAGTTCATACCTTAGGGCTGTCAGTAAATTCCACTGAACCAGCATTCTTTTGAATTTGGGGTTTTACAACTGAACCAAGGTTGTCACTGGTTTCAAACTAGGTAGTTTCTCTTTGTTTTTCAGTTGACACATGGTTTATTTCCAAGTCTTCTGACTCTTCTTTGACCTGACTCACCTGAGCCACTTCAAACTGGGTTCTCTCTCTCTGTCGTTCTGTTAATGGCTCATGGTTTATTTTGCAGTTTTCTAACTCTTCTTCAACCTGAGTCATCAATATTGCATGAATAACCTGTAAATTATGTTTCTAGAAACGGATGCGAACAACATCGAAGAGATAAATTGAATATAGACAGAAAATGAGTTTCAACTCACCAACTTAACTTTCAAGTCGTCAATGTTCTGGGCAAGCTTCAAGACATGAAGCTTCAAAGACTACAGAAATTAAAGAACCGAGGTAAGAAATTTGACAGCAAAGACTCTGACTATATGTATAATATATACTGTATAACTTTAAAATAGGAACATAAGACATCAAAAGAAAAAAGCTCACCTCGCAACGCTGTGCTTCTAGAGAGCGCTTCATTGCTTGTTTTTTATTTAGGAGTGTCTGAGGTCTTAAATCAGCAGGGCGCTGGTAATTTTTCCCTCTGTACACAATTATTGCATAACCCCTATCTACTCTCTCCACCGCCACTAATATTCCACCACTTTCAGCTTCTAATGTCTTTGCTACACCATGAACATCTTCACGTCCCCTGGCACTAGCCATTATCTTCACAAGCTCCCTATACTTCCAGTGAAGATGCATATTTTCAATGGTCCCATCAAAAACTCCTCTTCTTCCTGAATTAACAAACGATAGCTTATCAGATGGACCGACTGATATGTCTTTATCAAAACAAAGAAGGGAGAAAGCATATACAAACTAAAACTTAAACAGCAGTGGATCAAAATATGATCCATCTCAGTGGAAGATGTTAGTTGTTCTGATGATTTGGGCAGGGTTTGGATTACTTACCCAACAATAAGAACGGCTTCATCCTCAACCCAACCTTCTTCAACATGTATCTTTCTTCTTCTGTAATACCCTCTCGATCTACTTCTGGTTCTCCCGCCTCTGCTTATCTCTCTAACTTGGCTAGAAGCTTTTCTGCCTTCTCCTTCTTTGCTAACACCTGTTAAGCAAAAACGTGCCACGGAGAACATTGTTAAATTTTGATTTAATTAGGAACTGTAACTGAGCACCTTGAAGTAGTCTCATACCGTGAACAGCTTAGAGCTTGTGTTTTCCATAACTGCGTTTGTTGACTTTGGCTTCCTTTCCTTTCGGACACTCTTCTCATGGAATTCACCAGAAGAAGTAGAATTCTCTGCCTTGGAGGCAGGACTAGGACTTATCTCAGTGGATGAGTGTTCATGTGTCGTGTGTTTATCTCTATGAATTCTGGGCTTTCTTCGATCTTCTATGGCTGTAGAAACTGCAGGTGGCAGAAAATCTTTTCCTCTGTAGAGGGCAATGAATTCCTTGTCTCTAGATAGAAGTGTTCCTCCAGTCAGCCGCTGCAAGAGTGGACTTCCGAATAAATAGATGGCTGTGAAGAAAATTTAAACTTATAAATGAGTTGGATATAACGCCTTATTGGCTTATTCATTCAGATACAGCTTCATAATCATAACTACTCTGAAAACATATAACATCCCACAAAAAGTAACAAGAACCGCAATATCCTACATAACAATAAGAATGGACTCCATAATACATACCTTTAACTCTTCAGCCATCATCAAACTATTAGTGTTCTGGACTCCTCTCTTCACAGCAATTTTGGCGATCTCACATTTTTCCCAGAGTTTCACAATTGAAGCAGCCAATCCCTGAAGGTTCTTGTTTCTCCCTGAGAAAAAGGGAATCCATTAAAGAAATATTAATTAGATAAAGAATGGATACCTAAAGGAGAGGGGGGGGAAAAAGATATAGACTAACCCAGGGCGAAATGGCATGGTAAAGGGCGACCAAGTCTCCTTAAAATGGTCATCTCATCATCAGTTAGCTTGGGCTTTATCCCATATGGAAGAAGGCGAAAGGGTCTCCGGTAACCAGGGACAATAGCCGGTAGAAGATCAGCATCAATGGGTAATGGCTCAACTCCCCACCAGTCAATAAAACGTGGGCCAAGTCCATCCAACATACGGTCAGCTTCTTCTAGAATCTGTGCTTCACCAGGCAGTAGAAACCGCACTTTATTTGGAGAACCAACACCTTTCACTAATGCTTTGCCTGCCTCTCTGTTGGACACAATTGGTAAACCAGATTTTACACTGTCTGTGCAGACTAAGTTTGTCGCTTTATCGACAGTAACTCCATCGTTCCCATTAGGTAATGAGACTAACTCATCACCAGAAGTGTCATCTATGGTGTTTGTAGTCAGGAAATACGGATATACGTAATTGGCCCCTCTGTATAAGATAATAATACTCCCAGACCTCCAGACAACCAAACCTCCAGTTTTTCTCTGCAATGCCAATATAAGACATCATATAAGAGCAAGTTCCTTCAAAAGGGAAGATAGCCGACCAATGAACCTCAAAAACTGTAATAAACTTGTTCCACACTTTCAGAAATATATCCAAGCGAAGGTAATAAAAGAGCACACCGGTATTTATACTTCCATTTTGATGAATATACAAAACAATACTCCAGCAAACAAATAATTTACGCATTTCTCCCCAAAACATCATAAATATTAAAAGAGGATAATTCAAACTCAAACACGAACTTAGCACTGGCGATTTCCACCTACCACATTTTTCACTACAAACAATATTATGAACTAACACTACAGTGAAAACCACAATTTCAAATTGTATTAACTTGTATTTCTTATCGTATCGAGTTTTTGAAGATGCATAATTTAAAGAAAACTAACAGACACAATTTCAAATTGAACATAATCATAAGTTAAACCTAATAAACGCACAGAAAAGGAAACGTTTACCTCCAATAAATCATGAGTCCTCTTCATATTCAACTTACTAAGATCCTCACACTTAATCTTAACAACTTCTGACCTTCTCCACCTTTCATGAATTCCATTCACAATCCCTTCAGTAATCCCAGCAACCCCAACCTTCAACTTCTTCTTCAACTCAACCCCAACTTTCCTAATCCTTCTTAATTCATGTTGAGGAATAGTCAGCTCTGCCAATGTCGGTACTTTCTCTTCTCTCAGCTTCTCGTTTTCATCTCTTTCTACTCTTCTCTCCTTCACAACTTGTCTTTTCAATTCCCTAAACCTCGATATCGCATTTCCCGAACCCGGTCTTGGTACAGGGTTTTCAGGTGTACTCCAACTAGTATCAATGGTATAACCAACGCGTTGTTTAGGTAGATTTTGAGTGAACGGAAGGAATATCTCTCCGGCTGTACCAGTATGATTATTGATTTTGTGTTCTGGGTTTTCCTTATTTTCTTCAATGTATCCAAGATTACGAAGCTTTTCTGCGATTCTTTCGATTGCTGTTTTACTGACGGTTTCTGCTTTGGTAGCAATGGAAGTATTAGAGGAATTTGTAACCAAGGGTTTTGAGAAATTAGGGCTTGTTTTGCTGGATTTTGAAAACAGGAAGAGATTTTGGGATGAACTTAGCGTGTTAATTGGGAACGGAGATGATAAATGGTACTGATGAAGCAACATTTGAAAAATGAAAATCTAGGGTTGTGTTTTCCGTTTCGTGTTTTAGATTTTGGGGATTGAAAAGATAAAGCGGTAAACAAAATCCCACTCCACTCTCCAATGGCGGGAGCTGCACTTTGATACAGTTTGGTGTATCAAATTTTGCATCTTAGTGACACGTGTCATTAGTGGTTCCCTTGTTTTCTTTATTTTCTGACAAGTACGGCCCATCCGCGAGTTATAACCCCAAAGGTGTCACATCCATGCACAAAAACTTCACCAAAACAAAATGTTCACAAAAACCCCATTTAACATAAACTGTCTACATTACCCTTCTATTATTTAAATCACCCCAACAAAAACAAAAATCAACCCAATCTTTAAATTTTATTATATTATCACCACGAACAACAACCCACCACCAGCAACACTACCACCGCCCGTCGTCGCCGCCGCCACCGACCACCTTCGCCGCCGCCGCCACCGACCACCTTCGCCGGCTCTACCGACCATCACCGCGCCACCACCAGAAAAATGATGAAACCAAAAATTGGTTTCACCAAAATTGGTTTCATCATAAAAGAAAGGAGAAAGAAGAAGAAAAAATGAAACACAATAAGATGAAACCTTCCACCACCGTCAACTGCACCGCCCCCATCGCCACCACAACCATAATCTCCACAATCACCACTACCATTACCTCCTTAACTAAGACTACTTTCAACAAAAAACAATCCACAATAAGATGAAACCTACCACCACCGTCAACTGCACCACCCCCATCGCTGCCACAACCACCAGCGCCACAACCACCACTACCATTACCCCCTCAACTACAACCAGTTTCAACAAAAAATAATACACCTGTATCCCACCATCAAAAATTGGCTTCACAGATATTAATATTCAACAAAATGAAAAAAATACGATGAAACCTAATTAGGTTTCATCAACTTCAGCCAATTCATTACACTTTTAACAATGCAGACATACACCTCTTTAATTGTAACCCATACCAGTCCTTTATGCAACACCTGAAGCTCAACTACAACTCTCATTGCATTAGCACCACCCTTACTCAGTTAATCCATTCTTTATCACTTCCATAACTTCAGTTAAGGCCACCACTACCAACAAAACTTCTTCATCAATACCTGGAGTACCAGTACCAGACCCTGCTATACACATTCTCCCAATTCATACACAAATATAATCAAAACCACCATTGTACATACAATCGAAACCACATATTGTCATTTCACCAACATAACTTCAATGATGAAACCAAACATGCCGTCTTCCAAGTCAGACCGAATAAACTAGACAAAAATCAGGTGAAACCAAAATTTGGTTTCATCATAAACTTAATTTTCATCATTAAAATCTTTGGTTTCATGACAGAAAATAGGCAAGTTTATGATGAAACCAAATTTGGTTTCATCATTAGTTTACTGTTTTCACCAACCAAAACTGTCAGAATTTGATGAAACCAATTTTGGTTTCATCATAAATCTGTCATTTCCCAATACAATATTGATTTCGACTTTAAAGATGTATCATCATTTGCTGGTGATAAAAACATCATAAGGTGGTGGTGGTGATTGTAGAGGATTGAACGAGGAGGCGGAGGTGATGTTGGGAGCGGATCTGCAGGTACTGGTGTTGATTGTAGATGAGGTGTTGTTGGTGGCCGATTTGAAGGTATTGGTGGTGGTTTTAGATGATAAAAGGAGGAGGTAGAAGTAGTTTTGGTGGCGGATCTGATGTACTGGTGGGAAAAACAAAAATAAGAGGAGGCGGTGTTGTTGATGGAAAATCTGTAGACGGAGAAGAAGAAGGTGATGATGGTGTTAATGGAGGAGAAGGAGGTGATGATGGTGTTAATGGAGGAGACGGAGGTTCTGTTGGTGGAGGATCTGGACACATCGGTTGGTTTGATGGTGGCGGATCTACTGTTGGTGATAGATCTGAATAGAAATAGAAAAAAAAGAGACGAAGGTTTCGTGGAGGAGACGAAGGTGTTGCTGGTGGTGGTGACGGAGGTGTTGTTGTTGGTGGTGACGGAGGTGTTGCGATGGTGTTCATGGAGAGATATTTGTTGTTGCTGGTGTTAATGGTGGTGGGGAGATGAAGACCGCATAAATAGAAAAAAGAAAGGAGAGAAGAAGAAGAAGAAGAAGAAGAAGAATAAGAAGAAGGTAAAAAGGGTATGTTTGGCTTTTTTTAAAGTAATAAAAACTAAATTTGCACATTATTATTTGACGTGGAGTTTTTGTGTCACTTTTTAATTAAATGGTTTTCATTTATTAAAAATAATATGGCTGGATTTTTTGTACCACGTGTTTGGTCACCTTGGTTTTATTTGACTAGTTTTGTTTAGATTTTGGGGATTGAAAAGATAAAGCGGTAAACAAAATCCCACTCCACTCTCCAATGGCGGGAGCTGCACTTTGATACAATTTGGTGTATCAAATTTTGCATCTTAGTGACACGTGTCATTAGTGGGTTCCCTTGTTTTCTTTATTTTCTGACAAGTACGGCCCATTTGCTGGGCAGCGGGATGGAAATTTTTTTGATCTCGCGAGTTCGAAGTTGAGTTCCCAGCTCCATAACCGTAAGATGTAGTAGATATGACATCAAAGAATTGTTTCGAAGCATGATAGAACGGTTGTGAATGATGCTTGGCTCTACAAATATGAAAATTGAAGGTGTAAGGCTTTGCCTAGAATCTGCTCGGATCATTCTCCTTTTTTTGGGTTTGCTTTTGAGAATTCTAGGCCGACTAGGGCGCCTTTTAGAATTCAGAAGATGTGGCTGTCTCACCCAAGTTTTATGCGGCTGGTCGAAGAGAGTTGGAATGTGAGGCTTGATGGTGCGCCTCCTTTTATGTTCACGGCCAAGTTGAAGAGGTTGAAGGAGGCGTTGAAGATTTGGAATAGAACTGTTTTTGGTGAAGTTCAATTTCGTTTGAAACAAGCTGAATTAAAGTTTGAAGCCGAGAATGATCTTTTGGATTTTGATCACGGTAATGAATTGCAGTTTGTGAAGGTTGCGGATGCTAAGAAAGATGTTGATGATGTGAGAACGGAGTCGGCAGTTATGCTTAAGATGAAATCAAGGGTAACTTGGTTGGAAGATGGAGATCAGAATACCCGATTTTTTTATAATAGCATTCGTATGAGAAGGAGTCAAAATACGATCTCAGAACTTAAGATTTCAACTGACACTACTTTGTTTTTGTAGGATGAGATAAAGGACTACATTGTAAATCATTATCAAGCCAAATTCAATGGTGGTGATGTTAATATTGATCCAAGGTTGTTTGATGTTGAACATGAGATCATAAGTGCCGCTGAAAGTGCTTTCATGGATGCTATTCCGTCTTTGGAGGAGGTTAAAGAATCGGTTTTTGATTTGGGAGCGGATTCTGCGCCTGGCCCGGATGGCTTTATAGGTTCTTTCTATAGACAATGCCGAAACATTATTTCTAAAAATCTTTTTAATGCCATTGCAAACTGTTGGGCTATGCGTAACCAATGGCATTAATTCAAGTTTTATAGTACTCATTCCTAAAAATAGCAAATCTGATGCTATCAAGGATTATAGGACGATTGGCTTGAGTAATTTTTTTCTTCAACATCATCACAAAGATTATGGCTACCAGGCTTGGTACGGTGCTTAATAAGTTGATTTCTGAAGAGCAAGTGGTTTTTATGAAGGGTAGGAATATTCATGAAAATATAGCTTTGGCGTCTGAGTTGATCAATGAGATTAGCACGGAAAGGAAACATGGTAATGTTGGCCTCAAACTGGATATTTCCCAAGCTTTTGATACGGTTAGTTGGGAGTTTATTAATGAAGTTTTTAGGCAATATGGTTTTTCCGAAAATTGGTGTTCATGGATCTTTAGTATTCTGAATTCGGATCGGATTTCTATTATGATAAATGGCAGCCCTGAAGATTTCTTTAGTATCTCTAGAGGTTTGCGTCAAGGTGATCCTCTTTCACCTTTGATTTTTGTTCTTATTGAAGTTTAAGCCGCAATCTCTCTAAATTATTTGCAAGGCGAAGCATGCATACTATGGTTAGCAAAAAAAGGTGTGGCCCCTACGCATCTTCTATTTGCAGACGATATTCTTATTTTCTGCAGAGGTAATCTTCACAGTTTGCAAAATTTGAAGAGTATGCTGGGAATGTACCAACGTGCTTCTGGCCAATACGTAAGTTATGCCAAAAGCAAGTTTTACTATGGAGGTGGCACTGGCTCTCGTGCTCTTGCTATAGCTAATTATTTGGGAATAGAAAGAGCCTTTTTTCCGGATTAATACTTGGGAATTCAATTGAAGCTTGGTATTGTTCGTCACATTCATGTTTGTCAGGTGGTGGAGAAAATTATGGACAAGTTGGCCGTCTGGAAAGGTAAGCTTTTATTCTTTCAGGCCAGACTTTTGTTGATTAGATCAATGATATATAACTATGTGCTTCATTCCATGGATGTTTACAAATGGCCATGCACGATTATTAAGCAGGTTGAGAGGGCCATCATAAATTTTTTATGGTCGGGTGATGCTGAGAAACGTAAATATTTTACGGTTCTTTATGATGATTTGTGTTTCTCGAGGCGTGAAGGTGGGCTTGGCCTTAAGAAGTTGTTGGATGTTAATAGGGCTATGCTTATGAAGTTGTGGGTTTCTATTCGAGACTCAGACAAGATTTGGGCCAGATTATTGAGGGCGAAATACTTCAAGTTAAATGGCAACTTGATTGATTATAAATTGGGTTCCTCAGTTTTTCCAGGAATCAGATGGGTCTACAACTTTGTGCAATCGCACACTCGATCAATTATAGGTAATGGTACTAATACTTCCTTATTTTTTTGATAATTGGTGTGGGGATTTTTCTATTGCGAAGCGGCTTGGAATAGTTTCCAAAGGCTCTAATGATTTTACGGCAAAGGTGAGTGATATTATTATTGTTGGTGTTTGGGCCATACCTCCTCGCGTGAGGGATTTGATGAATCGTTGTAATATTGATATTGAAAATCTGCCGCTTATTGCCGGTGTGGATGATTATAAAATCTAGGATTTGGACAGCAAGGGCGTTTTTTCAGTCAAGTCTGCAAAGGCTGTTATTAAGGCGCCAGCTGAAATTTTGCCTATTGCGACTCTGTTCACTAGGCAGGTTGTACATCCTACTTTGAGTGTACAATATTGGAAAACCTGGGCAAAGCAATGTTGTGCAGCTGAAGATAATATTATCAAGAAGACTCGTAGGAGCATGCCTACGATTTTACGCCTGTGTAGGAAGAATGACGAGACTATGAGCCATATCACTTGGCATTGCAGAGTTTCTAAGAGAATCTGGGCTTGGGCGGCAAATATCTTTAATCTTCATCCCAGTGAAGATTTGGTGGCCTCTTACAATGTTTCCAAAGGCCGGAGCAGGATGATAAAGGATTTGTGGCTAGTTGCTAATCTTGCAATTGTCACAGAATTATGGAAGATGCGCAACAAGGTGTTTTTTGAAGATTTTAAGATGCATTGGCTTGGTTTTAAAGGTAGAGTTTATCAGGTTATCCGTGATAACTCGATTAGAATGAATGGCCATATGTACAATACGCAAGAAGATTTTCGCATCTTGAATTATTTCAGGGTGCAACATAGATCGTGCAAGTTTTCGACTCCAAAAGAGGTTAGTTGGTTTCCTCCTAATCCTGGTGAAATAATGATTTGTTTGGTGCTTCTCGCGGTAATCCAGGCCAAGCTGGTGCTGGTGTCACTTTTAGAGATGTTAATGCAGCTGTTCTCAGAATTTTGTCCGTTGGCCTTGGCTGCCAAACTAATTTTTTTGCAGAAGTGTGTGCTGTTATTTATGGAACGATGCTAGCAAAGAGGTGGAATGTCAAAAATATCTGCATTCGTTCAGATTCGATAAGTTGCATTCAAGCTTTTCAGAAGGGCGAGTTGCCTTGGAAGCTAGTTCCGAAGTGGAGGATTGCGAGGAATTTTTATGATAATATTCGCTATGTTCATAATTATAGGGAAGTAAATTTTTCTGCTGATGCTTTGGCCAAACAAGCATGTTTGTTGGCTGAAGATGTCTTTGAGTTTTATGAGGGTAGGCCAGGCTTTCTTCTTTCGGTTGAATGTCCTGGAGAGGTATACTTTCGATTCAAATAGGTTGAACTAGTGGTGACCTTACGGCTTGCGCTAGTTTAATCTAGTCCTTGTACCGTTTTCGTTTATTTTTAATTTTATTGACCGAGTAAAAAAAAAGTAGTAGATATGACATCAAAAAACAACAAACTTAACCACAGTTATCTAACCAAATTTTTATACATATGTATATCTTTTCCAAGATATTTCATATACCCTCTTTTCCAAATATCTGAATATTCATATTCGTCCTTTATTTTTAGCGCCAAAGATGAAATGACAAGGCTCCAAGAAGTTGTGAGCAATATTCAAGTTGTAGTAGCAAGTAGAGAAAAAGGCAATGATGTTGGATTCAAAAACTGAAAGACGCCATTATGAAGATGAAGACGTAATGGATGGATTTACATATGAAATTGTGAGGTATAAAATGGAAGTGCAAGGCCGTAAGCGGGACAATATAAAAAAAAAATCTCATCCTCGAACAAACTTGCATTTTGTGTCAAGATGGGTCATAAAATTCGTGATCTTAGTCGCAACTTTAGGAAAAATTTCAAGGGATGAAGACAGGTTTCATTTTGATGTTAATACTTCTAGTGCTATAACAAACTGTAATAGGTCATTACTAGAGAAACATGCAATACCAAAACATAAAACTCCCAAGAAACTTAAAATGTTCTCACTGTATTCACCAAAACATGAAACTCCAACTTAAAGAGTCACTTATAAAAATGACCATTGTTAGAGCATTGCTCGGTTGAACCCACCAAGCGTTGGTATGTTAAGGTTGGTTGTCATATTTTAGTATCAAATCTCATAAGTCGCTTGATTAGATTACTAGAGTCAACTTCGTTAGGTTACACTAGGAAGTCTAGAAATGTTAAGACATATAAATATTACTCTAAAGACCTGAAGATTCCGAAAACGAATCGATATCAGCGATGACATCATCCTTTCACTTGAGGTTAGTAATACATGACTTGACTTTTTTCCATTTCTATATTGTAGGATTTCAAGTCGTTTATGATTGAATAACATAACCTGTGAAGATTATATACATGAAACTCTAGTATAAGAGACTTGATCATTATTTTGTGATCAAAGTGTCAAGGAACAATATATCAATAGTGATGAATGCTTTATATTGGTATATTGAATTACGAAGTATAATGCTTATCTTTTAAACTTCGTAATTATGACATTGACATAATCTTTGTAACTCGTTACTAGATTGTGTAGTGAACATATGATTGATTTCATGCCTAGAAAACTATGTTTAATTACATGAGTTTAAGGAAGTAGACATACGAACTTGTGTCATAGGTGAAAGGAAATCATCAGGATTGAAGGTACGGTTTTCATTGAAGATCTTAAGGTTGGATCGATCCTAAGCTATATAAGGAATCAAGATAGAACTGATCCTAGCTTATGTTAGGATTCAAAGTAGAACCAATCCCCACCTATATTGGGAGTCAAGGTAGATTCGATCCTAACTTGTTTTAGGAGTCAAGGTAGAACCGGTCCCAATAGGCAAAACCGATTTCTTAAAGTCACATACACTTTAGGGTTTGTGTTATTTGGAAATTAGGTTTGCAAAATAGGAAAATTCAAGATGTTGATATAATGAGTAATTTGAACATGTGCTGAAATCTTATTTCTTAATTGTTCAAAGATATTCCTTGATACTCAAGTTGAGATCCCAAACCAAAATAGTAGAGAATTTTTTTGAGGTTTTCGAATTAATATGTTTTTTTTACCAGCAAGCAAAACATATCTCTGGAAAGATATATTAGTTAAGTGCTAGCTAATATTGAGTTGTCCAAGAGAGGTTTTGGTTATACAGTTGGATATTTGTTGGAATTAGACAAAACCGAATTTAGGTGCTTTATTTCTTATGTTAAGAATATTTTCAGTTTTGGAAATTCCTTGATATCCAAACTACCTTGGTCTATAAATAGTGAAGTTTGTTCTTCTTACAAACTTATCGTGAGGCAGACACTTCGTTTCGTAGTCACTGCTGTAATCGACTAATAGTATTCTCGTAATACTATCTTGGAGAGGAAAGTAACCTAATTAGGTGAAATCTCTTACATCCGCTAGTTTAAAGACTTCTTTGGGGTGAAGAAGCGTCTATTAATACCGTATGTGGGAAACTAGAATTGCATTATTATTTCAGTTTTCAGTTATTGATGAGTGACTAACTCTTGGTTGCACCTAGTTTGATTATTCTTGAGAGCCTTCTCTTCTGACATAAGGTCACTCAAACTTGATCAAGATATTAACGGTTTTTCAGATCTGTCTTTAGATCTGACGTTGACTTTTGATCATCCATTGTTAACTGAAAAAGCGGGGGTCTAACAACCTCACCCAATATTTCGATTAGCAATCTGTATGGACAAACTCCAATATACTTTCAAGAGAATCAACTAGACTCAATCTTAATAAAGTATATCAAAGAGTTATATCTCTCTTTCTTGATTAAATTCTTTCTCAAGCAAATAGAAATCTGCGAGTCTAATTGAATACAAGAGAAATCACTTGAACGGTACCAATGACCAATGTTCAAGGATCAATCAATTTCAATCAACAACCAAAGGTCGGATTTCAAATTGATTGATTCAAACGCACAACCTGTGATATTTCAATTGTATAACAAAATATAATGCATAATAGAAATAACACAGACACTAGAATTTTTTTAACGAGGAAACCGCAAATGCAGAAAAACCCCGGGACCTAGTCCAGATTGAACACCACACTCTATTAAGCCGCTACAGACACTAGCATACTACAAACTAACTTCGATCTGGACTGTAGTTGAACCCCAATAAATCTCATACTGATTCAAGGTACAGTTGCGTCTTCCAAAAAACTACTCCGTCCGTCCTAAATTATTAGTCCGCTTTAACTAAGTCAAGATAATAAGGAGACCGGAGGAGTGTACAAATTACGCACTTGATTCCCGTAGCTGATCTCACCCACAACTAAGAGTTGCTACGACCCAAAGTCGAAGACTTTAATAAACAAATCTGTATCACACAGAAAAGTCTACAGAATAGATAAATCTGTCTCCCACAGATAAACCTACAAGTTTTGTTCCGTATTTTGATAAATCAAGGTGAACAGGAACCAATTGATAACCCGGACTTATATTCTCGAAGAACAACCTAGTATTATCAATCACCTCACAATAATCTTAATCGACGCGGCGAAAGAAGATATTGTGGAATCACAAACGATGAGACGAAGATGTTTGTGATTACTTTTCTATCTTGCCTATCGGAGATATAAATCTCAAGCCAATCGTTATGATTGTGATCATATCACACAACTACGAGAAAGTAGTATCGGTCTGGCTTCATAATCCCAATGAAGTCTTTAAGTCGTTAACCTGGTTTTTAAGAAGAAACCAAAGGTTAAAGGAGAATCGACTCTAGCTAATACAACTAGTATCACACATGAGGTTTGGGGATTAGGTTTCCCAGTTGCTAGAGTTCTCCCTTATATAGTCTTTCAAATCAGGGTTTGCAATTAATGTTAGCTTGGTAACAAAGCATTCAATATTCACCGTTAGATGAAAACCTGATTAGATTCAAGCTAATATATTTCAACCGTTGGATCGAAAACTTAGCTTGTTACACACAAATGAAATGTACTATTTTGGGTTTATGTAACCGTGCCCAAACATGAACATTTGTTGGTTCAACAATAGTTAACCAAATGGTTAGCCATATGAGCACTTTCATATCAACCATATTCTTTTTCACCATAACTAGTTTAAATGACTCAAATGAACTAGTTAGAGAGTTGTTCAATTGCAAGGAAATCTTATGTAACTACACAAGACACAATCGAAGCAAAAACGATTTGATTCACTCGAATCGGTTTATGAACTTTATAGCCACGGTTTGCAATTTGCATTCCTTAGTTAATATAGATAAGTTCACAAACAATCGTCTTTAGATATAACTAGCTTAAGTTCGCAGACTTAGTTCACGGACTTAAGTTCCCGGAAGGAGTTCTCAAACTCCAGCAGATTTTCTCGGGTCGAGAACTTCCGCCAGTTCGCGGATTGGGTTCGCGGACTGAGTTCACGGCTCTTGTTTCGGTTCTCTTGATCAACAAAGTTCGCAAACTTCGGTTCAAGGAAAAAGGGACTTATACATATATGTGTTGCCACACAATGCTTATATACATCATTGGTTATATGATCTAAACTCTCATTTCAATCATTGAAACATTCTTAGAGGACGTTATATAGTTGTTATTCACAAACCATTTTTCGTCAAAGCAATTTTCAAAGTGATTGAAACATAACATGACTTTCGTCACTAGGTAAAGATGAACTTGTCCAAAGCGAAAGCTTACCAACACATATTTCGAGAAATAGATAGGCGAGATAAACTCGGTTCGAAATAGCAAATGTGTATAATCAAAGTCTATATAGCAAAACTACTTTTGTCTCAAGATATGAGATAGAGTAGATAGACTTTTGAGTGATAGATAAGTTCAAGTCTCCACATACCTTTTAGTCGATGAAGTTCCACCAGTTCCTTGAGTAGTCCTTCGTCTTGTATGATGATCTCCATTGAGTTCTTGAGCTCAACTACAATTTCTATCCTAGTCCGAGACTTAAATATAGTAGACTAGAAATCAAAACTTATAGTTTTGATCACTAACATTGACAACATGCTTGAGATAACAACACATGCGAGTTCGACAGAGCAATGCTCTAACAATCTCCCCCTTTGTCAATTTTAGTGACAAAACTATCAATACATATGGAATTAAAAAATAAATGAATTAACTTTTGTAGCTCCTATTCCACATGCATAATCTTCAACATTACTCGAAATCTTCGTCACTTCCAAGTACTCCAATGATCCCAAAGGTTGTAAGTTCAGCATCATCGTTGTTGAAAATCCGTAGCTATAACAACGAGAAAACAAGAGTTCTCAATCATTGTTATACAGTGTCATAGTATCATTATACAATATCAAAGTTCAATTGTATCAGAACTTCGACAACAATACTATGGTGATATGTATCACTCCCTCTTACTCAATACTCCATCTCACATGGAAACCACTCCCCCTTACATAATGATCCGAAAACCATTTATATTTGTAGTGTGAACTACATATTAATTCTCCCCCTTTTTGTCAATAAAATTGGCAAAGGTACGAAAACGGGATCCTAATGAAATTTCCGAAAGAGACATTTCATGACCAAAAGAAAGCACATATCATCTTATTTAGATGCAGTCATATAGCCGAGGCTAAATGCATTCATCAAGGAGTTTATAAAGATACAAGATGACCCCTATAATATTCCACAGCCGCACTCCCCACAAATATTTGACAATTAAGCACAAGTTCAATTAAGAACTCTCCCCCATATAATGTCATTCCCGAAAGAACAACAAGAGCGACCTTAATTTCAAAAGAAAAGAAGGATTTCTTTGGAAATAACAAATCTCATACAAGTATGAATTTGAATCCAAAATACTCAATTAAATTAACCACAAGAGAACCCATGATTAATTTAATCAGAAATGCTCAACATAAGTGAACTTATGGAGACTCAAAAATACTCAATTAGATTAATCACAAGAGAACCCATAATTAATCTAATCGGAATACACAACCAAATTAACCACAAAGAGTAATCAATTTAATTGGTCATGCTCGACATAAGAGAACTTACGGAGCAACAACTAAATAACCAAACAAGGATGATTAATTTAGTTGAAAATGCTCGATGTAAAGTACCTCACGGAGCAACAACTAAGCTATAAATAACTCAGTCGATTGTGCTCAACATAAGACACTTTATGGAACATCACAGTATATGCACAAAAAATTGTAGACCGGAGGTCGACCAAATACTGTGGAATAATCAAGGATTCATTCTATTTTTCATCACCATTTGCACAATGACATACAATAGACATAATCCTTGTGAACAAAAGGTTTTAACCTATCTTCCATCAATAATTGACATAATAGGCTTAACTTTTGTATTTGTCAAAAGTTCATTCCTTCTTTTGTCAACATATGCATATCGACATGTAAAGGACTTAACTTTTGACAAGGTATGGGACAATTACAGTTCACGGACGCAAACACACATATCCCATAACAAATTGCAATATATAAAATCATAAAGATTAATACTGCAAAAATCATCTTCCAAACAAATTTAGAATTTAAACCAATAAATCTAAAAACATGAAGATGAAAACATTGGACATAGCTATGTGTAATCACAATAATGGCTATTCCAAACTCTAGTTATTCTTCTAAACAAAACAAGAGAATAGAAGATTTACTAGACAAATAAAATCAACAAGCTAAAAAAAACCATGTCAAATCCGAACACGAACTGAAGTCAAATAGACGGTTCAGGATCCTCATGAGTCTTGAGATCTTTGAGCTTGTGAACAGCAACATCCTTTGCAACTTCGGAGAGAATATCCTTATTGAGAAGTTCTTTAACATGGGTTTTCATGAGAACAAGGTCAGAATTAACCTTTTTCAACTCAGTTCTTACCACATCAAGACACTTCATTGTATCAACAAGTTGCTGCTTTGCATCCTCGAAGTTTTTGAGGAAGTCAAGAACTACTTCAGCCGAAATCTCTTCAACCTCCTCAATATCCGAATAGGAATCAGGAGATTGAGGAAAATATCCTTCAACTTAAACAAGGATTCCCTTCTCTTTATCGAATTCGAAATATACCGCATTATCAACGAAGTCTTCAGGTAAATCCCAAGCAGGAAGGAGAATCCATTGATAACAGGAAGCCTAGAGTGAGAATATTCAACTCAATGGATAGATATATAAACAAGTTTCGAGAGACTTAGGGTTTACAGGATTGGTTTGTGAGAGAACCCCAAAAACCGTACGTGTACCCGTAAGAAGGGGGTCCATAAAAATTCTTCCAAAAATATTGTTTGGAAACAACACTTTGTTGATTTAAAAAAGTTCATGCTTTTATTTTTCAAAACAATGGCATAGAGCCAGGAATAAAATAATAAACAAGGACATACTGTTTATGGGTGAAAACTATTCTGCCGAATTTGGTAATTTGGGGTGTGTGGATGAGGAATGAATCTAAACCCTAAACAAATGCACTGCACGGGAGTGCTTTGTGATTCGAGAAATCAATCTGTACAATTCTGGCCTAAACCAAGAAATGGCCGTTTCAGACTTGCTTCGGTCACAAGGTGAAGGAGATGGGATTGATCTTAGGGAGGGAAGCGAAGAAGGTGTTGAGATTGTGAAGGTGTTGGCTATGTATGACTTGTATCACAAAGCTGAACTGGCTTGCAGAATGTAAGCTATCAGTTCCGGTGTTTGAATACGGTTGTATCAACACTTGCTTCTGTTGTTTTGTGTTGTCTTGTATTGTTTGAAAATAGGGAGGAGAACCTATTTATACAAGTCATTGAGCCTAACCCACGTCTCTCATGGGAAGTGGAGAAAGTGGAGTGATGGAGTAGTGGAGTTGCGTGTGTTAGTGTTACACGATCAGTCTTGTCCACTTCTCCCATCATCACTAACCGTCCATGACTTCCTGACACGTTCTTGTGATGGCGCGTTATGCGCTGCACACTGTAAACCTCCAGACCAATACCCCGGTATGTATCCCCCAGTTTGTGACATGATTGATGTCTCTAGCATGTGGATCGTGGGACCCACAGAAAGTAACATGTAATGCTAAATTAAATAACTAAGTTATTTAGGAAGTCGATATTTATGAAATATCGTATGAATCATATGCATGTAATGCATCGAATGTATTTAGCATGAGTGAAGCATCGCTGTTTTAAGGCTTAATGGAGTAAGTCACGATTAAGCGTGTTAAAATAGATGCATGTATAGCCATCTTCAAGTGATCGTTTTGGGCTGTACAGGTAAGTCCTGACTTGGACGATCACTTGGTGTGGTAGAGTGACGGATGGTAATCACCACGACACCTCATTGACCAGTTAACTCCTGACCAGGGTTGTATAACCAAGCAGGTGAAGTGGAACGGACGAGATGATCTTTGAGACACTCATCTGCGACCGTTAGTGGAATTAGGGTTTATGAAGAGGTGCGCAAGCATCACTCTTCATCTTGATCGAATCCAAGTTTGGGACACGATTTTGGCAAGGCCGATTGGGCATGCGTGTAGACGGCATGCCGGTGTACATGCACATACCTCATTGTATCGTGAAAGTGTAATCTAGATCGCTCAATTTGTCCGGCAAAGAGGAACGGCTAGGATTGATTTGTGACAGAGATTTTGTGCCGCAAAGGCCGCGCGTCATGCCAACTTTGGGTGCGCGTTTCGAGGCGACCAAACCTGGTCGGTCTTGGCCGATTAGTCTGGTGTGCAGACGATGGTCTGGTGTACATGCCTGTATTTCATTGTCCCATAGAAACGTGATCTAAGCCACTCAATTTGTCCGGCAAAGTTGAGTGGTCGAGATTAGTTTGCAATTGGGAGGTGTGACCACGCCTAGTTTGGGCGTGCGAATCGAGGAAACCAGGCATGATATGCCTTGGCCGATCGGGTGTGAAGATAGATGGGCCCATGATGATCATGTTGATGCACACCTGACCTGCCTAGTCTATTCCTGGACCCTTCGTTCGTGCAGGAGAAAATGGACGCTCGTGATGTTCAAACCCTAATTAGGGTTTCACCGGTCGTGCGTCATGCCTTATTTGGGCGCACGAACTGGAACGACCAACTATAGTTGGTCTTGACCGATCGGTCATGTATGTAGGCGGGCCCACGGTGATTGTGTCGACATGCTCTGGTCCCTTTGAATCTACATCTACACCCTCCATCTATGCCTGCGAAGATGGATAGTTGAGACTGCTTTGCGATACATGTAATGTGTCGCAAACCCTAATTTAGGGTTTCTCATCCACGCTTTTTTGGCTGGACGTATTGGCAATCCATGCTACCCTTTTGGGGAGGCCGATCATGCGGGTACGCATTGGGCCGGTGGTGAATACTCCAATACCTGCTTGAGGGTTATGGATTCGATATGAGCCATCCAATCATGCTGGTGAAGTTGGATGGTCGTGATCATTTCTGAGACTGATATGGACAGTCCAGATGCTCAATCGAGCTAGTATAACACTCCGAGAGTTATAGCCTGTACGGGTATTTCGTACATGTTTCATTATTAATGCTTGGAGATTCGTGTTGCTCTGCTGAGAGGAACACTCAGTCGTCATGCCGCACCAATGATAAGAGTGGAGCAGTATAGGAAATACAAGGCTGGTCATACATTAATAATGTTATAAATTCACAAGGTATATGGGATTGTTGCTACATGCTCCATTTTAGGTGAATTAGTAAAGTGTAGAAGTATTCATCACTTACCAGTGGCTTTATCCTTTGCAGGATGTCAGCGCATAAATTTGGTTTTACAATTTTAGCCCTGAACTAAAATCCACCATCAACATTAAATCCCCTTCCTAGCGCATAATGGTTGCATTATTGTGGGGTAGGCATGAGATGGTGACAGTTAAAGATAAAACTTATAAGACAAAGTTAGATGTTACCAGGAGAGACGGGTCGTCCTATCCTTGGAGCATGTCATGTTCAAGAGGCATCCAGGCGAGCGTTCCCCTAGCATGATGTCGGTCTTTCCTGCTTCGATCGACCTTGCTATGCCTTCTTCGGTCGAGAGCCTGCTCCGTGCTTGCTCCGTTCGAATGTCGGTCTTGCCGGATCGACCTTGCTAAGCCTGCTTCGGTCGAGGGGATATTGCGCCTGGTTGATCGAACGTGGGCTTGATGTGCCTAATCGACCGCTTGTTGCGCCTGCTTCGTTCGTGGGAGTACGCCAGGTGTGACGACGACCTTGGTGGGACCGGTTTCCTCCTTTAGGTATTTGAGCCAAGAAGGGAATAGAACTTGTATGATCCTCTTCCCATAGACAACCGTGCATGTAACCATGAACGGATGTGGACCCCACCATGTATATGCTTCGACCAAACGTTACCTTGTTGCACCTGTTTGATAGGCATGTGGGCCCGCCTACTTCGCTCAACCGTGGGACTCATCATGCGCCTGCTTGATCGAACGTGGGCTTGTTGTGTCTGCTTTGGTCGAACGTGGGACCCGATGTAAGCATGTTTTGGTCGAACGTGGGACCCGATGTAAGCATACTTGCTTCGAACATGGGCATATGTACATGCTTCAATTAAACACGGGTCCACCATGTACATGCTTCAAACATCGGCCCTGTGCTTCAACTAAAAACCGGCCCTGCTGTGCTATTTCATTCGAATACCAGCCTTATGACCTTGATCAACTCCGGCTTCGTGGATTCGACCAACACCGGCCTTGTTTGCTGACGTGGCCCAATACCAGCCTTACTTGCTGACGTGGCTCAATACCAGCCTTGCTTGCTTTGCCCGAACGTGGGACCCGTCGCGTGCCTGTTTTGCTTGGGGCCGGCTGTGCCTACTTTGACCAATCTGGTGCTAGTTGTGCCTGATCAAGTGGGACCCTCCGCGTGCCTGCTTTGACCAGACACCAAACCTATTGCCTCACCCAATACCAGACTTTCTCCTTGACCAACACCGGCCTTGTCTTGACGAACACCGGCCTTGCTGATTTGACGAACTCCGACCTTGATGACGGACATCGCTGCCTCGACCGACACCGGCCTTGCTGTTGTGACGTCTTGTTGACTAACACCGGTCTTGCTAACCAATATCGGTCTTTCCTTTGCTCGTGGGACCCAGGCTGCTTTCTTTGCCCAAACGTGAACATTGTATGTTCGAATGTGGTGTGGGTCCCGCTGAGAGCGTTGAAACAGCTTCTGGAGCGAGCAGGTCCTGGAGAGCGTTAGAGCAGCTTCTGGAGCGAGCAGGAACCGGAGAGCGTTGAAGCAGCTTCTGCTGGAGAGAGTGTTGAAGCGGCTTCTGCTGGAGAGAGTGTTGAAGCGGCCTCTTCTTTAGCTTGGTTTCCCTTTGCGAATTACATGCTTCTTGATTGACTACCTCTCTTGTGTTGAAGAAGTTCTTGACTGACGGCGAAAGAATTTCATGCTGAGCCTCAGTCCCAAAGCGTGGTCTACGTGGCTCCATCTTGAATGCCCGATGGGTCTTTTGTACGTAATGGTTGTTGATATGGTGAAGCTCTAGATGGTATCAATCGACGAGCAACAACAGTTCTTGGCAGCAGCTGTGATTAGAAGAGACTGGCAGGTAGTGGCAACTTGCACGAACTTGGCACCCTCTTAAGTCCCAGGTGCAATCTCCTTTGGTAACGGAACTACTTTTTCCACGGGAGACAAATTCTGAAAGCGTCTCTCATTGATGTAGTTACCGTCGATCCAGATATGGAATATCTTGGACGTTGTTTCATTATTGCGGCAGTCGTGCACGTGGTGCTAGAGTTGAAGTTGGAAATTTTGGACGCGCAAGCTGTTGTATCTCGGTGGCTTTCCTCTTGCTGCTTTAGTGAAACTGCTTATAGAAGGCTGAAGGTTGTATTGCCTGTTGGTGAGATGTATGCTTCCGCGAACATCATGAGGCTCTTCATTACTGGCAGGCTTGTTCTTCTAGCAGGGCAGGTGCTGTCGCAACTACGCGTTTAGCAGCTTCACGGAGTTCAGAGGATGTCTGAAAGCGCGGGTTCTTCGACAAAGCACGATAGACAGGTTCCATCACATTGATGCACAATTACACCACTTGTTGTTCAGTCACATTTGGATCGTGACCCACAAGTGTCCTGAATTCAGGACGCTCCAGTAGATCTGAAGATGTCCCTGGATCTCTCTTTGTCCGGGATGACATGATAGGTGAACCCTTTGTGATGATTTGGAGATGAAAATATTCGTTGAATCTTCCAAAACGCTTCATGTTGTAGTGCGGTCCATACGAAACTTTCTCCTCTCTTCAGCAAGGAAGTGAATGAAGCAACAAGCTGGGCTAAGCCATGTATAAAACGTCGAATTCACCTTGCCCATGAAGCTGTGGAGACCCTTAACGGTTCGCGTTAGCGGCATTGTGAAGATAGTTTGAGTCTTGGATTTGACTATTATATCGTCCACGTAGTCTTCAACTTGCTTATGCATCATGTCATGAAAGATTGTCGTCATAGTGCATTGATACGTCGCACCGGCACTTTTCAAACTGAATGGCATTACGGTATAACAAAAGTTTCCAATAGGGTTTGAAAAGATGTCTTACTTGCACCATGCTCATACATCCTTATCTGGTTGTAGCCGCTACATCCATCCATGGAGGATAACATGCCGTGTTCGCTGGTAGCATCTACCAACATGTCGATGTTGGGTAGAGGAAATCGTCATTGGGGAAGCATTCGTTCAAGTCTCTGGAATCCATGAAACACCTGATCTCGCGCCTGAATTATCTCGGAGATTGTTTGACCGGCTTGGATCGGAGATTGTATGAATGCTTACACAAGGTCGAGATGATGTAGATAGGCCTAGGAGATTCCTCATCGTCGAGCTCATCAGTTGTGGAGTTGGTACCATCTTGAAGCTGTCGTGGAGCGTCTAGCACTTCTTCTTGTGGTTGATCGTTGTTGTAGCATTCCGTTGGGTGGAGAGAAGAATTAAGATGCCTCGTCAGCAAGGATGCATCATGGGTCCTAGTCTTCATTATGCAGGTCGGTCCTCCTCCTGGATTGACGCTCACGTGGGGAGTGGGATGCAATGGACTTTGTCTGATCCTTCCCGCGGAGCTTCCCTCGGTTTGAACAGTTCTACTCCGCATATTCGTGCGTAAGGAAACAATGATGCAGGAATACAAATGACTTCTTTATTCAGCATAGTCTTCAGGCATTGGTGATACGTTGAAGGGACGATCACGTATGTGCTGGTCTGGTTTCCTTCAAAGTCTGTCATTGTGGTAGGATGCCATATGATCTTGCCTGAGCGAACCTTGGTCGTCCTGAGAGTCTTGAGAGTAATCACATTCGAAGATGCTCCTGTGTCGATGAGGGCCCTCTTGAGCTCTGAATCCTTGATGCGTGCAGTAACGTGTAGGGCCCGGTTGTGACCTTCTTTTGGTTGATTGCAGCAAAACGTCTCTGCCCGTTGATTCTTCGAGAGGTGTAAAAGTTCGCATAAAATTTCCACTAGAGAAACCGCTTCCTGATCCACCGGCCTCTGGCTCATAGTGAGACTATTGACTTGAGGAGCATCGTTATGAGGATCAGTCCCCAGTGTAGGAATCTCCATGGCAGGATCGTTCATATCTGATGTCGCTTCTTTGATAAGGTCCATGTAGGTCCGCTCCGCTGAAGTACCTTCTCCGGGTGCGTTGAATGCGTTCCTTGTTGGCTCTAGGGGATGTCGCGGCTCTTGTGGCAATCGATCAGTTAATGTCTTAAGAAAAGTGAGTACCTCTTTCTGAGTTGCAGCCATATCCGTTTGAGTCTTAGCAAGGACTTCCTGCCTCTCCATGCGATGGTATTGGGAGATGGTCCTCCTCTTGCTCCTACAACTCCTCGTTCTGATGAAGGGGTGGAAGTTGTTTCTCTGGTGATCGCCGGAGGCGTTACACTTGAGGAGATGCCGGGATTTGCGGCTTCTCTGGATCTGATGATGGGAGGTGTTACACATACTGGAACATCTCCTGCTCAATTTGTACGGCAAAGAGGAGCGGCTAGGATTGATTTGTGACAGAGATTTTGTGCCGCAAAGGCTGCACGTCATGCCAACTTTGGGCGCGCGTTTCGAGGCGACAAAACCTGGTCGGTCTTGGACGATTAGTCTGGTATGCAGACGACGGGATGGTGTACACGCCTGTATTTCATTGTCCCATAGAAACGTGATCTAAGCCACTCAATTTTTCCGGCAAAGTTGAGTGGTCGAGATTAGTTTGCAATTGGGAGGTGTGACCACGCCTAGTTTGGGCATGCGAATCGAGGCAACCAGGCATGATATGTCTTGGCCGATCAGGTATGGAGATAGATAGGCCCACGATGATCATGTTGATGCGCACCGGACCTGCCTAGTCTATTCCCGGACCCTTAGTTCGTGAAGGAGAAAATGGACGCTCGTGATGTTCAAACCCTAATTAGGGTTTCATCGGCCGTGCGTCATGCCTTGTTTGGGCGCACAAACTGGAACGACCAACTATAGTTGGTCCTGACCGATCGGTCATGTATGTGGGAGGGCCCACGGTGATTGTGTTGACATGCTCTGGGCCCTTTGAATCTACATCTACACCCTCCATATATGCCTGCGAAGATGGATGGTTGAGACTGCTTTGCGATACATGTAATGTGTCGCAAACCCTAATTTAGGGTTTCTCGTCCACGCTGTTTTGGCTGGACGTATTGGTAAGCCATGCTACCGTTTTGGGGAGGCCGACCATGCGGGTCCGCATTGGGCCGGTGGTGAATACTCCAATACCTGCTTGAGGGTTATGGATTCGATCTGAGCCATCCAATCATGCTGGTGAAGTTGGATGGTCGTGATCGTTTATGAGACTGATATGGACGGTCCAGATGCTCAATCGGGGTAGTATAACACTCCGAGAGTTATAGCATGTACGGGTATTTCGTACATGCTTCATTATTAATGCTTGGAGATTCGTGTTGCTCTGCTGAGAGAAACACTCAGTCGTCATGTCGCACCAATGATAAGAGTGGAGCAGTACAGGAAATACAAGGCTGGTCATACATTAATAATGTTATAAATTCACAAGGTATATCGGATTGTTGCTACATGCTCCATTTTAGGTGAATTAGTAAAGTGTAGAAGTATTCATCACTTACCAGTGGCTTTATCCTTTGCAGGATGTCAGCGCATAAATTTGGTTTTACAATTTTAGCCCTGAACTAAAATCCACCATCAACACATACTTACAACAAATACTTATGTAAAGGTGCTATCTGATGATCTATCTAAGAAAGATAAGAAATTAGCTAGATAATCAGAGACACTTTACAAATAAGTATACCTAATCATTTCTCACTCAGCTAGGATTTCACAAGTGAGATTTCAACCTTGTGATTATTTAACACAAGTATGAGCCATTGGCTCATTAAATGGACATTGCTTTTGGTTATCCTTTTTCTTTCGAAATGTTGGAGGAAAACCATTATGATGTGAAAGGTAATCACAAATTTTATCCTTACAAAAATATGACTCAGAGAATTGATTCTTACCTGAAGGAAATTGGCTTCTTCCTGATACCCTGTTCACATCAAATGTATTATTAACTCCCTTTTTGAAGATGGAAGATTCTGATCTTCTCTTAGATTGTTAAGACATTTGTTATGAATCAGAGCATTTAAGGAACTCATATAACTGACTTTCCTGGTAGGATACACAGGGTGAGTACTGAAACCATTTGGTTTAGACATATGTGTTAGAGCACTGCTCGGTCAAACTCGCATGTGTTGCTGTCTCAAGCATGTTTTTCAATGTTAGTGATCAAAACTATAAGTCTTTATTTCTAGTCTCTTATAGCTAAGTCTCGGACTAGGATAGTAAGTGTAGTTGAGCTCAAGGACTTCATGGCGATTCATCATACAAGTAGAAGATCTACTCAAGGAACCGGTGGAACTTCTCGACAAAGAGGTATATGGAGACTTGGACTTATCTGTAACTCAAAAGTCAATCTATTCTATCTCATACTCTTTGAGACAAAAGTCGTATGCTATATATATAGACTAGATCATACACGTTTGGTATTTCGAGCCGAGTATACCTCGCCTATCTATATCTCGAAATATGTGTTGGTAAGCTTTTCGCTTCGACCAAGTTTATCTTTACCTAGTGACGAAAGTCATGAATGTTTCAATCACTTTGAAAATTGCTTTGACGAGAAATAGTGTAACAACTGTATAACGTCTTCTAAGAATGTTTCAACGAATGGAATGAGAGTTTAGATTATATAACCAATGGATTCCTTGAACCAAAGTTTCCGAACTTTGTTGATCAAGAGAACCGGAAGTGTGGCAAGTGCCAAGTCCGCGACCTGCCGAAGTTCTCAAACCAGAGAATTTCTACTGGAGTTGACAAACTACTTGCGTGAGCCAAGTCCGCGAACCGGCGTAGTTCTCGAACCCGAGAATTTCTGCTAGAGTTTGTAAACTCTATCCGGTGTCTTAAGTCCGCGAACCTAGTCTGCGAACTTGAGAAGGTTATATATCTAAAGATGATTTCTGAACTTAATCTTAAAAGACTAAAGAATGCATTTGCAAACCGTGGCTATTAAAGTTCATGAACCGATTCGAGTGATCAAATCATCTTTGCTTCAATTGTGTCTTGTGTAGTTACATAAGATTTCCTTGCAATTGAAAAACTCTCTTAACTAGTTCATTTGAGTCAATTGAACTAGTTATGTTGAAGAAGAACATGGTTGGTATGAAACGCTCATATGGTTAACCTCTTTGGGTAGACTATTGTTGAACCAACAATGTACAAGTTTGGGTGCGGTTAACAAACCTAGAAGCGTACAGTCATTTGTGTATGACAAGCTAAGTTTTCGATCTAATAGTTGAGAAATATTAGCTTGAATCTAAATCAGGTTTTCATCTAAAAGTGGATATTGATTGCTTTGTAACTAAGGCAAAACCCTAATTTGAAAGTCTATATAAAGGAGACATTTAGCATTGAGAAAACTAATCCCCACACGTCCGTGTGATACTAGTTTCTCTGCTAGAGTCGTTTCTCCTTTAACCTTTGGTTTTCTTCTTCTAAAACCAGGTTAACGACTTAAAGACTTCATTGGAATTGTGAAGCCAGACCGATACTACTTTTATCGTAGTTGTGTGATCTGATCTCGCGTCTTCTATCGTAATAGTACAATCATATTGATTGTCTTGAGATCGTGAGAGTTCTCCGATAGGAAAGATATAAAAAGTAATCACAAACACCTTCGTCTCATCGTTTGTGATTCCACGCCATCTTGTTTCGCTACCATACGATTAAGATTGTTGTGAGGTGATTGATTAATCTAGGCTGTTCTTCGGGAATATAAGACCGGATTATCAATTGGTTCCTGCTCACCTTGATTATTATCAAAAGACGGAACAAAAATTTTTAGGGTTTTTCTGTGGGAGACAGATTGATCCTTTGATAGACTTGTATGTATGAGACAGATTTGTTTGTTGTTAAAGCCTGTGATTTTGGGTCGTAGCAACTCTTAGTTGTGGGTGAGATCATCTAAGGGAATCAAGTGCGCAGTATCCTGCTGGGATCAGAGGCGTAGGGAGTACAACTGTACCTTGGATCAGTGAGAGACTGATTGGGGTTCAACTATAGTCCAGTCCGAAGTTAGCTTGGAGTAGGCTAGTGTCTGTAGCAGCTTAATACAGTGTGTATTCAATCTGGACTAGGTCTCGGGGTTTTTATGCATTTTCGGTTTCCTCGTAAATAATACAGGTTGTGCGTTAGATCAATCAATTGGAGAATCCAACCTAACGGTTGTTGATTGATATTGATTGACTCTTGGATATTTGGTCTTTGGTACCGTCCAAGTTATTCCTTGTTTTTGATTAAAGACTCGCTGATTTCTATTAGCTCGAGTAAATCAAAAAAACAAAGAGATATTAACTCCTTAAGATACTTTTACCTAGATTGAGTCTGACTGTCTAGTTGATTCTCTAGAAATTATTTAGGAGTTAGTCCATACAGATTGCTAAGAGAAATATTGGGTGTTGTTGTTAGACCTCCGCTTTTTCAATTGGTATCAGAGCAGGCAAACACGTTAAAGACCTTATAAGTCTGTGCTTGTAGTGATCTGATTATGCACGAGTCTATCTCTAATAACGTACAAGTTCAGAAATTACCAGATGATTCTAAAAGCTTGGATTCACCTGAGAGAACTATCATATCTAAGTCAATATCTAAACATTCTCTTGATGTAAAAACTGTTGATTGGGAAACTATCCTAGAAGAACAGTTGGATGAACTTTCTGATGAAGGTGATTTAGATATTGATAGAGAGGTTGATGAGGAAGTCTCAGAGTATGTTAAGTTTTTGGATTCGTGGAAGATGAAGAATATTACAACTTCTCATGTCTCACCTCTTCTGACTCCTCTTTGTCGAGAAAACAAGAAATTGAGAAGATGTTACGCAGGTGTTTATTTTTCGAATCGTTCTAACGAATCGATCCTCAAGGATTCTGAGGAAAACCTACGTATGAAGTCACTTGAATGTGATAATCTTTATCAAAAGTACTTTTTGTTGGAAGAGAAACTTGCAGAATCTGAAGCAAGGTTTAACTGTCAACAAATTAGTTTTGATGACAAAGAAAGTGCTTGTCTCGCTCGAGAAAGACGCCTTGAGGCTGATTTAGCTGTTGCTCTTGATAAAATCAAGATGTTGGAAGATGACTTGAAAAAGTTCAATACTGGTTCAAGCAAATTAACCACTATGCTAGGAGCAAGTAAAAATCATCGTGATACACGAGAACTGGGTTATAAGGGAATATACGCTCCAAGTATTAGCAAAGAGGTAAAATTTTTCAAGGCTAGTGATTCTTCTCAACAAAAGGTTTCCACTGATGGCAAAAGTGAAATACCTTCACCGGAAATTAAGGTTTGAAAGAGCAAAGAATATCAACCTCCAAAGTCAGCACGTACGGATCGAGGTAAGAACATTCCTTATGGTTGCCACTATTGCGGAAATAAAGGTCACCTGGAAAGGAGATGTCGTTTTCATATAAGGAATAAGAAACTTCATGATGTTCTTGTTTGGGCATCACAAGAAGTTGTGAAACCAAGATCATATGCTAAGGCTAATCCCCTTAACATTACAGGTTGTAACTTTCCAACCTTTAGGCAAATGAATCGTTGCTGTCATAAACCTAGATTTGCCTATAAACGTTATACGAAGCCTTTTCACAATCGTAATGGTTATCAAAAGGATAACTTCGTAAAGACGAAGACAAGATCCGATGCTCCCAATTGGAGAAAGACTAACTTGAAAAAGAATAGTCAATCCAATTCTCTTCCGATAAATCTTGAAGAGAGTAATGGGAAGAAGGTTCCGGTTGTTCCTAAACACACTCAGAAGTGGGTACCAAAGAAAGATAATGATGCTTTGAGTATGAAAAGGAATGATCTTCCAGAAAATTCCATGACTATGGAAAAGGCAGTATCCATGATGTTGGAACTTAACAAGTTTTTTGGAAAAATGGAATTCGATGTGAAAGGCTCTAAAAGTGATCCCTTTCATGATAATCCAAAGATCAATTATGGTGAACAAGACATTGTTCACCCAAACACAACTTGATTGTGTTGTAAGTGCATCCTCACCAAGGAATGCCCTACTATGTATATGGTGAGGGAAGCACGAAAATTGGGGCGCACAGATTATGTTCGGTAAGGCTGTAGAATTCAATTGGATTCATCTAAAAAGGTATGTCTATAAACTTGAGCAATATTTGTGCTTTTATTTGTTTAGAGAACTTATAATGATTCACGTATCTTTCTTATCGTTCTTTTCTACCTAACTTGATTTGTGTTTAAGGTTCTTAAACGTTTAGGTTTGAAAATAGTAGTTCGAGATGTTTGGACTTCATGGTACACCTACCAGGTATGCATAACATCTTTTAAAATCAAAAATCCAGGGGTTTAAGTTCGCGGACTTGAAAATTCGTTTGGAAACCCGTATGCATACTTGACGTCTATATTCGGTAAGCTTGTTTTGGCCGTATCTTCTTCGTCCGAACTCGGAATAACCTCATTTGTTTTGCATTATCTTCCTCTTTGAATTCTATTCAAAATGGAGGTGATAATTATTGAATTTGGATGAGTTAAGATTGGTATTTGTCCTGTCTCTTGTTTTTGAGTGTTTTGCTCTGTTTTGTTGCACTTATTCCACTCTTGGACTTGGGCACTTGGATTCGTGGAGTAGTACTCTTCTAAGCTCATTTGTAGCTTTTTTACAAGAATGTTGTCGGTGAATCACAAAGAAGGAAGTTCAAAAATGGGCAGTAGTACGCATTACTATGGGATTCTTGAATGTTCACAATCATTTTATGTGAACTATGGTGCATGGTAGTTAATGACTTTGTATGTTCTTCTTTGAAAATCTTTTTATACACCTTTGGTAGCTATTCTTGGTATAAATCCGGGCGAAAAAGATTGATTCTACTCTCTAAGGACAAATCATCTTATATTTGCATTACGAGTTTGTCTTGATGCCTAGGAAACTTCTTATGAGAATTTATTCTTGTTTTTGAGAAGGATTACGAGAGTTTGGAATAGCAAATATTGTGATTACACATAGCTATGTCCAATGTTTTCATCTTCATGTTTTTAGATTTATTTGTTTAAATTCTAAAACTTTTTGGGAGATGATTTTTGCAATACTAATCTTTATGATTTTATATATTGCAATATGTTATGGGATTTTTGGTGTTTACGTCCGTGAACTATGTTGTCCCATATTTTTTCAAAAGTAAATTCGTTCATGATCGGTATTCATGTATTGATTTAAGGATGAATAGACTTTTGAAAATTACAAAAGTTAAGCCTATATTGTCAATTTTTGATGGAAGATAGGTTAAAATCTTTTGTAATCAAGGATTATGTCTATTAATTATTATTATGCATATAATGATTGAAGATAGAATGAATCCTTGTGTATTCCACAGTATTGATCTTCACTGATCCATATTTTATGTAATACTGTGAGGCTCCTTAATGTGTCTTATGTTGAGCACGATACAACTAAGTTGATTAATTTTTGATTAGCTTGGTTGGTTGTTCCGTAAGGTACTTTATGTTGAGCATTTAGAACTAAATTAATCATCTTGTTTGGTTATTTAGTTATTACTCCATAAGTTCTCTTGTGTTGAGTATATGAACGATTAAGCCAATCACTTTCTTGTATCGTTAACTTAGTCGTTGCTCCGTAAGTTCACTTATGTTGAGCACAATCAATTAAATTGATCACTTTTTGTGTTCGATTTGATTATGTATTCCGATTAAATTAATTATGGGTTTACTTGTGATTAATTTGATTTAGTTTTTGGATATAAAAATCATTCACATGGTTTTGGTGTCCAATAAAATCCTTCGTTTCTCTTGAAATTAAGGTCGCTCGTTATTGTTCCCTTGGGAATGACATCAAATGGGGGAGAGTTCTTTTGAACTTGTGCTTAATGGTCATATCTTGAGAGGTGTGCGGCTGTGGAATTTTAGAGGGGTTATCTTGTATCTTTAAACTCCTTGATGAATGTTGTTAGCTTCGGCTATATGATTGCATCTAAATAAGATGATGTGTGTTTCTTTCTCTCAGTCATGAAATGTCTCTTACGGAAATTTCAATATGATCCCGTTCTTGTACCTTTGCCAATTTTATTGACAAAAAGGGGGAGAACTAATATGTAGCTCACACTACAAATACATATGGTTTTCGGATCATTGTGTAAGGGGGAGTGGTTTTCTTGTGAGATGGAGTATTGACTAAGGGGGAGTGAAACATATCACCATAGTATTATTGTTGAAGTTGTGATATAATTGGACTTTGACACTATGTAATAATACTATGACACTGTATAACAATGATCGAGACCGATGCTTTCTCATTGTTATAGCTATGGATCTTCAACAACGGTGATGCTAAACTTACAACCTTTGGGGATCATTGGAGTACTTGGAAGTGACGAAGATTTCGAGGAATGTTGAAAATTAGACACGTGGAATAGGAACTACTAAAGTTTCATTATCTTTTTTGTATTCCATATGTATTGATAGTTTTGTCACTAAAATTGACAAAGGGGGAGATTGTTAAAGCACTGCTCGGTCAAACTCGCATGCGTTGCTGTCTCAAGCATGTTTGTCAATGTTAGTGATCAAAACTATAAGTCTTGATTTCTAGTCTCTTATAGCTAAGTCTCGGACTAGGATAGTAAGTGTAGTTGAGCTCAAGGACTTCATGGAGATTCATCATACAAGTAGAAGATCTACTCAAGGAACTGGTGGAACTTATCGACAAAGAGGTATGTGGAGACTTGAACTTATCTGTCACTCAAAAGTCTATCTATTCTATCTCCTACTCTTTGAGACAAAAGTCGTATGCTATATATATAGACTAGATCATACACATTTGGTATTTCGAGCCGAGTATACCTCGCCTATCTATATCTCGAAATATGTGTTGGTAAGCTTTTCACTTCGACCGAGTTTATCTTTACCTAGTGACGAAAGTCATGAATGTTTCAATCACTTTGAAAATTGCTTTGACGAGAAATAGTGTAATTGGAATGAGAGTTTAGATTACATAACCAATGGATTCCTTGAACCGAAGTTTTCGAACTTTGTTGATCAAGAGAACCGGAAGTATGGCAAGTGCCAAGTCCGCGAACTCAGTCCGCGAACTGCCGAAGTTCTCAAACCCGAGAATTGAAATAATATAGGTTGTGCGTTAGATCAACCAATTGGAGAATCCAACCTAACGGTTGTTGATTGATATTGATTGACGCTTGGATATTGGTCTTTGGTACCATCCAAGTTATTCCTTGTTTTTGACTAAAGACTCGCTGATTTCTATTAGCTCGAGTAAATCAAAACAAGAGAGATATTAACTCCTTGAGATACTTTTACCTAGATTGAGTCTGACTGTCTAGTTGATTCTCTAGAAAGTATTTAGGAGTTAGTCCATACATATTTCTAAGCGATATGTTGGGTGGTGTTGTTAGACCCCCGCTTTTTCAATATGAAAGTCAGTAATTCTTTTAAATATTACGTCAAAGGTGGGTTGAAGGTGAACAAGGTAATTGTTACTCAACCTAGAGTTTCTCTTTTTCTTGACTGGTCCTTTTGAATCATAAAAATGACATACTTTCTGAACGTTAAAAAGTAATGTCTTAACATTATGTGGAGATTTCCTCTTTTCATGTGATGTGCAACATTCTTGATAAATAGGGTATATGCACATCTTTTCCACTAGAAGGGGACACTGATTTTTCTTCTGGATCTTCTTCGGTTACATAAGTAGCTGATGAAGATGGTCTAGAGAGCTTTTTGAAACATCCTTGAATTGATAGATTATTCAAGCGATGTTCAATTTCCAAGATATCCCTTTCAAGACTTGCCTTAAGGAGAGATAAAGTCAAAGCTTCAGAGTTTTCGGAACTATAGTCTCTAATTTCCCCCAAGAAGAATTTTGAGATGCTTTTTCAACCGATCAGCTTGAACTTTAACATGATTTAAAATAAGTTTACTTTCTTTAGCTGATTCCCGTTCATTTTGTGAGATAGACTCTTTTGAAGGGTAATCGGGATAACACATGTCAGAGCCTGCCTGTCTAGTTTGAACACAAGGTTCGTTTATATTTGAGATTGAAGAATCTTTCTCTTTGATAGAAATAGACGAGACAGAACTTTTATTTCTGGTGACGCGTTTATCAGAGATAGTACTCTAGTCCATAGAGTCAGATCGCTACAAACACGGACTTGTAAGGTCTTGAACGTGTTTGCCTCCTCTGATACCAATTGAAAAAGCGGGGTCTAACTGAAAAAGCGGGGGTCTAACAACAACACCCAATAATTCGATTAGCAATTTGTATGGACTAACTCCGAAATACTTTACTAGAGAATCAACTAGACAGTCAGACTCAATCTAGATAAAAGTATCTCAAGGAGTTAATATTTCTCTCTTGATTTGATTTTTACTCAATCTAAAAACAATAGCAAGTCTTTATCAAATACAAGGAATAACTTGGACGGTACCAAAGACCAATGTCCAAGGATCAATCAATATCAATCAACAACCAAAGGTTGGATTTCCAATTGATGATCACGAACGCACAACCTGTATTATTTCAATTATATAAAATATAATGCGGAAAAGAAATAACACAGACACCAGAAATTTTGTTAACGAGGAAACCGCAAATGCAGAAAAACCCCGGGACCTAGTCTAGATTGAATACACACTGTATTAAGCCGCTACAGACACTAGCATACTGCAAACTAACTTCGGATTGGACTATAGTTGAACCCCAATCAGTCTCCCACAGATCCAAGGTACAGTTGTACTCCTACGCCTCTGATCCCAGCAGGATACTACACACTTGATTCCCTTAGATGATCTCACCCACAACCAAGAGTTGCTGCAACCCAAAATCACAGACTTGATAATAAACAAATCTGTCTCACACAGAAAAGTCTATCAAAGGATAAATATGTCTCCCACAGATAAACCCTAGGTTTTGTTCCGTCTTTTGATATAAAATCAAGGTGAACAGGAACCAATTGATAATCCAGTCTTATATTCCCGAAGAACAGCCTAGATTAATCAATCACCTCTCTACAATCCTTCCTGACTACACAGGAGGTTTGTCGAGGAATCACAAACAGTGAGACGAAGATGTTTGTGACTTCTTTATCTTGCCTATCGGAGAACTCTCACGATCTCAAGCCAATCAATCGATTGTACTCGTACGATAAAAGATGCAAGATCAGATCACACAACTACGATAAAGTAGTATCGGTCTGGCTTCACAATCCCAATGAAGTCTTTAAGTCGTTAACCTGATTTTAGAGAAAAAAATCAAAGGTTAATGGAGATCGACTCTAGCGGGTACATTAGTAGCACACAGACGTGTGTGGATTAGTTTTGCACAATGCTAGATGTCTCCTTTATATAGCCATCAAATCAGGGTTTTGCCTTAGTTACAAAGCAATCCATATTCATCGTTAGATGAAAACCTGATTTAGATTCAAGTTAATATTTCTCAACCGTTAGATCGAAAACTTTGCTTGTCACACACACTTGGGTAGACGTTTACTGGGTTTGTGAAAACCATGCCCAAACGTGTATGTGTATGTTGGTTCAACATAATAACCCAAAAAGTTAACCATATGAACATTTCATATCAACCTTGTTCTTCTTCACCATAACTAGTTCAATTGACTCAAATGAACTAGTTAAAGAGTTTTTCAATTGCTATGAGATCTTATGTAACTACACAAGACACAATTGAAACAAAGATGATTCGATTCGATTCGATTAAATCGGCTCATGAACATTATAGCCACGGTTTGCATAAAGCATTCCTTAGTAATTTAATGTTTCATGTTCAGAGCACATCTTTAGATCATAACCTCTTAAGTTCACAAACAAGTTCGCAGACTTAAGTTAATCGGTTGAGTTTTCCAAACTCAGCAAAAATTCTCGGAAAGAGGACTTCCGCCAGTTCCTGGGCTGGGTTCGCGGACTGAGTTCGCGGACTTAGCACACAAATGAGTTTTTGGAAAATCCAGCAGAAATTCTCGGTCGAGAACTTCCGACAGTTCGCGGATTGAGTCTGCGGACTGGGTTCGCAGACTTGGCAAGCCAATTCCACAATCCTCCCGATTTCTCTTGATCAACAAAGTTCGAAAACTTCGGTTCAAGGAATACATGGTTATGTAATCTAAACTCTCATTTCAATCATTGAGACACTCTCAGAGGACGCTATGTAGCCGTTATTCACAGACCGATTCACGTCAGAGCAATTCTCAAAGTGATTGAAACTTTTCATGACTTTCGTCACTAGGTGAACATAAACTTGATCAAAGCAATGCTTTACCAACACACCATTTCGAGATAAAATATAAGCAATGAATGCTCAGCACGAAATGTCAAATGTGTATGATCTAGTCTATATAGCATACGACTTTTGTCTCATAAGAAGTAGGAGATAGAATAGATAGACTTTTGAGTGATAGATAAGTTCAAGTCTCCACATACCCTTTTGTTGATGAAGTTCCACGGTTCCTTGTATAGATCTTCGTCGTTGTATGATGAATCGCCATGAAGTCCTTGAGCTCAACTACACTTTTCTATCCTAGTTCGAGACTTAGCTATGTAGGCTAGAAATCAAGACTCATAGTTTTGATCACTAACATTGACAAACATGCTTGAGATAGCAACGCATGCGAGGTCGACCGAGCTATGCTCTAACAATCTCCCCCTTTGTCAATTTTAGTGACAAAACTATTAATACATATGGAATACAAAAAAGATAAACTTTAGTGGCTCCTATTCCATAGTATAATCTTCAAAGTTCCCTGAAATCTTCGTCCTTCCAAGTACTCCAATGATCCCAAAGGTTGTAAGTTTAGCATCACCGTTGTTGAAGATCCGTAGCTATAACAATGAGATAAATCGAGATTCTCGATCATTATTATACAGTGTCATAGTATAATTATGTAATATCAAAGTCCAATTGTATCACGACTTTAACAATAATACTACAGTGATATGTATCACTCCCCCTTAGTCAATACTCCATATTGATCATGGAAACCACTCCCCCTTACACAATGATCCGAAAACCATATGTATTTGTAGTGTGAACTACATTATTTCTCCCCCTTTTTGTCAATAAAATTGGCAAAGGTACAAGAACGGGATCATAATGAAATTTCCACAAGAGACATTTCATAGACTAAATGAAAAATACATACCAACTTAATTTAGATGCAATCATAAAGCCGAAGCTAAATGCATTCATCAAGGAGTTTTAAGATACAAGATAACCCCTATAAAATTCCACAGCCTCACACCCCGCAAGATATTACCATTAACCACAAGTTCAAAAGAACTCTCCCCCATTAGATGTCATTCCCGAAAGAACAACAAGAGCGACCTTAATTTCGAAAGAAAAGAAGGATTTTTTAATTGGACATCAAAAACCATAGGAATGATTTTCTATATCCAAAGCTCAACCAAATTAATCACAAGTAAACCCATGATTAATTCAATTGAAAACGCAACTAAATCAAATCACAAAAGTGATCAGTTTAATTGAAAGTGCTCAACATAAGTAAACTTACGGAGCTACGACTAAGGTAATCATACGGAGATGACTAACTTAATCGTTCACATACTCAACATAAGGAAAACCTTACGGAATATACGATTACATTAACCAATAGAACATGATTAGTATAGTCGTTCATATACTCAACACAAGAATTTGTGGAATATACGAAAACTCAACTAGATTAATTACAAGAGAACCTATAATTAATCTAATTGGAATACAAACAACCAAACTAATCACCGAAGTAATCAATTTAATTATTTTTGGCTCAACATAAGAGAACTTATGGAACCCCGACTAAGTTCATCATAGAATATGACAACCTTAACCGTACATGTACTCGACATAAGACAGAAAACTTATGGAGTACAAACTAAGTAACCAAACTAGTTGATTAGTTTAGTTCCTAATGCTCGACATATAGCATCTTATGGAACAACCAACAAAGCCAAGGTAAATCGACTTAGTTGTAAGGTGCTCAACATAAGACACACAATGAATCCTTCATGGTAAAACATAATAAAATGGATCAATGAAGATCAATACCGTGGATAACATACAAGGATCTATTCTATTTTCCATCATAACGATATAATAGACTTTATCCTTGTCAAACAAAAGATATCATCCTATTTTCCATCAAATACATGATTGCAAAGGCATAACTTTTGTATATGTCAAAAGTCCATTCGTCCTTTCATCAATACGAATACCGATTCATAAACGACTTTACTTTTGAAAACATATGGGACCTTCAAGTTCACGGACGCAAACAATACATATCCCATAAACAATTGCAATATCACAAAATCATAAAGATTAATACTGCAATAACAATCTTTTCCCTTAGAAGGTAGAATCAATCTTTTTCGCACGTATTTATACCAAGAGTGGTTACCAAAAGCGTATAAAAAGATTTTCTTAACAAAGAGAACATACAAAGTCATTGACGACTATGCACCATGATTGTGAACACTCAAGAATATATAGCAATGTAAACTACTACCCATTCTCGAACTTCCTTCTTTGTGATTCACCAACATCACTCTTGTAACAGCCACAAAATAGCTTAGAATAGGATTTCTCCAAGAATCCCAGTGCCCAAGTCAATAGAACAAGTGAATAGAACAAGTGCAACGAAACGGAGCAAACACTAAAAAACAAGAGACATGAAAAAGACCAATATTAACTCATCCAAATTCAAAAATTCTCATCTACATTTTAAAGGGAATTCAATAAGGAAGAGAATTCATAAAGGATGAGGTAAATCCGAGTTCGGACGAAGAAGTTACGGCCAAAACAAGTTTACAGAATATCGACGTCAAGTATGCATACGGGTTTGCGAACTTAAACCCCTGGATTTTGATTTTAAATGTTGTTATCCATACTTGGTATGTGTACCACGTAGTCCAAAGATCCCAAACTATTATTTTCAAACCTAAACATTTAAGAACCTTAAACACATATCAAGTTAGGTAGAAATGAACGGTAAGCAAGATTATTATAAGTATTCTAAGCAAATAAAAGTACAAATCTTGCTCAAGTTTATAGACATACCTTTTTAGATGAATCCAATCGAATTCTAACGCCTTACCGAACATAACCTGTGTACCCCAATTCTTGTGTTTCCCTCACCGTATACAAAGCAGGGCATTCCTTGGTGAGGATGCACTTCCAACACAATCAAGTTGCGTTAGGTGAACAAAGTCTTGCTCACCACAAGTGACCTTTGGATTATCATAAAAGAGATCACTTTTAGAACCTTTCACATCCAATTCCATTTTTCCAAAAAACTTGTTAAGTTCCAACATCATGGATACTGCCTTTTCCATAGTCATGGAGTTTTCTGGAAGATCATTCCTTTTCACACTCAAAACATCATTGTCTTTCTTCGGTATCCACTTCTGAGTGCGTTTAGGAATAGTCGGAACCTTCTTCCCATCACTCTCTTCTAGAATTCTTGGAAGAGAATTGGATTGACTATTCTTTTGCAAGTTAGTCTTTCTCCAATGGGGAGCATCGGATCTTGTCTTCGTCTTTACGAAGTTATCCTTTTGACAACCATTACGATTATGAAAAGGATTCGTACGACGTTTATAGGCAAATCTAGGTCTATCATAGCACTGATTTCTTTGCCTAAAGGTTGGACAATTACAACCTGTAACGTTAAGAGGATCAGTCTTAACGTATGATCTTGGTTTCACAACTTCTTGTGATTCCCAAACAAGAACATCATGAAGTTTCTCTTTCCTTATACGAAAATGACATCTCCTTTCCAGGTGACCTTTATTTCCGCAATAGTGGCAAACATAAGGAATGTTCTTACCTCGATCTGTATGTGCTGACGTTGGAGGTTGATATATTTTTCTCTTTCGAACCTTAACTGCCGGTGAAGGTATTTCACTTTTTCCATCAGTGGAAACCTTTTGTTGAGAAGTATCACTAGCCTTGAAATTTTTTGCCTCTTTGCTAATACTTGGAGCATCTATTCCCTTATAGCCCAATCCTCGTGTATCACGATGATTTTTACTTGCTCCTAGCATAGTGGTAAATCATCCTTTATCAAGAGCAGCAGATAAATCAGCCTCAAGGCGTTTTTCTCGAGTGAGATAAACGCTTTCTCTGTCGTCAAAACTTGTTTGCTGGGAGTTAAACCTTGCTTCAGATTCTGCAAGTTTCTCTTCCAACAAAAAGTACTTTTGACAAAGATTATCACATTCAAGTGACTTCATACGTAGGTTTTCTTCAGAATCCTTGAGGATCGATTTTGTAGAACGATTCGAAAAATAAACACCTGCGTAACATCTTCTCAATTTCTTGTTTTCTCGACAGAGAGGAGTCAGAAGAGGTGTGACACGAGAAGTTGTAATCTTCTTCATATTCCACGAATCCAAAAACTTAACATACTCTGAGACTTCCTCATCAACATCTCTATCAATATCTGAATCACCTTCATCAGAAAGTTCATCCAACTGTTCTTCTAGGAAAGTTTCCTAATCAACAGTTTTTACATCAAGAGAATGTTTGGATATTGACTTAGAAGTGACAGTTCTCTCAGGTGAATCCAAGCTTTTAGAATCATCTGGTAATTTCTGAACTGGTACGTTATTAGAATAGACTCGTCCATAATCAGATCGCTACAAACACAGATTTATAAGGTCTTTAACGTGTTTGCCTGCTCTGATACCAATTGAAAAAAAGCGGGGGTCTAACAACACCACCCAATAATTCGATTAGCAATCTGTATGGACTAACTCCGAAATACTTTACTAGAGAATCAACTAGACAGTCAGACTCAATCTAGATAAAAGTATCTCAAGGAGTTAATATCTCTATCTTGATTTGATTTTTACTCAAGCTAAAGACAATAGCGAGTCTTTATGAAATACAAGGAATAACTTGGACGGTACCAAAGACCAATGTCCAAGGATCAATCAATATCAATCAACAACCAAAGGTTGGATTTTCAATTGATGATCACGAACGCACAACCTGTATTATTTCAATTATATAAAATATAATGCGGAAAATAAATAACACAGACACCAGAAATTTTGTTAACGAGAAAACCGCAAATGCAGAAAAACCTCGGGACCTAGTCCAGATTGAATACACATTGTATTAAGCCGCTACAGACACTAGGATACTGCAAACTAACTTCGGACTGGACTATAGTTGAACCCCAATCAGTCTCCCACCGATCCAAGGTACAGTTGTACTCCTACGCCTCTGATCCCAGCAGGATACTACGCACTTGATTCCCTTAGCTGATCTCACCCACAACCAAGAGTTGCTGCAACCCAAAATCACAGACTTGATAATAAACAGATCTATCTCACACAGAAAAGTCTATCAAAGGATAAATCTGTCTCCCACAGATAAACCCTAGGTTTTGTTCCGTCTTTTGATATAAAATCAAGGTGAACATGAACCAATTGATAATCCGGTCTTATATTCCCGAAGAACATCCTAGATTAATCAATCACCTCTCTACAATCCTTCCTGACTACACAGACGGTTTGCCGAGGAATCACAAACAGTGAGACGAAGATGTTTGTGACTTCTTTATCTTGCATATCGTAGAACTCTCACGATCTCAAGCCAATAAATCGATTGTACTCGTACGATAGAAGATGCAAGATCAGATCACACAACTACGATAAAGTAGCATCAGTCTGGCTTCACAATCCCAATGAAGTCTTTAAGTCGTTAACCTGATTTTAGAGAAAAAATCAAAGGTTAATGGAGATCGACTCTAGTGGGCGCACTAGTAGCACACATACGTGTGGGGATTAGTTTTGCACAATGCTAGACGTCTCCTTTATATATCCATCAAATCAAGGTTTTGCCTTAGTTACAAAGCAATCCATATTCACCGTTAGATGAAAACCTGATTTAGATTCAAGCTAATATTTCTCAACCGTTAGATCGAAAACTTTGCTTGTCATACACACTTGGGTAGACGTTTACTGGGTTTGTGAAAACCATGCCCAAACGTGTACGTGTATGTTGGTTCAATATATTAACCCAAAAAGTTAACCATATGAGCATTTCATATCAACCTTGTTCTTCTTCACCATAACTAGTTCAATTGACTCAAATGAACTAGTTAAAGAGTTGTTCAATTGCTATGAGATCTTATGTAACTACACAAGACACAATTGAAACAAAGATGATTCGATTCGATTGAATCGGCTCATGAACATTATAGCCACGGTTTGCATAAAGCATTCCTTAGTAATTTAATGTTTCATGTTCAGAGCACATCTTTAGATCATAACCTCTTAAGTTCACAAACAAGTTCGCGGACTTAAGTTAATCGGTTGAGTTTTCCAAACTCAGCAGAAATTCTCGGAAAGAGAACTTCCGCCAGTTCGCGGACTGGGTTCGCGGACTTAGCACACAAACGAGTTTTTGGAATATCCAGCAGAAATTCTCGGTCGAGAACTTCCGACAGTTCGCGGAATGAGTCTGCGGACTAGGTTCGCAGACTTGGCAAGCCAATTCTACAATCCTCCCGATTTCTCTAGATCAAAAAAGTTCGAAAACTTCGGTTCAAGGAATACATGGTTATGTAATCTAAACTCTCATTTCAATCATTGAGACATTCTCAGAGGACGCTATGTAGCCGTTGTTCACAGGCCGATTCACGTTAGAGCAATTCTCAAAGTGATTGAAACTTTTCATGACTTTCGTCACTAGGTGAACATAAACTTGATCAAAGCAATGCTTTACCAACACACGATTTCGAGATAAAAGATAAGCAATGAATGCTCAGATCGAAATGTCAAATGTGTATGATCTAGTCTATATAGCATACGACTTTTGTCTCATAAGAAGTAGGATATAGAATAGATAGACTTTTGAGTGATAGATAAGTTCAAGTCTCCACATACCTTTTGTTGATGAAGTTCTACGGTTCCTTGTATATATCTTTGTCGTTGTATTATGAATCGCCATGAAGTCCTTGAGCTCAACTACACTTTTCTATCCTAGTCCGAGACTTAGCTATGTAGGATAGAAATCAAGACTCATAGTTTTGATCACTAACATTTACAAACATGCTTGAGATAGCAACGCATGCGAGGTCGACCGAGCTATGTTCTAACACTAACAACCTCACCCAATATTTCGATTAGCAATCTTTATAGACAAACTCCAATATACTTTCAAGAGAATCAACTAGACTCAATATTAATAAACTATATCAAAGAGTTATATCATTCTTTCTTGATTCAATTATTTCTCAAGAAAATAGAAATCTGCGAGTCTAATTGAATACAAGAGAAATCACTTGAACGGTACCAAAGAACAATTTTCAAGGATCAATCAATTCCAATCAACAATCAATGGTCGGATTTCCAATTGATTGATTCAAACACACAACCTATGATATTTCAATTATATAACAAAATATAATGCGGAATAGAAATAACACAGATACCAGAATTTTGTTAACAAGGAAACCACAAATGCAGAAAAACCCCGGGACCTAGTCCAGATTGAACACCACACTGTATTAAGCCACTACAGACACTAGCCTACTACAAACTAACTTCGGTCTGGACTGTAGTTGAACCCCCATCAATCTCATACTGATTCAAGGTACAGTTGTACTCCTTACGTCTCTGATCCCAGCAGGATACTATGCATTTGATTCCCTTAGCTGATCTCACCCACAACTAAGAGTTGCTACGACCCAAAGTCGAAGACTTTAATAAACAAATCTGTATCACACAGAAAAGTCTACAGAATAGATAAATCTGTCTCCCACGGATAAACCTAAAAGTTTTGTTCGGTGTTTTGATGAATCAAGGTGAACATGAACCAATTGATAACCCAGATATATTCCCGAAGAACAACCTAGTATTATCAATCACCTCACAATAATCTTAATCGACGCGGCGAAAGAAGATATTGTGGAATCACAAACGATGAGACGAAGATGTTTGTGACTACTTTTCTATCTTGCCTATCGGAGATATAAATCTCAAGCCAATCGTTACGATTGTGCTCAAAACGATAGAATCATCAAGATCAGATCACACAACTACGAGAAAGTAGTATCGGTTTGGCTTCACAATCCCAATGAAGTCTTTAAGTCGTTAACCTGGTTTTTAAGAAGAAACCAAAGGTTAAAGGAGAATCGACTCTAGATAATACAACTAGTACCACACATGAGGTGTGGGGATTAGGTTTCCCAGTTGCTAGAGTTCTCCCTTATATAGTCTTTCAAATCAGGGTTTGCAATCAATGTTAGCTTGGTAACAAAGCCTTCAATATTCACCGTTAGATGAAAACCTGATTAGATTCAAGCTAATATCTTTCAACCGTTGGATCGAAAACTTAGCTTGTTACATACAGATGAAATGTACTATTTTGGGTTTATGTAACCGTACCCAAACATGAACATTTGTTGGTTCAACAATAGTTAACCAAATGGTTAGTCATATGAGCACTTTCATATCAACCAAATTCTTCTTCACCATAACTAGTTCAAATGACTCAAATGAACTAGTTAGAGAGATGTTCAATTGCAAGGAAATCTTATGTAACTACACAAGACGCAATCAAAGCAAAAACGATTTGATTCACTCGAATCGGTTTATGAACTTTATAGCCACGGTTTGCAATTTTCATTCCTTAGTTAATATAGATAAGTTCACAAACAATCGTCTTTAGATATAACCAGCTTAAGTTCGCAGACTTAGTTTGCGGACTTAAGTTCACGGAAGGAGTTCTCAAACTCCATCAGATTTTCTCGGGTCGAGAACTTCCGCCAGTTCGCGGACTGGGTTCGCGGACTGGGTTCGCGGACTGAGTTCACGACAGTAGATGCTGGATTTTCGACAAAGGCTAAAATCGTAAACTCATAATTATACGAAGCTTTGATTCAGCAATCAGACGTGAGTATCGAGACACGGGTCTCTCATCGAATTCTCAACGGAGAGTACTTTCTCTCAGAGTACATGTAGATATGTAGTCTCACGACTGGACAACGGCATATCTCATAAATACTGAATACTTTCGGTGATTATTTCTATATAGTATCACGAGATGGACGGCTCCTAGACAGCTTGCTCTGCTAGTATAGAGCGATAACATCTTCAGGAACAAACAACTAGTTTACCCTGACTATATAAAGGATATGACTTACCGACAAGCTCATATCGGGATAATTAATGCTCCTAGACAGCTTGCTTTGCTAGTATAGAGCCACAAAGTTAATTATTCCTAATTACAATTGCTCATATTCCATGGTCGAATCCACGACTGGTCCCATGGAATGACAATAACAATTTCTCCTATTCCATGGTCGAATCTGCGACTGGTCCCACGGAATGGCAATAAACAATTGTTCTGATTCTATGATCGAATCCACGGCTTGATCTCATAGAATAACAATAACTATATTATCTCATTACTCCGATTTCATGATCGAATCCACAACTGGTATCATAAATGGTAATAGATAAATCTTAATTACTCTCATTCTATGGTCGAATCTACGATCCCATGGAATGGTAATGCTCACTTTATTATTCTGAATTCGTAGTCGAATCCTCAGCTGATCCTATGAATTAATAATAAACATCTTATTACTCAGTTTTGTGAATTATTCTCCACTGAATTCCACAATTAGTAATAAATAATCAACAACCGGGCGTCTGAGCTACCTCTAAGTAAGCCCCGATTCAAATGGTGAAGGTGTATTCAACGACGATACACTAACAGTCACCGCACGAACGAGTATTTCAAAAATACAACGAAACGATGAGCCTATGCAAAATAGAGAAGAAAATAATAAATAATTAAAAATATTGACCAGGGTGCTGGGAGCACGGACACACGACCGACCGACCATGTCGTGGTCAATCCCACGCCAGTTTTATATTTTTAATGCATTTTTATTATTTTCCATGATTTGATGAAAATTCTCTCATTTTATCAAATCTCCTTCGTCTCGAGGAAACTCCTCGGTTTCATGGTACTTCCATAAATCCATAAAAAATAATATAAAATTAAGGAAAGGAGTGTGGGGAGTGACCATTGGCCAACCGGCCATGCCTTGGTCCCAACCGGGCCCACACCCCACGGTTCCTTATTATTTTATTATTATTATTTCTCTAATTTCATGAAAAAACTCCTTGATTTCATGGTATTTTTGCACAAATCATCAAATAATAATAAAATAAAATAAATTATTAAAACTTGTGGGACCGGGCCTTGGCCGGCCGGCCATGCCCTAGCCGGTCCCACACGCCCCTTTTTTATTATTATTAGTTTTCCTTGAATTCATCAAATTCCTTGATTTCATGGTATTTCTCTCAAATTAGGAAAAATTCCCTCAATTCATCAAAAATACATGAAAAATACACAAAAATTAGGGAAAACTCGTGGGACCGGCCCAAGCCGGCCGGCCGCTCCTCCACGGTCCCACACGCCCTTGTTTTTATTATTTTAATATTTTTGCTTCCCTGAACTCATAAAAACTCCTTCAATTCATGGAAACTCCCTAAATTCATCAAATTTCTCAAAATTCATGAATTTTTCATAAAATCATCAAAATATTATAAAATTAAGGAAAAGGCACCACGGGACCGTGGTCACGACCGGCCGACCATGCCTTGACCATGGCGGTCCCACGCCTCCTCATTCCTTATTTTATAATTATTTTTCATCATCTCATGGTGTTTTCCTCAGTTTCGTCGAAACCCTAATTTTGACATATTTTCTCGAATGGATGCTCAATTGCACGCCAGAAAATATCAAAATTCTCAGGACTGAGACGCGGACGCCTTGGGGACACGAGCACGCTATCTTGACCGACCAAGATTGGCTCTTTGGCTCACGGAATCCGGTCCCATCAATTTTCACAAGTTTTGACCTAATTTGCACAATTGCTCGTATTAAGTCCAAAACTCTCCCAAAGACTTTGGATTTTCATGAAGTGATCGTCAGGCGGTCACGAGACTACCCAGGGCCGGTTTCATGACCCCATGGTCGGTCCCTCACTCTGTCATAATTAATTAGGTTTTCTCACCTAAGGCTCAGACGAGCATTTTCGAATAAATGATTAAACCAGCATTTAATCATTCTTTCACCAACAAATCGTCAACTCTTCAGGAGTTCTTCGTATTTGCTCACGTGAGCATATGGACACTACATGGTTGATCCACGGTCCATGTAGTCGCTCCCTCCTTCGTCCCATGGTTAAAATTCTAACGAACCATGAATTGATCATCAATTGATCAAATTAGGGTTTCTGAATCCAAGGATCATCATTCCAGATTCTAACCTTAATAATTTTATGACGACCTCATGGTCATTAATTTTATTAATTATGCTCGGTTCAACGACCAGTATTCTAATTAATATTTTTGGTACGCTGCCAATAATCCATCAGACGAGCAACACATGCTCAGACGATCAAATATTCAACAATTCATCACATGAGCAACACTTGCTCAGATGATAAATATTTGTTCAAACCAAGGAATATTGGTTCAACAATAAATATTCAACGATCCACCGAATGAGCAATACTTGCTCACTTCATCGTAAGAACTATACCTCTGTCTCATGATATGTTCAATTCACGAGTTTCAAAACATCATGTTCAACTCAACGACTACATGGACTCATCGTACCATCAAACCACGAAGTCATCAATTGACTAACAAACCACGAGACGTCAATCGTGTCACTTGGGGGGATATCACTAAGGGTTTTGGTCTGGCGGTCTACGGAACGTGTGTTCAAACACACGATGGAATGTGAGCAAGTTGTGCAGTCAGTTGAAGGAATTCACGAGGTAGTGGGTGGAAAATCGACCAAGTCTCCACACGTTGAGCAACTGGTTTCAAACACGATCTCCACTTTCCCACTCCTTGATTCCATCAACTGTCACACTTCATGGGATCATGGTGTCTAAAATTCTAGCAATATAAATAAGTCTCTGAATCATGATTGAATCATCAGCATCAACAGTATCATCAATCTCACGTCTCTCATTGACAACACGAGATCATCGACTCATCAATTGAGCAACTACTCTCAATTTAGCAATTTCAATTATTCAGAGCTTATCATATTCAGAATTCACACACCCACAATCTCGATCACCATTGATCTCACACATTTCTCAGCTTCCCTCCTACAGATCAACCCATCCTCTCTTGTGACCGAATTTAATATGGAAAGGTCATTGTCTTGATTTAGGCCGGAGTACTACAGATTGATATCTCGAATCTAAAGCACCCCCTTTGCAGCGGTGCATCTGTGTGAGGTTTAACATTTCGCTCGGTTCGAGGAGTCTCCTCCGTACGGTCGTCTCCTCAATTCCTTAAAAATCAGCAAATCGTTTTTTCCCATCTACAACGGCTCTTGTTCCGGTTCTCTTGATCAACAAAGTTCGCAAACTTCGGTTCAAGGAAAAAATGACTTATACATATATGTGTTGCCACACAATGCTTATATCCATCATTGGTTATATGATCTAAACTCCCATTTCAATCATTGAAACATTCTTAGAGGACATTATATAGTTGTTATTCACAAACCATTTTTCGTCAAAGCAATTTTCAAAGTGATTGAAACATAACATGACTTTCGTCACTAGGTAAAGATGAACTTGGCCAAAGCGAAAGCTTACCAACACATATTTCGAGAAACAGATAGGCGAGATAAACTCGGCTCGAAATAGAAAATCTGTATAATCAAAGTCTATATAGAAAAACGACTTTTGTCTCAAGATAGGAGATAGATTAGATAGACTTTTGAGTGATATATAAGTTCAAGTCTCCACATACCTTTTATTCGATGAAGTTCCACCAGTTCCTTGAGTAGTCCTTTGTCTTGTATGATGATCTCCATGGAGTTCTTGAGCTCAACTACACTTTCTATCCTAGTCCGAGACTTAGCTATAATAGACTAGAAATCAAGACTTATAGTTTTAATCACTAACATTGACAAACATGCTTGAGATAGCAACGCATGCGAGTTCGACCGAGCAATGCTCTAACATTAACAGACTACATTTGTACGAGATTGATCATAACTTAGAATCAAGTTTGTTATTGTGCAGGTACAGAAGGCTATTGAAGATTTGAAGACAACAAGATTTTTCTTATTGGTTTCATATTTTTGTGATTTTCTTCGTGCATAAACTTGATCGGGTGGGATCCGACTAGATCTAGTTTATCTTTTAATAGACTTGATATTGCTAGTCATATTTAGATCGACAAGCTACCATTTGATGATACTCTTCAGTATCTGAATTTGGTAGTTATGTTTGACTTGATCTGATTAACTTGTTAATCCATATCTTGGAAGATCTAACCCGAAAAAAAAGTTTATTGATTTAAACATAAGAGCCTTTGTCATAAATAAACAATAATATCCTCGATTAACTTCTTGAGATAAGTAGAGTGGTTACCAAACAGATTAGTCATTTACTGTTTGGAAGACGATCGAAAGGGCTGAGTGCTTAAGGTCTTCAGAGAGTCTGAAGCAACTTAAGATAGTAGACTCTATCTTAGGATTCACGTGCTTTGGACAGATTGGTTGTAGACGCAGGGATACTGGGGAAACTAGGTAACTAGAGATAGTTTACTTGGTCTCAACTATACGAAGTTGGTAGTGGTCTTTGTATAGCGGCTTAATTACGAGAGTACTCAAAACTGGACTAGGTCCCAGGGATTTTCTGTAATTGTGGTTTCCTCGTTAACAAAATCTTGTTGTGTGCTTTAACTTTACTTTCCGCATTATAATTTGTTTAGGTTATAATTACAGTAATTACACTTGTACCTTAATCCCAAACACTTGGGTTGATCCTTATAGTTTTAGGTTCGATTTCGAACTTATAACTATATACCAAGTGTATACCTTGTGGTTGTTATCTTGTTGACAGTCTCTTTCTATATTAGATCACCTAAGGTATAGGACTTATAGATTGATACCGAAAATATTTTGGTGTACTTGGTACCCTCGTCATTTCAACCATCATAAAACTCCAACTGAAAGAGTCACTCATAAAATGACGCAGGATACTAATATTTGAAATTAAACTCAGTTTGCTAAATTCTCTATTCTGCAACTTACCCAATAAAATGTACATTCAAAGCGAATACTTATCTACCATACTCCAATCTTAGTAGATATGTCCATTTAATTGTAATCGATTAAGAGACTTATTGATACATGAAAAATGATACCCCTTAACGGGTTCGGGAAACCCTCAAGAGAGGAGGTAAGCCTAGCATGAGATGTGGAGACTTGGGGACTAAGACCAAGCCCAATGAGAAAATACCCATGAGATAAGAAGAACAAGGAAGGGATTAATAAATAAGGAAGAGGTTATATTAAGGAATGGCATTAGAAGTAATTAAGAAGGTTTAAGACATGTGTCATGATGTCATAAAAGGAGGACCTTTGGGAAAGTCTATATAAGGAAGGACAAGGTACAATGGAAAGATAACTCTCTCTCTTACTATTCCTAGAAAAGTGAGGTCATTTGGTGTGACTAGGACGGGTAGAACCAAAAACTAAAATCACCCCTCAACATTTGGCGACCACACCCGGAGGCTCGTGCCTATCTCACCATGACACACATATGAAGCGCCAAATCAGGTGCAGTAGAGAACCATCCGAACGACCCACCACTCAACCCAGACGGTGAGAGAGTAGGGACAATTTCGTACCCAATCACACAGGTAAAGAAACCAGACGCTCCGTTGGAGAAGAACAAACAACAAGAGACCGAGAACACGCCGCTTGTTCAGCCTTGACTCAAGGAAATGCAGAAAGAGCTCGAGGGTCACATCCGCAGGGAGCAAGAGTTAAAAAAACTGCTGAAGGTAGCCAATGCTGAATAGAGCGCCAAAGGAGCAACGGGAAACACGGGAGAAAAGGAAGAGGAACCCTTGGCCATAACGCAGGAAGCGATGGCTAAGTATCTAGAGATGAATTACATGGTGGTAAAACAAGATAGTTACGATTTCATGGCTAGACCATACATCGCTGAAGTCACAGATTACCAATACCCGGAGGAGTACACTTCGCCGAAGTTCAAGGTATACAACGGCCAAGGAAACGCGCGGGAACACCTCAGCCGATTCTTATCTACCATGAATGACCGCGCGTCTGATGGGAATCTATGCCTAAGGGAATTCTGAAAGTCACTAACCGATACAGCGTTCACCTGGTACGACAACCTGAAGACGAGAAGCATTAGCTCTTGGTCATCCATGTCCACTCTTTTCCTCAGAAAGTTCTACTCAGCAAAAAGGAAGGTCAAGGCCATAGGTTTGAGTAAATGCAACCAGCGTTTGGGATAGGATATAGGAAAATACATCACCAGGTTCCGCCTCCTCACACTAGACTGCCGCGAAGACATCAAGGAAGAAGCGCTGGTAGATATCTGTGTACGCAGAATGACACCATCCTTCAATTAAAGCCTGGTCAACTTTCGGTTCCCAACATTCGTCGAGTTAGAAGAGGCAGCGGCAAGAATCTCCAATTACATGGAAGAGTACAGCTCAGACTATGTCTGGCGCAAAACAGTAAATACCGCATCAACCGCGCCAAGGAACTTCCGCGCTAATAATAACCAAGAAAGATGGGGCACATAGGCGAACCAACCGAACAAATATCAGCCACAGGTGCTCCCCCCACCTCTGCCTTGCAGTAGGGAACAAATCGTAGGTCTACTAAAGCAGCGGTTAGAGAATAAAGAAACCCAACTGCCTCCAACAAAAATGGACCCTGACACCATCGACAAAACTGATGCTAGGTACTGTCATTACCATCGAGGGATACAACACCCCACAATCGACTGTTACAATCTTCGAAGGATGTTCCAGAGAAAGCTGGAGATAGGCGAGATCGAGATGGGTAATCTCGAGGGTTCTAAGGCGGTCCAACACCAAGTTATGATGCTCTCTCACGACCGAAGCGGAGATGTTTGGAGACCTTGAGAAGACGACGGTGAGGAGGCATGCGAAGTCGAGATGGAGAACCCCATGTTCACAGACACCGATGGGGTGGCTAGCAAATTCTCGAAAACGGTGTTGGCTCAGCAATTCTTTGACTCCCTCGGCTTCAGCAAAAACCAAATCAAAGAGGCGTCCAAGGCCATAGCAGCTATCGCAGCAGGAAATCCCTATGACTCCCTCCCCAAGGAAGAGATCGTGTTTACAGATGAAGACATCTGTTATCCATGGGAACATCTCAGACCCCTATACCTAACCGCGCACATCAACAGACAACCATTGAAGAGAGCCTTTGTAGATGGGGGAGCATCCCTAAATCTTATCTCAATGAACGCGCTAGACATCCTGGGAGTGCAGCGGTCCGCAATCAGGATGCGAACTACTACAGTGAGGGGATTTGGTGGTCATACCCAGACAGCCTTCGGGATTGTCAACTTAGTCATGAAGGCCGGACCTATACGATCCCTCACACCATTCTATGTGCTAGAAGATGACACCACCTTCCATGTACTACTAGGGTGAGGATGACTGATTAACCACAAGGTAGTGTCGTCAACATATCACCAGTGTGTTAAGACCAATATGGGAGGTAAGCAGTACCGGATCCCTGCCACAAGTAACCCGTCCGACCCAGAAGAAGCATACATGGCTGACGCGGTCTTCTATGGCATACCCAAGGAGTCGGAGGAGATACCCGAAGTACAACTCACCCCGCTTCCTAAATGGGGAGAAGAAGAAAATCCAGAGTCGGCCAAGTCCGTTTTTAGGCCATCCAGGATGTTATTCCCCGCTGAGAGAAAGAAGAAACAAGAAGGGAAACCCAGATTCCAGCGCCTCTCTAAACCGGATGGAGGGCACGTGTACCGATTATAGCAGTTAACTGAGGGAGTACCCGCGGACGTGCAAGATTGTGCCAATGTATCGATAAGCGAAGTTGAAACTCCCTCCGAAGACACTAAACAGAGTTTAACAGATCTACCCTACAACACAATCGATGACGAGGAGATGCGAGACCATCTCGTAGACGCAATCCCTAGGGCTGCAGAGGAGCGGAAACCTGGAGACCTCACAATGGATGGTATGGAGGAAATCAACATAGGAACGCAGGAGGATAAGCGTCCCATCATGATAAGCAAAAGTTTAGACGAAGAAGAGAAAGAAGCGTTGATCACGCTACTCAGGGACTACAAGGATGTCTTCGCCTTCGATTACGACGAGATGCCGGGACTAGAAGGCGATCTTGTGGTCCACAACCTTGGAGTATCACCCGAGTTCAAGCCTGTAAAGCAAAGAAGCAGGGATTTCCCTAGGGTCACAACTCTCGCGATAAAGGAAGAGGTTGAACGTTCAGGTGTTGCGTGGATTATAGAGATCTAAATCGAGCATGCCCAAAGGACGACTTCGCACTACCCAATATAAATATGACGCTAGACGCAACAGGAGGCAAAAAACGGTTCTCCTTCATGGATGGCTTCAGTGGGTACAACCAGATAAGAATGGACCCGTCGGACGCAAGGAAGACCGGCTTCCAAACTCCATATGGAAATTTATACTATGTAGTGATGCCCTTCGGCTTGAAAAACGCTGGCACCACATATCAGCGCGCCATGACCTCCATATTTCATGATTTACTACACCGAACGGTAGAGGTATATGTCGACGACATTGTGGTCAAAACGCAAGTGGCCGAAGATCACGTCTCCCATTTGAAGACAGCCTTTGAGAGGTGTAGGAAGTTCAAACTTAGAATGAATCCCCTCAAATGTGCATTCGGAGTAACATCGGGAAAATTCTTAGGCTTCGTGGCGACTAATGAAGGAATTCAAGTAGACCCGAGCAAGGTTGAGGCGATCACAACCATGGCACCTCCGGAAAATGTGAATGAACTACAAGCTTTCATAGGACGGATATCATACATACGACGCTTCGTACCTGGTTTAGCGCAATTGATGACCGCGTTCCTTCCCTTACTAAAGAAAGGCGTATCCTTTGTGTGGGGAGAAGCGCAGTGCGCCGCATTTGAAAAGCTGAAACAGTGCCTCATCAACCCCAAGGTCCTCATGCCTCCAATAAGAGGAGTTCCCCTCTATCTCTATACAACATTTACCAATTCATCAATAGGCGCGGTCCTTGCACAAGACATGGGGCGAAATGAGTTGTCGCCTATTTATTACCTTAGTCGAGTCTTGCGAGATGCAGAACTAAAGTACCCGCGTGTGGAACAAGCATGTCTAGCTTTCATCTATGCGACATAGAAATTACACCCCTACCTTTTGACACATGAGACCATCGTGGTAGCCGCAGCAAATCCCATAGCCTACCTAGCATCCAAGCCCGTCCTAACAGTAAGGACTGCTCGGTAGTTGCTACAACTGTCAAAATTTGAGCTCAAATACCAACGATCAAATGGGCTAAGGGGACAAGCGATAACCGACTTGACAGTCATGTTTTCGGGAGAAGGAGACGACGAGGTACACGACTACATACCTGGAGAAGTGGCAGCCGTGGACATCGACAAACCTTTGACCATGTTTTTTGGCGGATCATCGTATGGCACCGTCGGAGGAGAAGGAGTACTGTTCGAAGCCCCACAAGGCGACTTACTCGTATTCGTTCAAATTGGATTTCCCATGCAGTAATAATGTTTCCGAATATGATGCGCTGATCCTGGGACTGAGGTTAGCAAAGGAGCTCGATTTAGGGGTCATAGAGGTAAAAGGCGACTCAAAACTAGTGACAAACCAAGTGAACGGCGACTTCCATGTCAAAGAACTGCACCTGGCACCTTATCGGGCAGAGGCTCAAAGTTTAATAAACCAGACGGGGTCAACATTAGACCATACAGGCAGAAGTGGGAATCGGCATGCGGATGCACTAACGACTCTAGCAAGAAAGATGCAACTAAATGGTGAAGAAGAGGGTACAGTCGCGGTAAGAAGAAAGGAATTTCCCAGCACTTGGAAAGAAGATCTAGCTTTCGAGGAAGCAGAAGATTCGAAGCGATTATATATCGAAGACCTAACTCGGATGGATGAAGATCGAGTAATGCCCACCAAGGACTTCAAGAAATTTGTGATGATCCAAGGAGCTTTGTACTATCTAGCCGCCGGGGGATTCCTCGCAAGATGTGTAAATAAGAGAGAAGCGGAGAGAATACTCTAGGAGCTGCACACGGAGACATGTGGGAATACTGACGCTGTTCACCTTTACAGAAGACTTCAGAGGCTAGAGATATACTGGCCAAGTATGTTCGCGCAAGCAGCGGCTCTCCAAGATAGTTGTGCCGACTGCCAGGCTCCACCACAGCCTGCGGAAGTCTGCACCGTTGAAGAAGTAGATTGGAGACAACCCTACATAGATTTCATCCAACATGGAAAGTTACCCAGCGATAGACAGGCGACTTTGAGAATCCAAAAGAAAGGAACATGTTTCTTCATGCACGAAGGTGTACTCTACCGCAGAAGCTACAGCAACGCCATGCTGCGATGCATGTCCGACCAAGAAGCAATGGAAGTGATGACTCGACCCCATGAAGCCGAGCATCAAGGGATGTGGAAGTTGTTCCTACAACTTTATAAAGGTGGATTTTATTGGCCAACCGTGGAGAGTGATACCGCAGAACACGTCCGAAAATGCCTAAGCTTCCAGATGCACGGAACCCTGATTCGGGCGCCTCATACCCAATTACACAACATAGTAACTCCATGGCCATTCCACAGCTGGGGGCTGGATATTATAGGGCCAATCAACCCAACGTATTCAAAGCACCACAAATACATAATAACAGCCACCGAGTATGCCTCAAAATGGGTTCAAGCAATACCCCTCAAAGACTATGCCGGAGCAACTGTAGCCGTGTTCATCAAAGAACATACCATCTACAGGTTGGGCGCGCCTATGATAATCAGGGCAGACAATGCCAGGTTGTTCGTAAACAAGGACGTGATTGATTTTCTTCGCCAATACAACATAAGACTACATACATCAACTCCCTACTATCCTCAGGGGAATGGGCAAGCATAAGCAACGAATAAAACACTCATCCGAGTCCTAAGCAGAATAGTGCACGACCATCACAGAGAATGGCATGAACAGTTACCACAGGCGTTATGGGCATACAGGATCTCGAAGCACAGCTCTACAGGAGCGTCACCCTATTCGCGAGTCTATGGAGAAGACGCAATACTCCCGGCAGAAATAGCAATTCCGTCTGCAAGGATGGCAATGGCAAGCCATACCACGCCAGACAAGATAAGTCGTTTCGCCCACTTAGATACGATAGAAGAAAGGAGAGCACGAGCAGAACGATTCGCAGAAGCTTACAGAAAGCACACAGCTAATTATTACAACCAAAGCGTGAAAGAGAGAACCTTCAAGATAGACGACTTGGTCTTAAAAATTGCCCCTCACGTACAATGGAACGCCAGCGATGGAAAGTTTGTCGCAAATTAGGAAGGCCCATTCAAGATAAGAAAGGTAGCGGACAGTGAATACTATAAGCTCATACGAATGAACGGAACCAAGGTTAAAACGCCCATCAATGGAAAATGGTTAAAAAAGTCTCATGCATAAACCGCTCAATGTATAAGCACCTGCCCTGAATAATAAAAAAGTAAGTTATCAATGATGGTGTGAAAATCTACAAAAGACTACGGGAATGCCAAAGGCGCCCGGTCGGCTGACAAATCTACAAAAGGCTATGGGAATGCCAAAGGCGCCCGGTCGGCTGACAAATCTACAAAAGGCTACGGGAATGCCAAAGGCGCCCACTTGGGTGAAAAATCTACAAAAGGCTACGGAATGCGAAAGGCGCCTGGTTGGCTGACAAATCTACAAAAGGCTACGGGAATGCCAAAGGCGTCCGGTCGGCTGGCAAATCTACAAAAGGCTACGGGAATGCCAAAGGCGCCCGGTTGGCTGAAGAATCTACAAAAGGTTGCGGGAACGCCAAAGGCGCCCGGTCAGCCGACAAATCTACAAAAGGATACGGGAATGACAAAGGCGCCCGGTCGGCTGACAAATCTACAAAAGGCTACGGGAACGCCAAAGGCGCCCGGTCGGCCGACAAATCTACAAAAGGCTACAGGAATGCCAAAGGCGCCCGGTTGGCTGAAAAATCTACAAAAGGCTACGGGTACGCCAAAAAGCGCCTGGCTACCCTGAATAGGCGCGTTCTATCAATGCCCACCCAACCCACCGCACTATCCTGACAAAAAAGAAAGGGGGAGTAGGCGCGTTCTATCAACGCCCACCCAACCCACCGCACTATCATGAAAAAAAGAGAGGGGAGTAGGCACATTCTATCAATGCCCACCCAACCCACCGTACTATCCTGACAAAAAGAAAGGGGGAGTAGGCGCGTTCTATCAATGCCCACCCAACCCATCACACTATCCTGACAAAAAAGAAAAGGAGAGAGTAGGCGTGTTCTATCAACGCCCACCCAACCCACCGCACTATCCTGACAAAAAGAAAAGGGGGGAGTAGGCGCGTTCTATCAACGCCCACCCAACCCACCGCACTATCTTGATAAAAAAGAAAGGGGGGAGTAGGCGCGTTCTACCAACGCCCACCCAAGCCACCGCACTATCCTGACAAAAAAAGAAAGGGGGAGTAGGCGCGTTCCATCAACGCCCACTTAACTCGCCACATCCTTCAGACAAAAAGAAGGGGTGGATAGGCACGTTCTATCAATGCCCACCCAAACCAATGCATCAAAAAAAAGATGGGGAAAAGGAGGGAAAGACATGCACTAGCACCAACCTAACACAGTTAGTGAGAAAGTAACACAATAACAACAACAAAAAAAAAAGAATGAATAATATCCCAAAAAGCAAAACTTTATTCACACTTTTCTCATAACAAATGCATAAAAAGAACAACATCGGATCCACGGATGGGACATTAAGATAAAAGAAAAGACGGTCCTCGCAGGACACACAACCTAATCAGTCATTAATGCCCGAGAACGAGCAATATCCGCGTCCAAAGCCTCCACCATCAAACGCCCATCATCACATTGCGCGGTAGCTAAGCGAAGGTCCTGATCAGCTTCATTCACCAACTTGTAAATATCCTGAATAATTTTACCCTTAGCCTCGGCACCGCGAGAAAGCGAGAGAGTATCCTCACGCTCATCATACTCTTTACGTGCCTTATATTGATGAATCAACCTAAGCGTCCATAGCAGGCCCACTTCCTCTCTGAGAACCAACAAACGCGCTAACTCATCCTCGAGGTAGGGATGAGATACAAGCGAAGATACAAACGCTAAGGTAAGAATGTTCCCGAAATATGGTGGGCCTGCCTGGTCAGAAACCCAAAGACGAAAATCAGAAATAGCGCGATCTATAGTAGTCGTCATTATCAAAGAATCTGCGAGTAATTGGTCAGCCGCATCGCGAGCAGTAATAGACTCATCCAATGCGCGTTGGATGTCCAATGACACGCGACCTGATGATTCAACCTGTCGGGCAGCTTGGTACGCCTCGTTCCTCTCCCTAAAATTGGCACGCATGGTATTCTTATTCGCCATTATCTTCTCTCGAAGCGCTTCAATTTCAGCCTTCACGAGTAGCAGTCGCTTCAGTTCGTCATGTTTAAACATCACCGAGACTAACACAGGAACAGGCTCCAAAGACAACACATATCCGTGAAGAGAATTATCCATGCAGGCGATGTGTTGTCCGAAAGAAAATGTAAAATGAGATTAAAGAAAAACTAGTAACCAAACAAAGGAAGGAGAACTGTATATAAAGGAGGATGACGCAGTTTACGAAGCAACAACCATTCATCTCTCTCCTTTCATGTTAAGATACGTGTCGACCCATATTAATGGTGGTACATGAAAGACGACGTTCCCTAAGCGGGACTAGAGCACCCCTAAGGGGAAAGGCAAACTTGATACGAGTCCTGGGGACTCGGGAACTAAATCCCAAGACCAGTATGAAAACATCCATGAGACAAGGAATACAGAAAAAATTAACAAGGAAAAGTCCAGCAGCAAGTAACGAACAATACAAACATCGAGGAAAATCTGCAAAATAGACAGAACCCTAGAACAGATGCAAAAAGAAAAACAACAACAAAGCAACAAACAAAGTAAGCCATCCCCCAAAAAAACACACAACCTAGCCGGCTATCAACACACGACAGCGGGAAATATCCATGTCCACGGTTTCCGCCATTAGACGCCCTTCCTCACATAAGATGTCGGCTTGAGACAACCCCTAATCGGCTTCGCCCACCAACCTATGGATGTCCTGCATGACCTTGCCTTTAGCACTCGCCCCACGAGCAAGTGCAAGAGTACCTTCATGTTCGTCAAGTTTTCCATGCGCCTTTTCTTGACGAACCCGCATGAGAGTCCATAATACATCCACCTCCTCCCTCAGCACCAATAAGCGCGCGAGTTTATCCTCAGGGTAGGACAAAATTACAAGTGCGGAAACAACCGCCAGAGACAGAGTATACCCAGGAAGACGCGTGGTCACTTGATCAGGAGTATACGAACGACAATCAACGATGGAGCCCTCTATAGTCGCCATCATTACCGAAGACTCTATAAGTAGTGAATTCGTGGCATAGCGAACAGTGACAGCGTTATCTAGAGCATGCTGAACCGCGGATGTCACGAGCCCAGAGGGATCAACCTTTTGAGCAGCTTGATGCGCTTCATAACACTCCGCAAACCGAGCGCGCATAGAATCCCTATTTGCCATCATGTGCTCATGGAGCGCCTAAACTTCAGCCTTCACCAGCGATAAACGCGCCAACTCCGGCTCCTTGAACATCGAAACCAGCGCAGGAACTGGCGCTAAGGTTAATACATATCCGTGAAGGGATTGAGCCATCCAAATGAGATAGCCAACACGAAAAGGTAATAATGGGAATGAGGAACTCAAAACCAATGATCGGATTGGGAGCATGATACTCTTATATAAGGAAAGCATCATCATAAATGATGTAGTAACCGCCTTGACCCTAGCGACACGTGGTGGCTGAGAGGGTAAAAATATTTGACTACTGGGTCATTTAATAATTTACCCAATAGTCAGGGGACTAATGTTGATACATGAAAAATGATACTCCTTAACGGGTTCGGGATACCCTCAAGAGAGGAGGTAAGCCTAGCATGGGATGTGGAGACTTGGGGACTAAGCCCAAGCCCAATGAGAAAATACCCAAAGAACAAGGAGAAGGGATTAATAGATAAGGAACAGGTTATATTAAGGAATGGTATTAGAAGTAATTAAGGAGGTTTAGGACATGTGTCATGATGTCATAAAAGGAAGGACCTTTGGGAAAGTCTATATAAGGAAGGACAAGGTACAATGGAAAGATAACTCTCTCTCTTACTATTCCTAGAAAAGTGAGTTCATTTGGTGTGACTAGGACGGGTAGAACCAAAAACTAAAATCACCCCTCAACAAGACTTGTTTTTGTGGAACTCGTATCTTGAAAGATAGGTAATTACTTAGCAGAATTTTGATTGGATTATTTGGATACGACTAGATTGATCTTGGATATTGATTTTTGAGTTCGTCCAAGTACTCTTCTTAACAATCAGGTTCACAGACTCATTGTCTTGAAAATGCGGGGGTCTAACAACCTCACCCAATATTTCGATTAGCAATCTGTATGGACTAACTCCAATATACTTACAAGAGAATCAACTAGACAGTTAGACTCAATCTTAACAAAATTATATCAAATAGTTATGTCTCAATCTCTCAATTCAATCCGCAATCAAACAAATAATAATTTGCGAACCCGACTGAATATAAGAGAGATAACTTGAACGGTACCACAGACCAATGTTCAAGAATCAATCAATTTCAATCAACAACCAAAGGTTGGATTTACCAATTGATCGATTCAACGCAACCAATGATATTTCAATTATATAACAAAATATAATGCGAAAAAGAAATAACACAGACACCAGAAGTTTTAATAATGATGAAACCGCAAATGCAGAAAAACCCCGGGACCTAGTCCAGATTTGAACACCACACCGTATTAATCCGCTACAGACATTAGCCTACTACAAAGCTAACTTATATCTGGAATGTAGTTGAACCCTAATCAATCTCACACTGATTCAAGGTACAGTCGTGCTCCTTACGTCTCTGATCCCATCAGGATACAACACACTTGATTCCCTTAGCTGATCTCACCCACAACTAAGAGTTGCTACGACCCAAAGTCGAAGACTTGATAAATAAATCTGTCTCATACAAAAAAGTCTACTGAATAGATAAATCAGTCTCCCACAGATATATCTACGAGTTTTTGTTCCGTCTTTTGATAAATCAAGGTGATCATGAACCAATTGATAACCCGGACTTATATTCCCGAAGAACAGCCTAGAATTATCAATCACCTCACAATAATCTTAATCGATTAAAGAAACAAGATATTTTGGAATCACAAACGATGAGACGAAGGTGTTTGTGACTACTTTTCTATCTTGCCTATCGGAGATATAAATCTCAAGACAATCCTACGATTGTACTCAATCACGATAGAAAACAGCAAGATCAGATCACGCAACTACAGAGAAAATAGTTGGGTCTGTCTTCACAATCCCAATTAAGTCTTTAAGTCGTTAACCTACAGGGTTTCGTGAAAAACCTAAGGTTAAAGGAGAATCGACTATAGCTTATGCAACTAGTATCACACAGGAGGTGTGGGGATTAGGTTTCCCAGTTGCTAGAGTTCTCCTTTATATAGATTTCAAATCAAGATTTGCAATCCAAGTTACCTTGGTAACAAAGCATTCAATATTCACCGTTAGATGAATACCTGATTAGATTCAAGCTAATATCTTTCAACCGTTAGATCGAACTTAGCTTGTTATACACAAATGAAATGTAACTTCATTTAGGTTTGAGTAACCGTACCTAAACGTGTATACTTAGTTGGTTCAACAATAGTTAACCAATGGTTAGCCATATGAGCACTTTCATATCAACCTTATTCATCTTTACCATAACTAGTTCAAATGACTCAAATGAAATTAGTTAGAGAGTTGTTCAATTGCTTAGATATCATAGAAGTATACAAGACACAATCGAAGCAAAATCTATTTTGATTCACTCGAATCCATTGATGAACATTATAGCCACGGTTTGCAAAGATTGTATTCCTTATTATATAAATGTTTTAGTTCATGAACAAACCGATTTTAGAAAGTAACCTGCTTAAGTATGCAAACGGGCACGCATACTTAAGTAGCCGGATTGAGTTTGTTTTTTACTTCCTAACTCCAACAGAAATTCACGGACGTGAAACTTCCCCCAGTATGCGTACGGGTACGTATACTTACCCGGATTTCCAACAACCGCCGGTATGCGTACGGGTACGCATACTTTAGGTTCTCGGTTTTGGACTTTTACACAAATGTGAGAACACACTATGTTTATATACAAACATGGTTACTTGTTATAAACTCTCATTTCAATCATTGAAACTTTCTTAGAGGATGTTAAAATAGTTGTTATCCACAAACTATTAACATCGAAGTGATTTTCAAGTTATTGAAATAATCAATATGACTTTCGTCACGAGTAAAGATGAACTTGGCTAAAGCGAAAGCTTACCAACACATATTTCGAGAAATAGATAAGCGAGATAAACTTGGCTCGAAACAGCAAATGTGTATAATTGAAGTCTATATAGCAATACAATTTTTGTCTCAAATACGAGAGAAAGTAGATAGACTTTTGAGTGATAGATAAGTTCAAGTCTCCACATACCTTTTGTTGATGAAGTTCCACAAGTTCCCTTGAGTAGTTCTTCGTCTTCATTCGATGAACGCCGTGGAGTCTAAAGCTCAACTACACTTACTATCCTAATCCGAGATTTAGCTATAAGTAGACTAGAAATCAAGACTTATAGTTTTGGCAACTAAATTTGACAAACAAGCTTGAGATAACAACGCTTGCGAGTTCGGCCGAGCAATGCTCTAACAGTCTCATATATACTTATTGAGAAGAGGTATAGATATAAACTTTATATACATATTTTCAAGGATCATTAAGTTGGTCTGCTTGCAATTGTATTAGGTTTTGTCCATACATGTTGTCAAACGAAAAAATAGTGGCGTACTTGGTACCCCCCCCCCCCCCCCCCCCGCGCGTTTGCATAAACTAAGGTGCTAAGGATCTCTAAACATCCATTTCTTGAATCATATTTCGAGATATTTAACAAGATAAGCTTGACTCAAAATTTCTTCTTTGAAATATTAAATCTACTAAAAATCATACGATATAGTCTCATAAAGATAAAATGGTAATGTCGTGAGTAAATAAGATGGTTCAGTCTTCATATACCTCTTTGTCGATGAAGTTCTCCAAATGTCTTCGTTTGATCTTCAGTCTTCAATCTTCGAGGGTTATTCAGTGATGTACGATACTCATCTACCATACTCCAATCTCAGTCCAAGACTTGTTGATGATGAGTATGGTTATAGGATTAAACATAAACTGAACATAAGAAAACTCTGTGATTTTCAAACTTTCTTCTTATTAATCAACTGCCCTCAAATTACATCCCTGACAAACTTAAATAGAACATAAAAATTGTAATCTAAGAAAAACATAACCCTAAGGAAATATAAACCTTATCTAGATGCGAAGAAATCGAAAACTCTAAAATGTGAGTTGATAGAAAACTAATCTTTTAAGACTCTTCTAAACACAACTACTTGCGTACTTGAACCACTGTCGGGTCTCAGGCTTCCAAGTAATCCAAGGAAAACTCATTTACTTCATCATTCTCCCCAGTAGAAAGAAAATTCGTCTCTAAATTTTTCTCTTCATATTCTACATTATCACCATAGTAAGGAATAAGATGCTTAGCATTAAATACATCAGAAGTTTTCAAGTGACTTGGAAGTCGTAGACAATAGGCATTATAATTTATCTTCTCCTGCACTTCTAGGGGTCCAATCTTACGAGGGACAAGCTTGTTGTACTCCCAGCAGAGAAGCGATCCTTTGTAAGGACGTCCCAAACACGATCACCAACCTCAAACTCAACTAAATGACAACTCTGGACCGCTGCATCTTTATACTTTGCATTTGTCTCAAGGAGTTTCTTGTGTACAGCAGTATGAATATGCTGTAGTTGAGTGTAAACCTTTGCAGCTCTTGCTGGGAATTTATTCAAGTCAGGAACATGAGCTAACTCCAATGCTGACCTCGGATTGTAACCGTATACAATATAGAAAGGACTAAACCTAGTACTGCGATTAACTAACCTGTTAAAATCAAATTCTGCTGGAAAAAATTGTTGATCCCCATGACTTAGTGTTAGAGCCAACCAAACGGCGCAGTAGATTACCCAGTGAACGATTAACAACATCTATTTTCCCGTCCATTTGTGGATGGTACGCGGTACTAAAGTTCAAACTTGCTCGTAACATCTTCCACAAACTCTGTTAGAAATGGCTTAAGAACCGTGTGTCCCTATCTAAAACAATAGAGGATGGCAGCCCATGTAATCGGTAAACATCTCTAAAAAACAGTCGGGTTACGTTTACGGCATCCGTTGTTCTGTTGCACGCAATGAAGTGTGCCGTCTTCGCGAACCTATCAACCAAACAAAGATAGAATCCATCCCTCGCTGGGTTCTAGGTAAACCTAAGAAAAAATCCTTGCTAATATCACTCCAAGGTGTCTTTGGAACTGGCAATGGCATGTATAAACCTGCATTAGTTGCAACCCCTTTCGAAACTTGACAAATGTGGCAGTGACGGACGAATTTATCAACTTCCTTGGTTAACCCATGCCAGAAATAAGAATCCGCGACAAGGAGTAACGTCTTGTCCCGACCAAAATGGCCTTCACTATGTAGTTCATTTATAATTTATACCGAAGACTTCCATCTAGAATGCATAAATGGTTCCCCTTGAACAAAAACCCATCATGGAGGATAAAATATGTACGCTCTTTATTCTGCACTGCTGTAATTATAGGGAAAAAATACGGATCAAAAACTAGTGAGTCTCTTAAGGTTTCGATACCAAGTACCTGAGAGGTGAGTGTTATAAGAAGCGATCTCCGCCGACTCAAAGCATCCGCAACTCGATTTTGGATTCCTGATTTATGCTTTAACACGAAGGTAAACTCTTGTAAATAATTAGATAATTGAGAGTGTCTTGGTCTTACAGAGTCCTGCTGCCCAATATGTTTCAATGCATCATGGTCGGTGTAGAGAACAAACGCATTGTGGATGAGGTAATGCCGCCATTGTTTGTGAGTCTGAACAACAACATAGAATTCAAGTTCATAAGTACTGTATCTAAGCTTTGCTCCATCCAACTTCTCGCTGAAATATTCCACGGGTCTTCCTTGTTGGCTAAGAACAGCTCCAATGCCAACCTTGGAGGCATTAGTGTGTACCTCAAGGGGTTTCTAAAATCTGGCAATGGCTGTAGTAGTCATAATCTTGTACTTTATGTAATGGAAACTCTTTTCTGCCTTTTCAGTCTAGACAAAATGTCGTGTTTTCAAACGATCTGTAATGGGAACCACTATAGTACTGAAATTTTTGACAAAATGCCTATAGAAAGACACGAAACCATGAAAGCTCCTTGCTTCTTTTAAGGTTGAAGGGATGGGACAAGTTTTCAATGCATCAGTTTTACTCTCGTCAACCTTGATTCCCTCTTTGGTTATCACATAACCAAGGAAAAAAACCTTATCGGTCCAAAAAGAGCATTTCTTTTTTGCTGCATACAACTTATGTTTTCGCAATGCAGTAAGCACCTCCCTCAAATGATCCCAATGAGTATCAAAATCAACACCAAAGACCAAAATATCATCAAAATAGACAACTACACACTTGCCAATAAATGGTTTTATTACCTGATTCATCACCCGCATAAATGTGCTTGGAGCATTGGATAAATCAAATGGCATTACCAACCATTCATATAACCCTTCGCGTGTCTTGAATTCCGTCTTTCATTTATCCCAAAGCTTATTTCAAATCTGATAGTAACCACTCCTCAAATCCAGCTTGTTAATAACCGTAGATCCATGTAATTGATCCAACAAGTCATCAAGACGAGGAACTGGGAAGCGATACTCAATTATTATCTTATTGATTGCACGACTGTCTACACACATCCGCCAACTTCCATCTTTCTTCGGTGTAAGTAATGTCAGAATAATACAAGGACTTAAGCTCTCCCGAATAAATCATTTTGCTAATAACTCCATAACTTTTTGTTGCAACTCTTCGTGTTCTTTCAGGATCATATGATAATGAGTCCGATTTGACAAGGAAGAACCGGGAACTAAATCAATATGATGTTGAATATCACGTAACCTTGGAAGTCCTTCTGGCAGGTCAGTTGGGAAGCCATCTTTAAATTCATTTAACAGTTGCTTAACCGCATCAGGAGCATCGAAGTCACTACAACTGTCCATTTCCATTAAAATATATACGACATCTAACTACTTCATTTCTTCTTCGAACTGTCGCATCGTTAACAAGGTTGACATACAGTTGAAAGACATATCCTTGTTGGGTAATAATATAATACGTTTAGCATCAAACACAAATGAATAAGTGTTCTTCCTCCCATCATGAGAAACCTCTCGATCAAATTTTCATGGTATCCCCAAGAAGAGATGACACGCATCCATTGGTACAACATCACACCACGTTTTGTTGAGATAAGTAGGACCCGATAGAAAACTGAACCAAACCATAGTTTGAAACACTTATTGCAGTCCCCTTAGTAAGCCATGAAAGCTTATATGGTTTAGTGTGTTCCTTGGTTCCTAACTGGAGCTTGTCCACTACGTATTCTGAAATTACATTCTTACAACTCCCAACATCAATAACAAAGTAATATCTTACCTTCAATCGTGCAGGTTGGGTAAAATATGTTGTTCCATAGCCAGCGATGGTGTTCTTCCTTAGGAGTAAGGAAAGCCCTCCGTACCACCATTAACCTCTTAGTGTTGTAAGAGTTATCATCATCAGTAACCACATCATATCTCCCGACAAATAATATAGGTCTGACATCTCCCAATAGTTCTTCGGTGTCATATTCTTCCTTGTCAACACAGTGAAAATACGGGGGTCTAACAACCACACCCAACAATTCGTTTGGCAATCTGAGAGGACTTGGTCCAATACACTTTCTAGAGAATCAACTAGACAGTCAGACTCAATCTAGATTAAAGTATATCAAAGAGTTTAATATCTCTAACTCTTAATTCAATCCGCAATCAGCAAATAGAAATCTGCGAGCCCGATTGAATAAGAGGAGTAACTTGAACGGTACCAAAGACCAATGTTCAAGTGTCAATCAATGTAAATCAACAACCAAAGGTTGGATATTCTAATTGATTGATCTTAACGCACAACCTGTGATATTTCAATTATATAACGAAATATAATGCGGAAAAGAAATAACACAGACACCAGAATTTTGTTAACGAGGAAACCGCAAATGCAGAAAAACCCCTGGACCTAGTCCAGATTGAACACCACAATGTATTAAGCCGTTACAGAAAATAGCCTACTACCAATTAACTTCGGACTGGACTGTAGTTGAACTCTAATCAATCTCACACTGATTCAAGGTACAGTTGCGCTCCTTACGTCTCTGATCCTAGCATGATACAACGTACTTGATTCCCTTAGCTGTTTTCACCCACAACTAAGAGTTGCTACGAACCAAAGTCGAAGACTTGATAGACAAATTTTTCTCACACAGAAAAGTCTATAGGATTGAATCAATCTGTCTCCCACAGAAATACCCAAGAGTTTTTGTTCCGTATTTTGATAAATCAAGGTGAACATGAACCAATTGATAAACCGGACTTATATTCCCGAAGAACAACCTAGTATTATAAATCACCTCACAAAACTTAATCGACTAGCGAAACAAGTTATTGTGGAATCACAAACGATGAGACGAAGTTTGTTTGTGATTACTTTTCTATCTTGCCTATCGTAGATATAAAATCTCGAGCCAATTATTTCAATTGCACTCAACACGATAGAAACAACAAGATCAGATCACGCAACTACAAAGAGAATAGTTGGGTCTGGCTTCACAATCCCAATGAAGTCTTCAAGTCGTTAACCTACAGGGTCTCGAGAAGAAACCTAAGGTTAAAGGAGAATAGACTCTAGTTATGCAACTAGTAACACACAGGAAGTGTGGGGATTAGTTTTCCCAGTTGCTAGTGTTCTCCTTTATATAGTTTTCAAATCAGGGTTTGTAATCCAAGTTACCTTGGTAACAAAGCATTCAATATTCACCGTTAGATGAAAAACCTGATTCAACCAAGCTAATAACTTTCAACCGTTAGATCGAACTTAGCTTGTTACACACAAATGAAATGTACCCTCATTTAGGTTTATGTAACCGTACCTAAACGTGTACACCAGGTTGGTTCACAAATAGTTAAACGAGGTTAGCCATATGATTACTCTCATATCAACCTTATTCATCTTAACCATAACTAGTTCAAATGACTCGAATGAAACTAGTTAAAAGTTGTTCAATTGTTTAGAAAACACAATTGAAATCAATCGGTTTGATTCACTTGAATCAATCATGAACATTATAGCCATGCTTTGCAAAGATTGCATTCCTTATGATTTAAATGTTTAAGTCCATGAACTGACCGATTTGACAAAGTAACCAGCTTAAGTGTGCGTACTTAAGCAACCGGTTTTTGAGTTTGTTAAGTTTCCAAACTCAGCAGAAATTTTCGGTTCAAAAACTTCCGCGGTTTTTGAGTTTGTTAAGTTTCCAAAATCAGCAGAAATTTTCGGTTCAAAAACTTCCGCCAGTATGCGTACGGGTACGCATACTTAAGGTGACTAGTTAAGAGTTTTTCCAAAACCAAACTCAGCAGAAATTCTCAGTTCGAGAACTTCCGCCAGTATGCGTACGGGTTCGCATACTTAACCTGTCTCCTTCACTAATTTCGTATACACACATATGCATACTCTTGGCTCCCGGTTTATGAACTTATACACTAATGTGCGAACACACTATATATGCTTATATCCAAAGATGGTTACATCATCAACTATTTATTTCAATCATTTAAACATTCTTCTATAATGACAATAGCCGTTTTCACACACTATTAGCATCAAAGCATTGTCGAAACATTCCAAGCCTACATCAAATGATTGTATCACACAAACCATATAAGATGTTACTCGGCAATTTTCTCATGATATAAGATGAACTTGGTTAAGCGAAAGCTTTCCAACACATATTTCGAGAAATATGTAAGCGAGATATACTCAGCTCGAAATCTCAAATGTGTATAAAGAAAACTATATCGTAACACGACTTATGTCTCAATATAGGAGATAGTAGAAATAGACTTTCCAAGTGATAGATAAGTTCAAGTCTCCACATACCTTTTGTCGAAGAAGTTCCACAAGCTCCCCTTAGTAGTTTTTCGTCTTCAAGAGATGAATGTCGAGAGATTTAAGCTCAACTACACTATCTATGTCCTAGTCCGAGACATCTACAAATAGGCTAGAAATCAAGACTTATAGTTTTGATCACTAACATTGACAAACATGCTTGAGATAGCAATGCATGCGAGTTTGACCGAGCAATGCTCTAACAATCTCCCCATTTGTAAATTTTAGTGACAAAACTATCAATACATATGGATTACAAAAAAGACAAAAAAAATATAGCTTCTTATCCACATGCTTGATCTCCATGGCATCTTCAACGCGACACGAAATCTTCGTCACTTCCAAGTACTCCATGATCTTAAAGGTTGTAAGTTCAGCATCACACTTGTTGAAGATCTGTAGCTATAACAATGAGAAAACAAAATACTCTCAATCATTGTTATACAGTGTCATAGTATTATTACACAACATCAAAGTTCAATTCTATCACAACTTTGACAATAACACTATGGCGATATGCATCACTCTCCCTTAGTCAATACATATCTCAACATGAAAACCACTCCCCCTTACATAATGATCCGTAAACTATATGTATTTGCAGTGTGAACTACACATTAATTCTCCCCCTTTTTGTCAATTTTTTTTGAAAAGGTACGAAAATTAGTGGGATCCTAATGAAATTTCCACGGAGATACATCATGACCAAAAGGTGTATTAACATACCAAAAAATTTAGATGCAATCATAAAGCCGAAGCTAAATGCATTCATCAAGGAGTTAATAAAGATACAAGATAGCCCCTAGAAATTCCACAGCCGCACTCCCCACAAAGATTTGACAATTAAGCACAAGTTCAAAATGAACTTTCCCCCATAAAATGTCATCCCCGAAGGAACAACAAAGGCGACCTTACTTTCACAAGAAAAGAAGGATTTCTTTGGACAACCAAATCACATGAAGAACATGAATTTGAATCCACAAAATTCAATTGAAGTAACCATAAGTGTATCAATATTGAAAAAGCGGGGGTCTAACAACACCACCCAATATTTCGCTTAGCAATCTGTATGGACAAACTCCGAAACACTTTCTAGAGAATCAACTAGACAGTCATACTCAATCTAGGTAAAAGTATCTCAAGGAGTTAATATCTCTCTCTTGCTTTGATTCACTCAAGCTAATAGAAATCAGCGAGTCTATAATCAAACACAAGGAATAACTTGGACGGTACCAAAGACCATTGTCCAAGGATCAATCAATATCAATCAACAACCAAAGGTCGGATTTCCAATTGATTGATTCAAACGCACAACCTGTATTATTTCAATTATATAAACAAATATAATACGGAAATAGAAATAACACAGACACCAGAATTTTGTTAACGAGGAAACCGCAAATGCAGAAAAACCCCGGGACCTAGTCCAGATTGAATACACACTATGTTAAGCCGCTACAGACACTAGCCTACTCCAAGCTAACTTCGGACTGGACTATAGTTGAACCCCAATCAGTCTCCCACTGATCCAAGGTACAGTTGTACTTTCTACTCCTCTGATCCCAGCAGGATACTGCGCACTGGATTCCCTTAGCTGATCTCACCCACAACTAAGAGTCGCTACGACCCAAAATCGCAGGCTTTAACAATAAACAAATCTGTCTCACATAGACAAGTCTATCAAAGGATCAATCTGTCTCCCACAGAAAAACCCTAAAAGTTTTTGTTCCATCTTTTGATAATAATCAAGGTGAACCGAAACCAATTGATAATCCGGTCTTATATTCCCGAAGAACAGCCTAGATTAATCAATCACCTCACAACAATCTTAATCGTATGGTAGCGAAACAAGATGTCGTGGAATCACAAACGATGAGACGAAGGTGTTTGTGATTACTTTTTATATCTTGCCTATCAGAGAACTCTCACGATCTCAAGCCAATCAATATGATTGTACTGTTACCATAGAAGATGCAAGATCAGATCACACAACTACAATAAAAGTAGTATTGGTCTGGCTTCACAATCCCAATGAAGTCTTTAAGTCGTTAACCTGGTTTTAGAAGAAGAAAACCAAAGGTTAAAGGAGAAACGAATCTAACACGCAAACTAGCATCACACGTAAGGTGTGGGGATTAGTTTTGCACAATACTAGATGTCTCCTTTATATAGCCTTTCAAATCAGGGTTTTTCCTTAGTTACAAAGCAATCAATATTCACCGTTAGATGAAAACATGATTTAGATTCAAGCTAATATTTCTCAACCGTTAGATCGAAAAATTATCTTGTCATACACAAATGACTGTACGCTTCTAGGTTTGTTAACCGCACCCAAACGTCTACATTGTTGGTTCAACAATAGTCTACCCAAAGAGGTTAAACATATGAGAGTTTCATGCCAACCATGTTCTTCTTCACCATAACTAGTTTAATTGACTCAAATGAACTAGTTAAGAGAGTTGTTCAATTGCAAGGAAATCTTATGTAACTACACAAGACACAATTGAAGCAAAGATGATTTGATTCACTCGAATCGGTTCATGAAATTTAATAGCCACGGTTTGCAAATGCATTCCTTAGTCTTTTAAGATTAAGTTCAGAAATCATCTTTAGATATATAACCTTCTCAAGTTCGCAGACTATGTTCGCGGACTTCAAACACCGGATAGAGTTTACAAACTCCAGTAGAAATTATCGGGTTCGAGAACTACGCCGGTTCTCGGACTGGGTTCGCGGACTTGTCTCACGCAAGTAGTTTGTCAACTCCAGCAGAAATTCTCGGGTTTGAGAAATTCGGCAGTTCACATACTGAGTTCGCATACTTGGCACTTGGCACTTGCCATACTTCCGGTTCTCTTGATCAACAAAGTTCGAAAACTTCGGTTCAAGGAATCTATTGGTTATGTAATCTAAACTCTCATTTCAATCATTGAAACATTCTTAGAGGACGTTATATAGTTGTTACACTATTTATCGCCAAAGAAATTTTCAAAGTGATTGAAACATTCATGACTTTCTTCACTAGTGTAGATGGGGAAAAACGATTTGCTAGTTTTTAAAGAATTGAGGAGATGACCGTACGGAGGAGACTCCTCGAACCGAGCGAAATGTTAAACCTCACACAGATGCACCGCTGCAAAGGGGGTGCTTTAGATTCGAGAGATCAATCTGTAGTACTCCGGCCTAAATCAAGACAATGACCGTTCCAGAGTAAATTCGGTCACAAGAGAGGATGGGTTGATCTATAGGAGGGAAGCTGAGAAAGGTGTGGAATAAATGGTAATCAAAGATTGTGGGTGTGTGAATTCTGAATATGATAAGCTCTGAGTGATTGAAATTTTTCAATTGAGAGTAGTTGCTCAATTGATGAGTTGATGATCTCGTGTTGTCAGTTTGACGTGAGATTGATGATACTGATGATGATTCAATCATGATTCAGAGACTTATTTATATTGCTGGAATTGTAGACACTATGATTCCATGAAGTGTGACAGTTGATGGAATCAAGGAGTGGGGAAGTGGAGATCGTGTTTGAAACCAGTTGCTCAACGTGTGGAGACTTGGTTGATTTTCCACCCACTACCTCGTGAATTCCTTCAACTGATTGCATGACTTGCTCACATTCCATCGTGTGTTTGAACACACGTGCCGTAGACCGCCAGACCAAAACCCTAAGTGATATCCCCCCAAGTGACACGATTGACGTCTCGTGGTTTGTTAGTCAATTGATGACTTCGTGGTTTGATGGGACGATGAGTCCATGTAGTGAGTTGAACATGATGTTCTGAAACTCATGAATTGAACATGTCATGAGACAGAGGTATATTCTTACGATGAAGTGAGCAAGTATTGCTCATTCGATGGATCGTTGAATATTTTGTTGAACCAATATTCCTTGGTTTGAAAATATTTATCATCTGAGCAAGTGTTGCTCATGTGATGAATTGTTGAATATTTGATCGTCTGAGCATGTTGCTCATCTGATGGATTATTGGCAGCGTACCAAAAATATTAATTAGAATACTGGTCGTTGAACCGAGCATAATTAATAAAATTAATGACCATGAGGTCGTCGTAAAATTATTAAGGTTGGAATCTGGAATGATGATCCTTGGATTCAGAAACCCTAATTTGATCAATTGATGATCAATTCATGGTTCGTCAGAATTTAACCATGGACGAAGGAGGGAGCGACTACATGGGACCGTGGATCAACCATGTAGTGTCCATATGCTCACGTGGCAAATACGAAGAACTCCTGAAGAGTTGACGATTTGTTGTGAAAGAATGATTAAATGCTGGTTTAATCATTTATTAAAATGCTCGTCTGAGCCTTAGGTGAGAAAACCTAATTAATTATGACGAGGCGAGGGACCGACCATGGAGTCATGAAACCGGCCCTGGGTTGTCACGTGACCGCCTGACGATCACTTCATGAAAATCCAAAGTGTTTGGAGAGTTTTGGACCTAATACGAGCAATTGTGCAAATTAGGTCAAAACTGTGAAAATTGATGGGACCGGCTTCCGTGAGCCAAAGAGCCAATCTTGGTCGGTCAAGATAGCGTGATCGTGTCCCCAAGGCGTCCGCGTCTCAGTCCTGAGAATTTTGATATTTTCTGGCGTGCAATTGAGCATCCATTCGAGAAAATATGCCAAAATTAGGGTTTCGACGAAACTGAGGAAAACACCATGAGATGATGAAAAATAATTATAAAATAAGGAATGAGGAGGCGTGGGACCGCCGTGGTCAAGGCATGGTCGGCCGGCGGACCACGGTCCGTGTGCCTTTTCCTTAATTTTAATATTTTGATGATTTTATGAAAAATTCATGAATTTTGAGAAATTTGATGAATTTAGGGAGTTTCCATGAATTGAAGGAGTTTTCATGAGTTCAAGGAAGCAAAAAATATTAAAATAATAAAAACAAGGGCGTGTGGGACCGTGGAAGGCATGGCCGGCCGGCTAGGGCCCGGTCCCACGAGTTTTCCTATTTTTAATTAATATTTTTAGGTATTTTGATGATTTGAGGGAATTTTTCCTAATTTGAGAGAAATACCATGAAATCAAGGAATTTGATGAATTCAAGGAAAACTAATAATAAAATAAAAAACAAAGGGGCGTGTGGGACCGGCTAGGGCATGGCCGGCCGGCCAAGGCCCGGTCCCACAAGTTTTCATAATTTATTTTATTATTATTTGATGATTTGTGCAAAATACCATGAAATCAAGGAGTTTTTTCATGAAATTAGAGAAATAATAATAATAATAATAATAAGGAACCGTGGGTGTGGGGGCGGTTGGCCAATGGTCACGCCCCACACTCCTTTCCTTAATTTTATATTATTTTTTATGGTTTATGGATGGAAGTACCATGAAACCGAGGAGTTTCCTCGAGACGAAGGTGATTTGATAAAATGAGAGAATTTTCATCAAATCATGGAAAATAATAAAAATGCATTAAAAATATAAAACTGGCGTGGGATTGACCACGACACGGTCGGTCGGTCTTGTGTCCGTGCTCCCAGCACCCTGGTCAATATTTTTAATTATTTATTATTTTCTTCTCTATTTTGCATAGGTTCATCGTTTCGTTGTATCTTTGAAATACTCGTTCGTGCGGTGACTGTTAGTGTATCATCGTTGAATACACCTTCACCATTTGAATCGGAGCTTACTTAGAGGTAGCTCAGACACCCGGTTGTTGATTATTTATTACTAATTGTGGAATTTAGTGGAGAATAATTCACAAAACTGAGTAATAAGATGTTTATTATTAATTCATAGGATCAGCTGAGGATTCGACTACGAATTCATAATAATAAAGTGAGCATTACCATTCCATGGGATCGTAGATTCGACCATAGAATCGGAGTAATTAAGGTTTATCTATTATCATTTATGAGACCAGTTGTGGATTCGATCATGAAATCGGAGTAATGAGATAATATAGTTATTTCTATTCTATGAGATCAAGCTGTGGATTCGATCATAGAATCAGAACAATTGTTATTGTCATTCCATGGGACCAGTCGTGGATTCGACCATGGAATATGAGCGATTGTAATTAGGAATAATTAACTTTGTGGCTCTATACTAGCAGAGCAAGCTGTCTAGGAGCATTAATTATCCCGATATGAGCTTGTCGGTAAGTCATATCCTTTATATAGTCAGGGTAAACTCGTTGTTTGTTCTTGAAGACGTTATCGCTCTATACTAGCAGAGCAAGCTGTCTAGGAGCCGTTTGTCTCGTGATACTATATAGAAATAATCACTGAAAGTGTTCAGTATTCATGAGATATGCCATTGTCCAGTCGTGAGACTACATATCTACATGTACTCTGAGAGAAAGTACTCTCCGTTGAGAATTCAATGAGAGACCGGTGTCTCGATACTCACGGATAATTGCTGGATCAGATTTTCGTATAATTATGAGTCTACGATTTTAGCCCTTGTCGAAAATCCACCATCTACATTAAGTCCCCTGCTTATTGAGGAAAGCTGTGTTCCTCAGTCAGCATTAAATGGTGATTTTCCGGCCATAAATAATAATACCAGTAATTGAACTTAGTCGTAAGTTGAGACGTTACCGGATTTAGAGAGCATTAGCAAACCACGACTTGATGAAGGCTTCAATGTCATGATTGGAGCATCGTTTGATGAGCATAAATTGGTGCCAAACCGCTGGTTTGGACGACGGGTCCTTGGTCGATTAGGATTCGCGGGCCCGGCCAATAAGGAAATCCTTATTTTAGGAATAGACGCTTGTTTGGTCATTAGTTTAAAGAACAAACAAAATAGACTTGAGTCTAATGATATAAAGTTTTGTTTATGAGCTTTCACGAAAACCAAAATTTTATCTTTGTGAGATTTCACAAAATGGAATAAACTCTCGTTCCAAAGGTGAATGCTCGCACGAGAGAAAAGTTTTTTTTTTTTTTGAAAAGACGTGCGTCTGTTAATAAAAATTTTGTCTCTGAGTTTTCATGAAAATTTTTTATTTTCGATATGTGAGGGTTCACAAATTTTTGAAAATATACTCTCGCTTCAAAGACAAATGCTCGCGCGAAGGAGAAAAAGTATGTAGATATATTTTTCAAATTTACATGGGTTTCACGTTAAATATTTACATATTTTGTAAAATCATGTTTTGATTTTGAACAACTGTTGAAAGTAGACAATTATACATGGTGAAATAATGTCTGTGAGTTTTCACAACTGTAGAATGGACGTCTGTCCAATTTTCGAAAAACCAGTGGATGTTCACTCAGTAAAAACTTTACGTGGATTGTCCACGGTTTCATGAAAATCAATTTATGATTTTTGAGCAATTGCTGGAAGCAAGCAATTGTATACATAATGTATGTATGAGTTTGGCGATATTATAGTGTATGCACACATGTAGAAAACCAGCGAATGTTCATATGAAAGGTTATGTGAATTATTCATAGTTTCATGAAAAGTCAGGTGCTGGTTTTAAATAATGAATTTTGCTCATCTTGGCAAGTTTGAAGAGGCGAGCAAGTTTTTCGAGGGTTTTACGTTATTATAAATAAGTTAATGAAACGTAAATAGGTAAGATTGGAGGATTACCATTTTTGTAGACGCTGTTGTGAGCACCTTTAATCCATGATTCATTGTTCTGTCGAATCCTGCGCTTTGTATGAATGATGTCCTCTGAGTGGTGAGAGATCCTTCAAACTGAGTTGTATTCCTGGATATACTGTTAGCTTTACCATAGGATGATCGTGTAGTGAGATCCCGGATCAATGTAGACTCCATGGAAATGGAGGAAAATCTACGGGAGCGGAGAGCCCAGAAGTAAGGACTATAGGGTGTTAGAAAATGACGTGCAGTCCCCAGCCGATCCTTGTGTCATGACTTTACCCGTGTAATTAGGATCATGAGATCAAGGTTTGTTACTTCTTTTCAGACTTTTTCTCCATCGATTGACGGTCTTCAACTTGTTCCCGGGTAAACAATTCATAAATCCAGCACGAAGTCGATGTAAGTACCCTTTTTGTGCACGTGATCGTGGCATCTCCTTGAATGACATAATAATAATTGTTGTTGACGAACCCAGGAAGAAATCATGGTATGTAAGCATTATGTCGATGAAGCGTGCTCTTCTTTGGGATACGAGAATATGGAGAGTTCCCAAAATCCCGAACCGAATGAAGATAATGGAGTTGCCAACGGAGATTCCAACTTGCCGAACCCTCAAATGGTTAAGAGACTCCCCTAGTAAGTATATATCATGTGACCTCTTCGTATAAGTATGAAATTGATGATTTGTGAGTGAATGAATGAAAACCCATGTGAATACACGAGTAATTTTTCCGAAATACGTCACCAGGAAATTTCAGACTTCAGCCTTTAGTAAAAACGATGTAGAATCTTCGTTTGGGGTCGTATTTTCGACATCTTCATATGTATCCTCAAGCCCAGGAAATTTCCAAGCTTTAAAACAGAAGTTTTTTGAGTTTAGAGCTTGTTTAGGATCCGAAATAGACGAAACAGTAAACTTCCAGGAAACCTTCAGAAAATTTACAGCTGGCATGGGGTCCAATGTTTTGGCGACAACTCTTTGCTCGTTTCACAAATTGTTTTGAATTTTTGATATGTTGTAGAGGACATCCATACGAAGAAAATGGTATATGACCCATACCTAGATTCTTCACCAATTGCTCCCAGATCGTCGGTTTGTACAGGACGGCATAAAATTATTTCAGACGGGCTTGTTGTAAAACACTCATGTTGCGTCTTTAGACCATTCGCTTGTGTCTTGAACGGTTGGTGAAGGATTGATGCCATTGATTCAATTGAGATCAGGACTCCTTGATTGGCACATGAGCATGGTGCTTGATTACCACCTTGTTTCTGTCAGTCGTAAAAACATTAGTTCTGAAACCCTGGTCATGGGACCATAACTGAGGTTGCTCTCAAGAGGGGATGATGTAATGACCATGGTTTCATGTCCCGGTGGTAGCATTCCTTTTATGATGAATGATTATCACTGGAGAGCCCGGCACCACGAGTGTTGGGCTGTGAAATTGATCGTCATGATCGGTGGACCGACAGTCCCCAGTATATTGTTGAATCTCCCTCTTTCATTTTCCCTTCTTCTGTCAAGACCTAGATAGAGGACCCGGGTAGAAAAATCGATGTAAAGAGCTAGGTGGTCGAAGTTGGAGGTACCTTGATGAAGGACTTAGCGAAAAGACCTGGTGGACACCGATCGACTGTGGAAGTTATGAATCCCGTCCACGAATATCTGGTTGCGCGTTGTATGCTATGGAAGTTGTAGAAACCTCATACGACGTCGGAATTCGATGCTTAACCCCAACTTTTGAAGCTAATAGATTGAGTTATAACATGAGAAAAGAATCACTCAATTTGGAGTTGTAGAAGTCAGCCAACGAGGCGTGCACATTTGTAATTTGTAATCCCGTACAAATTTTTCAGATCTCGTAGACCTGACAGTAAAGGCCATATCTTTTAGCTCGTATGTACGATTGATGCGCCCTTTTGGTATGTTGTAGAAGAGACATATACGAACATCTTTTATTGAGGAAGTATTGTCCTATTCCTCACTCATTGGTACGTTTTTGTAAATCCATGGGCTGAAGTATGTTGTACTTTATCTGTAGAACATCTTGTAGAAGACTTTGGCTTGTGACCGTCCACCATGCAAGCTTTCGGAAGATGCTCATGCTAACGTGTTTTCACGTCTAGATACCTTGATATGAATCATTAGTGCTTGGAGAAGCCCACTTCATGTGTAACACTTCAGAGAACGGTTAGTTGATGAAGCCATGTCATGAGGATGTTTCTCCCGTTGTTGAAGTTTCACGGAATCACCTCAGGTTGTCCAGTGTATGTTGAAGGAGTTAGTGACATTCATGTATGAATGATGTTGCATCTGCTTCAGAAGTCTTATAATGAGATAATGAAGACTTATCGAATGTAGTATCGATCGTGCTGGTGTTGAATCTGTCGAGATATTTGTGTTGGAGCCAGAGGCGCCATTATCGAAGGTGTACTCTTTGATTGGGAGTACAATTTGATGACTTCTTGAGTGTTGAAGCGTCATACCCCTTGAGCATGTCTTAGGTTTGATCGTTTGGGGCCTGACTATCTTCTGTTGATTCAGCATTCCTTTCGTTGCAGTAGTGGGATTCAACACTTGTGCAGAAATCAGAACTTTCTAATTTTGTGGCACACATGGACAATCCATTCATAACGTCTTGCAGAGTTTCTAGCAGAATCAAGTCCCCATGCTAGGATAGCATGTGAGGAAATAAATGACGTAGACACGGAAGGAATGAGACTTGCCTGAGTGTGGAACCTCTTGATGAATGTCTATGCATCTTTTGCAGGTTCTTGCTTCAATCTCGTCAAAGTTCGAAATTCCTCCAAGTGCTCTGATGATGGGATGTCCGTGATGTGCAACCAAAGACGTTTTGTCAACATGGATCCACGCTCGTCTGAAGAACATGTCATATTCTGGATCATCCTGATTATGTGAAATTTGGTTTCTGTCCAGGTTAAGCTTATGTCCACCTTGAGAGTGATGTAGCCATAAATATTTCTAAGTGATCCTTCAAGGTCTCTGATTGAGATGGGATCACGACTAGCTCGTTGTCGAGTGATGCCTGCGGCTCCGAGGGTTTTTAGTGGAATGATGTTTATAGCGGTGCCATCATGGACCAACGTTCTCCCGAATTCGTTTCTTCTGAGATTGAGTGTGGTAAGCAGTCCCCAGTCGAACATCTCTTGATCTGTGGTTGGAGGCTCAAGAAGTATTTCCGGAATGAACTTCTTGACACGATGTGGTTCAGTGCTGTGAACATGTCTCTCCTTTGTTCCTTCGACGGATAGAGCAATCCACATTCGACCAAGGATTGAACTGCCTCTTTGATAAGTTGTTCAGAGAGTCGAGGTATTGATTGGCAGAGGATCTGTGTACTCCTTCAGTCCCCAGTTGAATCTTGTATAGATCAACCTTCTCTTTGAAGATGTGCTTCAAAATATTGCAGTTACTTGTTGGATGATTGATGAATCCATGAAGATGACAGTACCTGGGGTTCTCCATCTTGCTTCAGTTGGCTCTGTTTGATGAACATTAAGTTGATTGTATCATCTTGCACCCAGACTTCCGGTAACTCGATCACTTCAGGGAGGTTTGAGTCTGTCCGATCATTTCCCGTTTGTTGATGCTAGGTCGAGGTTTGTGCATCTTGGTTATCCTTCCTTTGTGCTTTTGAAGGAGCTGAGGTATGCTTGCACGGCGGTTCGACTTTTCGTTTGCTCCCTTCTGCAACAGCGTTTGTGGAAGGCTGGAGGTTGTACTGCTTGTTGATCAGACGTCTGCTACCTCGAGCGCGATTCTTGTTCTTTCCAGTAAAGCGGGTGCAGTAGTCGCCGATCTTTTCGCCGCTTCATGAAGCTCTGAGAAGGTATGGAAACGTAGATTTTCCAACAAAGCTCTGTAAACCGGTATCATGTTGTTGATACAGAAGTCTACCAGTTGTTTCCCTGTGACGCTTGGATCATGACAGTCCAGGGCCTGGGCTCTGAATCTTTTCACATAATCATTGGGATGTTCATCGCTCCTTTGAAGCATCCTTCCTAGATCAGAGAGAGTGACTTGCTCTGACACGAAGAAGTATTCTCTGTAGAAAGCATTAATCATCTCTCCCCAATCGGTTATACTTCCCGGTGCGTTGTACCAGGTGTATGCTCTGCCTCAGAGACTTCGGAAATTCCTTCAGACGGACGACATGGTTGTGCTCGTGTTCGCCTTTTGGGAGGGGAATCCTCCGTATGGCAGCGGGATATGAAGGTTGACGAAGATGGACAGATGATGTCTTGTATTTTCCTCGATCTTCAAAAGAGTGCTCAAGGTATTCACGAGTGATTTATGAAACTTGCAGGTTCCATTGCTGTAGAGTCATTTGCAGCTTTGCGGGATTCTTCATCATGTACAACATGGATTGGAGATATTTCAGGATCAACAGTGAAGATGTTTCTTTAACTTTTCCTTTCTCGCGTTGAGGCTGAGTTCGTTCATACGCAAGCTTTTCTGTGAGAGTTTCGGGATAAGTACACAACTCTTTCTGTGCTGCATCCACGTAAATCTGAACCTTCATGAGATCAACAATGGCAGGCTGATTTCCTCTAGTTTCTTCAGGAGATCAACGAAGAGTATATTGTTGATGGCGCAAGTGCCGTCACTTGCAGGGGTGATCACTGGAGTACCAGTGCTTGGAGAAGTAGTAGTAGCAGGTTGCGTCGGAGGAGTGGCGTTAGCGGTACCACTAGAGCTTGCGATATTAGGATCGGGTTTTGAACCCGGATTGGTAGACCTAAGACCGTCCTTCCTTGTGAGAATTTATATTGCAAACGAGAGAATGATCTCCCACTGTGGTCGCCAATCTGTAGATGGGGAAAAACGATTTTCTGGTTTTTAAAGAATTGAGGAGACGACCGTACGGAGGAGACTCTTCGAACAGAGCGAAATGTTAAACCTCACACAGATGCACCGCTGCAAAGGGGGTGCTTTAGATTCGAGAAATCAATCTGTAGTACTCCGTCCTAAATCAAGACAATGACCGTTCCAGAGTAAATTCGGTCACAAGAGAGGATGGGTTGATCTGTAGGAGGGAAGATGAGAAAGGTGTGGAATCAATGGTAATCAAAGATTGTGGGTGTGTGAATTCTGAATATGATAAGCTCTGAGTGATTGAAATTGCTCAATTGAGAGTAGTTGCTCAATTGATGAGTTGATGATCTCGTGTTGTCAGTTTGACGTGAGATTGATGATACTGATGATGATTCAATCATGATTCAGAGACTTATTTATATTGCTGGAATTGTAGACACCATGATTCCATGAAGTGTGACAGTTGATGGAATCAAGGAGTGGGGAAGTGGAGATCGTGTTTGAAACCAGTTGCTCAACGTGTGGAGACTTGGTCGATTTTCCACCCACTACCTCGTGAATTCCTTCAACTGATTGCATGACTTGCTCACATTCCATCGTGTGTTTGAACACACGTGCCGTAGACCGCCAGACCAAAACCCTAAGTGATATCCCCCCAAGTGACACGATTGACGTCTCGTGGTTTGTTAGTCAATTGATGACTTCGTGGTTTGATGGGACGATGAGTCCATGTAGTCGTTGAGTCGAACATGATGTTCTGAAACTCGTGAATTGAACATGTCATGAGACAGAGGTATAATTCTTACGATGAAGTGAGAAAGTATTGCTCATTCGGTGGATCGTTGAATATTTATTGTTGAACCAATATTCCTTGGTTTGAAAAAATATTTATCATCTGAGCGGTGTTGCTCATGTGATGAATTGTTGAATATTTGATCGTCTGAGCATGTGTTGCTCGTCTGATGGATTATTGGCAGCGTACCAAAAATATTAATTATAATACTGGTCGTTGAACCGAGCATAATTAATAAAATTAATGACCATGAGGTCGTCATAAAATTATTAAGGTTAGAATATGGAATGATGATCCTTGGATTCAGAAACCCTAATTTGATCAATTCATGGTTCGTCGGAATTTCAACCATGAGACGAAGGAGGGAGCGATTACATGGGACCGTGGATCAACCATGTAGTGTCCATATGCCCTCGTGGGCAAATACGAAGAACTCCTGAAGAGTTGACGATTTGTTGGTGAAAGAATGATTCAATGCTGGTTTAATCATTTATTCGAAAATGGTCGTCTGAGCCTTAGGTGAGAAAACCTAATTAATTATGACGAGGTGAGGGACCGACCATGGAGTCATGAAACCGGCCCTGGGTTTTCCCGTGACCGACTGACGATCACTTCATGAAAATCCAAAGTGTTTGGGAGAGTTTTGGACCTAATACGAGCAATTGTGCAAATTAGGTCAAAACTGTGAAAATTGATGGGACCGGCTTCCGTGAGCCAAAGAGCCATCTTGGTCGGTCAAGATAGCGTGCTCGTGTCCCCAAGGCGTCCGCGTCTCAGTCCAGAGAATTTTGATATTTTCTGGCGTGCAATTGAGCATCCATTCGAGAAAATATGCCAAAATTAGGGTTTCGACGAAACTAAGGAAAACACCATGAGATGATGAAAAATAATTATAAAATAAGGAATGAGGAGGCGTGGGACCGCCGTGGTCAAGGCATGGTCGGTCGGCCGCGACCACGGTCCCGTGGTGCCTTTTCCTTAATTTTATAATATTTTGATGATTTTATGAAAAATTCATGAATTTTGAGAAATTTGATGAATTTTGGGAGTTTCCATGAATTGAAGGAGTTTTCATGAGTTCAAGGAAGCAAAAAATATAAAAATAATAAAACAAGGGCGTGTGGGACCGTGGAAGGCATGGCCGGTCGGCTAGGGCCCGGTCCCACGAGTTTCCCTAATTTTATAATGATTTTATGAAAAATTCATGAATTTTGAGAAATTTGATGAATTTAGGGAGTTTCCATGAATTGAAGGAGTTTTCATGAGTTCAAGGAAGAAAAAAATATTAAAATAATAAAAAACAAGGGTGTGTGGGACCGCGGAAGGCATGGTTGGCCGGCTAGGGCCCGGTCCCCACGAGTTTTCCTAATTTTTAATATTTTTAGGTATTTTGATGATTTGAGGGAATTTTTCCTAATTTGAGAGAAATACCATGAAATCAAGGAATTTGATGAATTCAAGGAAAACTAATAATAAAATAATAAAACAAAGGGGCGTATGGGACCGGCTAGGGTATGGCCGGCCGGCCAAGGCATGGTCCCACAAGTTTTCATAACTTATTTTATTTTATTATTATTTGATGATTTGTGCAAAAATACTATGAAATCAAGGAGTTTTTTCATGAAATTAGAGAAATAATGATAATAATAATAATAATAAAATAATAAGGAACCGTGGGTGTGGGGCCGGTTGGGACCAAGGCATGGCCGGTTGGCCAATGGTCACGCCCCACACTCCTTTCCTTAATTTTATATTATTTTGTATGGATTTATGGAAGTACCATGAAACCGATGAGTTTTCTCAAGACGAAGGAGATTTGATAAAATGAGAGAATTTTCATCAAATCATGGAAAATAATAAAAATGCATTAAAAATATAAAACTGGCGTGGGATTGACCACGACACGGTCGGTCGGTCGTGTGTCCGTGCTCCCATCACCCTGGTCAATATTTTTAATTATTTATTATTTTCTTCTCTATTTTGCATAGGTTCATCGTTTCGTTGTATCTTTGAAATACTCGTTCGTGCGGTGACTGTTAGTGTATCATCGTTGAATACACCTTTACCATTTGAATCGGGGCTTACTTAGAGGTAGCTCAGACGCCCGGTTGTTGATTATTTATTACTAATTGTGGAATTCAGTGGAGAATAATTCACAAAACTGAGTAAGAAGATGTTTATTATTAATTCATAGGATTAGCTGAGGATTCGACTACGAATTCAGAATAATAAAGTGAGCATTACCATTCCATGGGATCGTAGATTTGACCATAGAATCAGAGTAATTAAGGTTTATCTATTACCATTTATGAGACCAGTTGTGGATTCGATCATGAAATCGGAGTAATGAGATAATATAGTTATTGTTATTCTATGAGATCAAACTGTGGATTCGATCATAGAATCAGAACAATTGCTATTGTCATTCCATGGGACCAGTCGTGGATTCGACCATGGAATATGAGCGATTGTAATTAGGAATAATTAACTTTGTGGCTCTATACTAGCAGAGCAAGCTGTCTACGAGCATTAATTATCCCGATATGAGCTTGTCGGTAAGTCATATCTTTTATATAGTCAGGGTAAACTCGTTGTTTGTTCCTGAAGACGTTATCGCTCTATACTAGCAGAGAAAGCTGTCTAGGAGTCGTCCGTCTCGTGATACTATATAGAAATAATCACTGAAAGTGTTTAGTATTCATGAGATATGCCGTTGTCCAGTCGTGAGACTACATATCTACATGTACTCTGAAAGAAAGTACTCTCCGTTGAGAATTCGATGAGAGACCCGTGTCTCTATACTCACATCTTATTGCTGGATCAGAGCTTCGTATAATTATGAGTTTACGATTTTAGCCCTTGTCGAAAATCCACCATCTACAACTAGGTAAAGATAAACTTGGTTGAAGCGAAAAGCTTACCAACACATATTTCGAGATATAGATAGGCGAGGTATACTCAGCTTGAAATACCAAATGTGTATGATCTAGTCTATATATATAGCATACGACTTTTGTCTCAAAGAGTAGGAGATAAAATAGATATACTTTTGAGTGACAGATAAGTTCAAGTCTCCCCATACCTTTTTGTCGAGAAGTTCCACCGGTTCCTTGAGTAGATCTTTTAGTTGTATGATGAATCGCCATGAAGTCCTTCAGCTCAACTACACTTACTATCCTAGTTCGAGACTTAGCTATAAGAGACTAGAAATCAAGACTTATAGTTTTGATCACTAACATTGACAAACATGCTTGAAATAGCAACGCATGCGAGTTTGACCGAGCAGTGCTCTAACAATCTCCCCCTTTGTCAATTTTAGTGACAAAACTATCAATATATATGGAATACAAAAAAGATAATAAAACTTTAGTAGCTCCTATTCCACATGTCTAATCTTCAACATTCCTCGAAATCTTCGTCACTTCCAAGTACTCCAATGATCCCAAAGGTTGTAAGTTTAACATCACCGTTGTTGAAGATCCGTAGCTATAACAATGAGAAAGCATCGGTCTCGATCATTGTTATACAGTGTCATAGTATTATTATACAGTGTCAAAGTCCAATTGTATCACAACTTCAACCATAATACTATGGTGATATGTATCACTCCCCCTTAGTCAATACTCCATCTCACATGAAAACCACTCCCCCTTACACAATGATCCGAAAACTATATGTATTTTTAGTGTGAACTGCATATTAATTCTCCCCCTTTTTGTCAATAAAATTGGCAAAGGTACAAGAACGGGATCATAATGAAATTTCCGTAAGAGTATTTCATGACTGAGAGAAAGAAACACACATCATCTTATTTAGATGCAATCATATAGCTGAAGCTAACAACATTCATCAAGGAGTTTAAAGATACAAGATAACCCCTCTAAAATTCCACAGTCGTACACCCCTCAAGATATGACCATTAAGCACAAGTTCAAAAGAACTCTCCCCCATTTTATGTCATTCCCAAGGGAACAACAACGAGCGACCTTAATTTCAAGAGAAACGAAGGATTTTATTGGACACCAAAACCATGAGAATGATTTTTTATATCCAAGACTCAATCAAATTATTCATAAGTAAACCCATGAATAATTTAATCGGAATACATAATCAAATTAACCACAAAAGTGATCAATTTAATTCATTATGCTCAACATAAGTAAACTTACGGAGCAACGACTAAGTTAATCATACAAGAGAGTGATTGGCTTAATCGTTCATGTACTCAACACAAGAGAACTTGTGGAGTAATAACTAAATAACCAACAAGATGATTAATTTAGTTCTAAATGCTCAACATAACGTACCTCATGGAACAACCAACCAAGCTAATCAAAAATAATCAACTTAGTTGTATCGTGCTCAACATAAGACACATCACGGAGCCTCACGGTAATACAAAAAGATGGATCAATGAAGATCTATACCGTGGAATACACAAGGATTCATTATTTTTCACAAGCATATATAATAGCAATAATCCTTGGATACAAAAGATTTTAACCTATCTTCCGTCAAGGGTTGACAATATAGGCTTAACTTTTGTAAATGTCAAAAGTATATTCATTCTTAAACCAATACGTGAATACCGATCGTGAACGACTTTACTTTTGACAAAAATATGGGACAACAAAGTTCACGGACGTAAACACAAATATCCCATAACAAGTTGCAATATAACAAAGTCAAAAATATTGCAAAACATAATCCTCCAAATAGTTTTATAATTTTAAACCAAAAAGAAGACATACTAGGCAACAATAGTAAATCAACAAGCTAAAGGAAAACAAATTCCAGTACACTTTCCGAACACGAACTAAGATCATATGGACCGTCCAGGAACTACACGAGTCATGGGGTCTTTGAGCTTGTGAAAGACATCATTCATTGCAACATCGGAGTGGTGATTCTCTTTGCGAAGATCATTGATGCATGACTTTATGAGACCAAGGTCAGTAGTAACCTTTTTCAACTCAGTTTTCAAAGCATCAAGATTTTTCAGAGTAGCAATGAGCTCTTGCGTCTCCAATGTACTTAAGAAAGTCGTGAACAACTTCATCAGAAATTATATCATCCTTTTCAGCATCCTCATGGACATAGGAAAAGTAACATGAAGCATTCAGATGATCTTCGTCTACAAGAGTTCTTTTCTTCTTAGACTCGACAACGACTTCTTTGTCAAGGAATCCTCTTGCGAAACCACCATAGCAAGATGAAGAAGAAGACATACTTGATAACCCAGAAACCAACCTAGAATATGCGTACGTGACTTTTGAAACTCACAAGTTGGTATATAAGGGTCTCTTAGAGAAGAAATTCTAGGGTTTTCTTAACAGTTGACTCGTGCCAGAATACGAGTATCCGTTCGAGTACAACATGACCCAGAAAGAGAAGCCCAACAAAAATAAAAAAACATGGCTTTAAAAAAAACTTTTGAACCTGGATGTAGCAAGAACCAAGATTCAACGGAGGAATTCCTAAAGAAAATGAGAAGTAACTTTAGACCAAAACAATACTCTAAAGCACAGCAAGTCTGCAATCGTTTCGCTATGGACGATAAGAAGATAGCTCAACTTAACAGATGCACGTGCCAGAAGTATACCTGAATATCAACACATCTTACTCAACAGGGTTTTTATGAGTAAGATCTTTAAACCTTGTGATTAATTAGCACAGTTATGAGCAATATTCTCATCAAGAGATTTGTATTTGTGGCCAAGTTTCTTTTTCCTTCCGAGACGAGGAAATGATCCCTTGTTATGTGAGAAATTATCATAAAACTTACTGTCATCAAAATATGAGACATAGTTTAAGTTCTTACCAGAAAAAATTTGGTTTGATGAGGAAGACAACATGTTGACGAATTCTTTATACCCTTCAATTATCTTCTTCAGATTATCTCTCAATTCATCAATATTTCTTCTTTCATCTGAACTTTTTTTCTCAACAGGAGCAATGTTATTTTCAGAGATCATCACACGATCTTCCTTTAGACAATGTTTATTCAGATGTCTTTTTTGTTCTCGAGTGTTTGAGGAACTCATTGAACTTACTTTCCTGGTAACATACACAGGGTAGGTACGAAAACCAATTGGTTTAGACATACGAATGTCAGTTACACATTTAAGAATCAAATCTAAGGTGTGTTGAAGTTGAACCAAGTAGTTTTTCTTCAACTTAGAGGTTCTCTTTTGTTTCACCGAACTCTTTGTTTCACAGACAAGACATACTTTCTGATCATCAGAATGATTAGATAGTACAGCCTTAAAACCATCGTTAGATGATTTCCTCCCTTCATTTGATGTGCAGCCTTTTTGATTGATGGTGACTCCAGGCACATCCGTTTAATAAGAAGGGGTTTCTGTTTTTGCTTCTGAACATGAACCATCTTTTGTGTCAGAATTACTTGGTATATTGGATTGCTTTGAGCATCCTTGAATAGAGAGTTTACTCAAGCGATGTTCAATTTCCAAGGAATCTTTTCTGAGACTAGCTTCAAGAGACTATACGATGACTGAACATCAGTTTTTCCTTTGGATTTGCAATCTCTTATTACACCAAGTAGAACATCGACATGATGTTTTAACCGATTAAATCTATCATCTTGGATTCTAGCAAGGTTTAGAATCAATTGGCTCTCTTCAGCTGTTTCCCGTTCAATTGAAGGGTTATCGGAAGAATACATGTCGGTGTTAGTCTGTCTCGTCAGTGTGGAAGGTTTATCTAAGTACAAGATAGTAGAACCCTTCTTTTTAGAATTAGACGAGATAGAACTCTTATTTCTGGTATTTCGTTTATCAGAGATAGTACTCTTATCCATAGAGTCAGATCGCTAGAAACACAGACTTGTGAGGTCTTAACGTGTTTGCCTGCTCTGATACCAATTGAAAAAGCGGGGGTCTAACAACACCACCCAATATTTCGCTTAGAAATCTGTATGGACTAACTCCGAAACACTTTCTAGAGAATCAACTAGACATTCATACTCAATCTAGGTAAAAGTATCTCAAAGAGTTAATATCTCTCTCTTTCTTTGATTCACTCAAGCTAATAGAAATCAACGAGTCTATAATCAAACACAAGGAATAACTTGGACGCTACCAAAGACCAATGTCCAAGGATCAATCAATATCAATCAACAACCAAAGGTCGGATTTCCAATTGATTGATTCAAACACACAACATGTATTATTTCAATTATATAAACAAATATAATGCGGAAATAGAAATAACGCAGACACCAGAATTTTGTTAACGAGAAAACCGCAAATGCAGAAAAACCCCGGGATCTAGTCCAGATTGAATACACACTATATTAAGCCGCTACAGACACTAGCCTACTCCAAGCTAACTTCGGACTGGACTATAGTTGAACCCCAATCAGTCTCCCACTGATCCAAGGTACAATTGTACTCCCCACGCCTCTGATCCCAGCAGGATACTGCGCACTTGATTCCCTTAGCTGATCTCACCCACAACTAAGAGTTGCTACGACCCAAAATCGCAGGCTTTAACAATAAACAAATCTGTCTCACACAGAGAAGTATATCAAAGGATCAATCTGTCTCCCACAGAAAAACCCTAAAAGTTTTTGTTCCATCTTTTGATAATAATCAAGGTGAACAGGAACCAATTGATAATCCGGTCTTATATTCCCGAAGAACAGCCTAGATTAATCAATCACCTCACAACAATCTTAATCGTATGGTAGCAAAACAAGATGTCGTGGAATCACAAACGATGAGACGAAGGTGTTTGTGATTACTTTTTATATCTTGCCTATCGGAGAACTCTCACGATCTCAAACCAAACAATATGATTGTACTGTTACGATAGCAGATGCAAGATCAGATCACACAACTACGATAAAAGTAGTATCGGTCTGTCTTCACAATCCCAATGAAGTATTTAATTCGTTAACCTGGTTTTAGAAGAAGAAAACCAAAGTTTAAAGGAGAAATGACTATAGCACGCAAACTAGTATCACACGTAAGGTGTGGGGATTAGTTTTGCACAATACTAGATGTCTCCTTTATATATCCTTTCAAATCAGGGTTTTGCCTTAGTTACAAAGCAATCAATATTCGCCGTTAGATGAAAAACTGATTTAGATTCAAGTTAATATTTCTCAACCGTTAGATCGAAAACTTAGCTTTTCATACACAAATGACTGTACGCTTCTAGGTTTGTTAACCGCACCCAAACATGTACATTGTTGGTTCAACAATAGTCTACCCAAAGAGGTTAACCATATGAGCGTTTCATACCAACCATGTTCTTCTTCACCATAACTAGTTCAATTGACTCAAATGAACTAGTTAAGAGAGTTGTTCAGTTGCAAGGAAATCTTATGCAACTACACAAGACACAATTGAAGCAAAGATGATTTGATTCACTCGAATCGGTTCATGAACTTTAATAGCCACGGTTTGCAAATGCATTCCTTAGTCTTTTAAGATTAAGTTCAAAAATCATCTTTAGATATATAACCTTCTCAAGTTCGCAGATTAGGTTCGCGGACTTAAGACACCGGATAGAGTTTACAAACTCCAGCAGAAATTTTCGGGTTCGAGAACTACGCCGGTTCGCGGACTGGGTTCGCGGACTTGGCTCACGCAAGTAGTTTGTCAACTCCAGCAGAAATTCTCGGGTTTGAGAACTTCGGCAGTTCGCGGACTGAGTTCGCGGACTTGGCACATTCCATACTTCCGGTTCTCTTGATCAACAAAGTTCGAAAACTTTGGTTCAAGGAATCCATTGGTTATGTAATATAAACTCTCATTCCAATCATTGAAACATTCTTAGAGGACGTTATATAGTTGTTACACTATTTCTCGTCAAAGCAATTTTCAAAGTGATTGAAACATTCATGACTTTCGTCACTAGGTAAAGATAAACTTGGTTGAAGAGAAAAGCTTACCAACACATATTTCAAGATATATATAGGCGAGGTATACTTGGCTCGAAATACCAAATGTGTATGATCTAGTCTATATATATAGCATACGACTTTTGTCTCAAAGAGTATGAGATAGAATAGATAGACTTTTGAGTGACAGATAAGTTCAAGTCTCCACATACCTTTTTGTCGAGAAGTTCCACCGGTTCCTTGAGTGGATCTTTTACTTGTATGATGAATCGCCATGAAGACCTTGAGATCAACTACACTTACTATCCTAGTCTGAGACTTAGCTATAAGAGACTAGAAATCAAGACTTATAGTTTTGGTCACTAACATTGACAAACATGCTTGAGATAACAACGCATGCGAGTTTGACCGAGCAGTGCTCTAACACATAGTTAGTTCAATCGAAAATAAACAACGAAATTAATCACAAGAATACCTATGATTAATTCAATTGGAATACACAACCAAATTAACCACAAAAGCGATCAATTTAATTGGTCATGCTCGACATAAGCGAACTTACGGAGCAACAACTAAAATAACCAAAAGAATGATTAATTTAATTGATCATGTTCGACATAGGGAACCTTACGGAGCAACAACTAAGTTAGTCATAAGAGAATGATCAACTCAGTCGATTGTGCTCAACATAAAAAAACCTTATGGAACAACACAGTATGTGCACAAAGATTGTGGATCGGAGATCGACCAATACTGCGGAATAGACAAGGATTCATTCTATCTTACATCACTATTTTCATAATGACATATAATAAACTTAATCCTTGTACACAAAAGTTTTATCCTTTCTTCCATCAAAATATGACATAAAAGGCTTTAACTTTTGTAATGTCAAAAATTTATTCTATCTTCCATCAATGCATTCATATCGACATAATAGAGATAACTTTTGAACAAGTATGGGACAGTCACAGGTTCACGGACGTAAACAACGTATCTCATAACAATTTGTAATAAATAAAATCATAAAGATTAAAATTGCAAAAATCATCTTCCAAAAAATACTTTATAATTTAAATAAATAAATCTAAGCACAATGAAGATGAAAATCGTTGGACATAGCTATGTGTACTCACAATAATGGCTATTCCAAACCTTATTTATTCTTCTAAAACATGAAAAAGAAGATTTACTAGACATTGAGACTTCTGAAGAATTATTTATCGTCCCCGAACTCCTTGTCGTCAACAACCATAGATACATAGGGTTCATGGAGAAAGGAGTCGATTCCAACGAACCTTCTAGGCTGATGATGTCGAACCAGGGCCTTCTGAATTTCGAGAGTTCTCACAACAAAAGCCTTTATTTGCTGAATCTCCTTCCTTGCTTCCTTCAACTCTTCAAGAACATCAGAAAACTTCTGAGAATTTTAAGGAACAGCTCTTCGCTTCTTCACATTCCTTCTTTTTCTTTTCAAAGTCGGAGGCAACAGAGATTTTTCCTTTTCCTTTATGATTGATGGCTTAACAATCATATTAACATCTTTTCCATCAAAACACATGATGCTTGGAGTCTCCATACATGTATGGGTTTGTGAGAGGAAATCACAACATAAACTCAACAGGCAGTCTTAAGATGAAAAGAGTTTCAGAGAAGGAAAAAGGAATGTAGGGTTATGGGACCTTATAACCACATAGGTTCACGCAAGCTCGTTTAACGACCCCCAAAAAGAGTGGAATAGTCAAGAATAACCCTCTTTTGATAAACAGAGAGGTTCCTTACAATATCAATTAGATATGAAAGAATTCCAAATCATACAAAAAATCTAAGAAAAGCAAAAAGAAACGTTTTTTTTTTCCTTTTTAAGCCTGAGGTGTACACATTCTTGTCTCTTTTAATCAGTCACATGAGACAAGATGCACAAAAAAAACACAATTAAGTTGTGCTATGGTGAACAATAATTTGTCCACCATGACCTTTTGAAGGGAATTCACAGATCCTTGTCTATCAAAGTGTTTAGACCAAACTCTTTTCTCTAGTGGTCTTGACCTATCTTTGGAAACTAACTTCTTTGAAGAGCATAAAATCTTACATACCTCAACGGTTTTTTGAACAAGTTTGAGCTTGTTTGCTAGGCAATTTGCTCTTCGTTGAAGTCTTTTGACATGTCTCATCTTATGTTTATACTTGAAACACTTTGAAAATTCATGACCCTTGAGTGAAAAATAAGAGCATGTCAATGGATACGCTGATTCAGACTCCCGGGATGTGCAAGCTGCTAGGCACAGAGTGGAACCTGAAAAATCAGACAAAGAGTTTTCAACAGAAAGGTTAATTTCTTCTTCCAGATTGGTTGAGTTTCTTTCTGGAAGAATATCAAGATTGATGTATGTATTGCTACATTTATAAAAATCGATATCTTCACAAAGAAGTGCAACACTTGATTTTTCGTCTTCATTGGAATCATAGTGATCAAACATTTCATCAAGAGTTGCAGGAAGACCTTTGTTTCCAGTGTATTTTCTATGATTTGGACACTCATTCGCAAAATGACCAAAACCTCTATACTTAAAGCACTGTGGCATATCCTCGTCATCAGCCTCGTCAGCATCCCTGTTTTTAGGAGGAACGCGATTGTGAGGTTTAACCGACGACCTAGGTTTTGTCTCTTGAAAAATGTTTACTTCTCTTCAATAGAAGATCCCTAAACTGTCTTGTGATCATAGAGACTGATTTGTCAAGATCTTCATCTGATGAATCAGTCTTAGAAAGATCATCCTCAGAGACATAAACACTTTTACTTTTGTCAAGTAATTTAGTGTTCTTTTGTGCTTTGAAGGAAACATCCTTTCCGATTTTGGATGTGTGCTCATGATCAAAGATCTTTATCTTTCCAACCAACGTGTTTCTGGAAAGAGCATCAAGGTTATTTCCTTCAACGATGGCATGCTTCTTAGAATCGTATCTAGATGGCAGCGATCTGAGAATTTTCATCACAATGTCCTTTTCAGGAATAGTCTTACCCAATGCAAAAGATACATTAATCATACACTTTGTGATTAAACTCATCAAATGAATCTTCATCTGCCATACGAAGGTTTCCAAATCGGAATTAAGGTTTTGAAGCCTAGCTTCCTTTTCACTGGTATTTCCTTCGAATGCGGTTTCTAAGATATCCCAAACATCTTTAGACCTAGTGCACGTAGTCACATGGTGCTGAAGATCTGGGGTAATGGCATATATGATGGAATTCAAACCGTCGGAGTTTCGCTTTGCATCAAGTATCTCGGCAGTATTGTATTCACCAATGTTCTTTGGAACGTTCACAATCCCTACTACCACAACGGGAGCATCATAGCCATTAACTACATAAACCCATGATTGAAAATCACGCGCTGGAAGAAAGGCACGCATAGAAATTTTCCACCATAAGTAATTAGAGCCATTGAAGACTGGTGGTACGTTTATAGAGATTGCACCTTTTGAAAAAGCGGAGGTCTAACAACGCCACCCAATATTTTGCTTAGCAATCTGTATGGACAAACTCCAATATACTTTTTATGAGAATCAACTAGACAGTTAGACTCAATCAATAAAAAGATATATCAAAGAGTTTATATCTCAATCTCTCGATTTGATATTTACTCAAGCAAATGGAAATCTGCGAGTCTTTATCAAAGAGAGATAACTTGGACGGTACCAAAGACCAATGTCCAAGGATCAATCAATATCAATCAACAACCAAAGGTCGGATTTCCAATTGATGATCTTTAACGCACAACCTGCATTATTTCAATTATATAAAAAATATAATTCGGAAAAGAAATAACACAGACACCAGAAGTTTTGTTAACGAGGAAACCGGAAATGCAGAAAAACCTCGGGACCTAGTCCAGATTGAATACACACTGTATTAAGCCGCTACAGACACTAGCCTACTCCAAGCTAACTTCGGACTGGACTATAGTTGAACCCCAATCAGTCTCCCACTAATTCAAGGTACAGTTGTACTCCTACGCCTCTGATCCCAGCAGGATACTGCGCACTTGATTCCCTTAGCTGATCTCACCCACAACTAAGAGTTGCTGCAACCCAAAATCGCAGACTTGATAACAAACAAATCTGTCTCACACAGAAAAGTCTATCAAAGGATAAATATGTATCCCACAGAAAAACCCTAGGTTTTGTTCCGTCTTAAGATATAAAATCAAGGTGAAGAGGAACCAATTGATAATCCGGTCTTATATTCCCGAAGAACAGCCTAGATTAATCAATCACCTCTCAACAATCCTTCTTGACTACACCAGCGGTTTGTCGTGGAATCACAAACGATGAGAGGAAGGTGTTTGTGATTACTTTTTATATCTTGCCTATCGGAGAACTCTCACGATCTCAAGCCAAACAATATGATTGTACTGTTACGATAGCAGATGCAAGATCAGATCACACAACTACGATAAAAGTAGTATCGGTCTGGCTTCACAATCCCAATGAAGTCTTTAAGTCGTTAACCTGGTTTTAGAAAATAAAACCAAAGGTTAAAGGAGAATCGACTTTAGCGAGTGCACTAGTATCACACAGACGTGTGGGGATTAGTTTTGCACAATGCTAGATGTCTCCTTTATATAGCCTTCAAATCAGGGTTTTGCCTTAGTTACAAAGCAATCCATATTCACCGTTAGATGAAAATCTGATTTAGATTCAAGCTAATATTTCTCAACCGTTAGATCGAAAACTTAGCTTGTCACACATACTTGGGTAGACGTTTACTGGGTTTGTGAAAACCATGGCCAAACGTGTACGTGTATGTTGGTTCAACATAGTAACCCAAAAGGTTAACCATATGAGCAATTCATATTAACCTAGTTCTTCTTCACCATAACTAGTTCAATTGACTCAAATGAACTAGTTAGAGAGTTGTTCAATTGCTATGAGATCTTATGTAACTACACAAGACACAATTGAAACAAAGATGATTCGATTCGATGAATCGGCTCATGAAATTTATAGCCACGGTTTGCATAAAGCATTCCTTAGTAATTTAAGTTTTATGTTCATAGCACATCTTTAGATCATAACCACTTAAGCTCACAAACAAGTTCGCGGACTTAAGGCAACCGGCAGAGTTTTCCAAACTCAGCAGAAAATATCGGCAAAGAGACTTCCACCAGTTCGCAGACTGAGTTCGCGGACTAAACACGCAAACGAGTTTTTGGAAAATCCCAGCAGAAATTCTCGGCAAGAGAACTTCCGTCAGTTCGCGGGCTGAGTTCGCGGACTGGGTTAGCGGACTTGGCAAAGCCAATTCCTCTGGTTTCTCTCAATCAACAAAGTTCGAAAACTTCGGATTAAGGAATACATGGTTATGTAATCGAAACTCTCATTCCAATCATTGAGACATTCTCAGAGGACGTTATATAGCCGTTATTCGCAGACCGTTTCACGTCAGAGCAATTCTCAAAGTAATTGAAACTTTTCATGACTTTCGTCACTAGGTGAAGATAAACTTGATCAAAGCGAAACGCTTTACCAACACACGATTTCGAGAAAAAGATAAGTAGTGAATACTCAGCTCGAAATGTCAAATGTGTATGATCCAATTTATATAGCATACGACTTTTTGTCTCATAAGAAGTAGGAGATAGAATAGATAGACTTTTGAGTGACAGATAAGTTCAAGTCTCCACATACTTTTTTGTTGATGAAGTTCCACGGTTCTTTGAGTAGATCTTCGTCGTTTTATGATGAATCGCCATGAAGCCCTTGAGCTCAACTACACTTTTCTATCCTAGTCTGAGACTTAGCTATAATAGACTAGAAATCAAGACTCATAGTTTTGATCACTAACATTGACAAACATGCTTGATATAGCAACGCATGCGAGGTCGATCGAGCTATGCTCTAACAATCTCCCCCTTTCTCAATTTTAGTGACAAAAACTATTAATACATATGGAATACAAAAAGATAAACTTTAGTGGCTCCTATTACATAGTCTAATCTTCAACGTTCCTTGGAATCTTCGTCCTTCCAAGTACTCCAATGATCCCAAAGGTTGTAAGTTTAGCACCACCGTTGTTGAAGATCCGTAGCTATAACAATGAGAGAAATCGAGATTCTCGATCATTATTATACAGTGTCATAGTATCATTATGTAACATCAAAGTCCAATTGCATCACAACTTTAACAACAATACTATGGTGATATGTATCACTCCCCCTTAGTCAATACTCCATCTCGATCATGGAAACCACTCCCCCTTACACAATGATCCGAAAACCATATGTATTTGTAGTGTGAACTACATTATTTCTCCCCCTTTTTGTCAATAAAATTGGCAAAGGTAAAATAACGGGATCATAATGAAATTTCCACAAGAGATATTTCATAAACTTAAAGAAAAAATACATACCAACTTAATTTAGATGTAATCATAAAGTCGAAGTTAAATGCATTCATCAAGGAGTTTTAAGATACAAGATAACCCCTATAAAATTCCACAGCCGCACGCCCCGCAAGATATTACCATTAAGCACAAGTTCAAAAGAACTCTCCCCCATTTGATGTTATTCCCGAAAGAACAACAAGAGCGACCTTAATTTCGAAATAAAAGAAGGATTTTTTAATTGGACGCCAAAAACCATGGAAATGATTTTCTATATCCAAAACTCAACCAAATTAATCACAAGTAAACCCATGATTAATTTAATCGGAATACGCAACTAAATCAAACCACAAAAGTGATCAATTTAATTGATTGTGCTCAACATAAGAAAACTCACGGAGCTACGACTAAGATAACCACACGGAGATGATTACCTTAATCGTTCAAATACTCAACATAAGTAAAACCTTACGGAATATACGACTACATCAACCAATAGAACATGATTAGTATAGTCGTTCATATACTCAACACAAGAACTTGTGGAATATATGAAAAAAATTAACTAGATTAATTACAAGAGAACCTATAATTAATATAATTGGAATACACAACCAAACTAATCACCGAAGCAATCAATTTAATTTTCAAAAGATTTTGCTCGACAAAAGAAGACTTTCGGAGCAAATAACTAAATAACCAATCAAGATGATTAATTTAGTTCAAGAATGCTCAACATATAGCATCTCATGGAACAACCAACAAGGCCAATATTAATCGACATAGTTGTAAGATGCTCAACATAAGATACACAATGGAGCCTTCACGATAAAACATAACAAAATGGATCAATGAAGATCAATACCGTGGATAACATACAAGGATTTATTCTATCTTTCCATTACTATATGCATAATGACATAATAGACTTTATCCTTGTCACACAAAAGATTTTATCCTATTTTCCATCAAATAAATGATTGCATAGGTATAACTTTTGTATTTGTCAAAAGTCCATTCGTCCTTTCATCAATACGAATACCAATTTATGAACTACTTTACTTTTGACAACATATGGGACCTTCAAGTTCACGGACGCAAACAATACATATCCCATAAAAATATTGCAATACTTCAAAATCAAACAGATTAATACTGCAATAACAATCTTTTCCCTTAGAAGGTAGAATCAATCTTTTTAGCACGGATTTATACCAAGAGTGGTTACCAAAAGCGTATAAAAAGATTTCCTTAACAAAGAAGAACATACAAAGTCATTGATGATTATGCACCATAGTTCACATGAGATGATTGTGAACACTCAAGAATAGAACTACTACCCATTCTCGAACTTCCGTCTTTGTGATTCACCAACATCACTCTTGTAACAGCCACAAAATAGCTTAGAATAGGATTTCTCCAAGAATCCCAGTACCCAAGTCCAAGAGAATAGAACAAGTGCAACGAAATGGAGCAAACACTAAAAAATAAGAGACAAGACAAAGACCAACAACACGAGAACCCGTTTTATTGGACCTACTTGTGTTGACAGTATGTTTAGTTCGTACATCATGGTTGCATGATTTTACGTGTACCGAACTTTTATCGGAACGATTCTTAATCTTAGCTGAACTAAGTTTTTCTAAGAATCTAAAAACGTTTTCAAATGCTCTAAATAGATCTTTGTCAATTGATCCATCACGATAGTATTCCTCAAAAAGATTAAGAGTTAATCTAGTGAGATTCCATATCTTTGAGCGTAAACAACGTTTTCTCAACCTTCCTCTCTTTTTAATTTTTCCTTTAGATTGTTTCTCATTGTCTAAGTTTTCCAAAGTCTTAGATGAAATGTGATTATCACAAGAAACCAGAGGTTCTCTCCATAAAAATCTCTGAACAATCTTTAAGAAGTTTTGGCGTGCGTTACAGATGCCAAGAGAAAGTTTCCCAAAGAAATTTCCCATAAGGGCAAACTCTTAAGGATCAGTCAAACATAAACTTATTAGGATTATTGTGTTTTCCTGCTCTGATACCAATTGAAAATGCGGGGGTCTAACAACCACACCCAACAATTCGTTTGGCAATCTCATAGGACTTACTCCAATATACTTTCTAGAGAATCAACCATACAATCAGACTCAATCTAGAGTAAAGTATATCAAAGAGTTTAATATCACTGTTTTACAATGTAATCAGAAAATCAAACAGGAAGAAATCCGCGAGCCTGATTATTATGTGAAACAACTTGAACGGTACCAAAGACCAATGTTCAAGTGTCAATCAATTTAAATCAACAACCAAAGGTTGGATATTCTAATTGATTGATCTTAACGGACAGCCTGTGATATTTCAATTATATAACAAAATATAATGCGGAAAAGAAATAACACAGACACCAGAATTTTGTTAACGAGGAAAACCGCAAATGCAGAAAAACCCCGGGACCTAGTCCAGTTTGAACACCACACTGTATTAAGCCGCTACAGACACTAACCTACTACAAACTAACTTCGGTCTGGACTGTAGTTGAACCCTAATCAATCTCCCACTGATTCAAGGTACAGTTGCGTTCCTTACGTCTCTGATCCCAGCAGGATACTACGCACTTGATTCCCTTAGCTGATCTCACCCACAACTAAGAGTTGCTACGACCCAAAGTCGAAAACTTGATAACAAATCCGTCTCACAAAGAAAAGTCTATAGATTGAAAAAATCTGTCTCCCACATAAATACCCAAGAGTTTTTGTTCCGTCTTTTGATAAATCAAGGTGAACAGGAACCAATTGATAAACCATACTTATATTCCCGAAGAACAGTCTAGTATTATCAATCACCTCACAATAATCTTAATCGACTAGCGAAACAAGATATTGTGGAATCACAAACGATGAGACGAAGATGTTTGTGATTACTTTTATTTTTCATATCGTAGAAATTAATCTCGAGTCAATTATTTCAATTGTACTCAATACGATAGAATCGGGCAAGATCAGAACACGCAACTACAAAGAAAATAGTTGGGTCTGGCTTCACAATCCCAATGAAGTCTCTTAAGTCGTTAACCTACAGGGTCTCGATAGAAACCTAAGGTTAAAGGAGAATCGACTCTAGTTGATGCAACTAGTAACACACAAGAGGTGAGGGGATTAGGTTTCCCAGTTGCTAGAGTTCTCCTTTATATAGTTTTCAATTCAGGGTTTGCAATCCAAGTTACTTTGGTAACAAAGCTTTCAATATTCGTTGTTAGATGAAAAACCTGATTCAACCAAGCTAATATCTTTCAACCGTTAGATCGAACTTAGCTTGTTACAACAAATGAAATGTACCCTCATTTAGGTTTATGTAACCGTACCCAAACGTGTACACCATGTTGGATCACAAATAGTTAACCGAAGTTAGCCATATGATTACTCTCATATCGACCTTATTCATTTTAGCCATAACTATTTCAAATGACTCAAATGAAACTAGTTAAAGAGCCGTTCAATTGCTATATTCTCATAGAAGTATACAAGAACACAATTGAAGCAAAATCGATTTGATTCACTCGAATCAATACATGAACATTATAGCCACGGTTTGCAAAGATTGCATTCCTTATTTTATAAATATTTAAGTTCATGTACACAACCGATTTTAGAATGTAACCAACTCAAGTATGAAAAGGGGTACGCATACTTAAGTAGCCGGACCGAGTTTGGTTACGCTAGTACGCGTACGAGTGCGCATACCAATTCACACTTCCAAACTCCAGCAGAAATTCACGGACGTGAGACTTCTGCCAGTATGCGTACGGGTGCGCATACTTGCCCAGACATCCAACAACCGCCAGTACGCCTACGGGTACGCATACTTCAGGTTCCCAGTTTTGGACTTACACACAAATGTGGTAACACACTATTTTTATATCCAAACATGGTTACATGATTCTAAACTGTTTATTTCAATCATTAAAACTTTCTTAGAGGATGACAATAGCCGTTTTCACACACTATTAGCATCAAAGCAATTTTTAAGATATTAAAATAATCATAACGAAACATTCCAAGACTACACCAAATGATTGTATCACACAAACCATACAAGATGTTACTCGGCAATTTTCACATGATATAAGATGAACTTGGTCGAAGCGAAAGCTTGCCAACACATATTTCGAGAAATATGTAAGCGAGATAAACTCAGCTCGAAATCTCAAATGTGTATATAGAAAACTATATCGTAATACGACTTATGTCTCAATATAGGAGATGGAGTAGAAATAGACTTTCCAAGTGATAGATGAGTTTCAGTCTCCACATACCTTTTGTCGATGAAGTTCCACGAGCTCCCCTTAGTAGTTCTTCGTTTTGAAATGATGAACGCCGTGAAGTCTAAGATCAACTACACAATCTATGTCCTAGTCTGAGACATCTATAAATAGGCTAGAAATTAAGACTTATAGTTTTGATCACTAACATTGACAAACATGCTTGAGATAGAAACGCATGCGAGTTCGACCGAGCAATGCTCTAACATTTATAAAACCCTACCATCTGACCACGCTAACTCGCATAGGTTTTCAAACCCTATGACCTGACTTCGTGAACTTCCACATTCTTCTGTGAAATTTCAAGGCGGACATTTCACATACTTACATGAAATCCTAGGAAAAATTTCATCTAAACTGAGAAAGTATTTGCTTGAACTCAAACTCATCTGTAGCTATGAAAATCTACAAACAGAAAGATTCTTTCAACATGATTTCTTAATCCCTGGCACTCTTGTGTCCTAATTGCAAAGTTATAGCCGTCCTCTATAACCCAGGTTCTTCATAAAATTAAATCTAGGTTACGACTTTGAAGATTTCACTTAACGATTTTTGAATCCCGGTCAGACTATCTTTTTACCTGAAAGTTCCTGTATCTCTTGTTTAACTGGTGATTAAAGTTCACGGAATTTAGATCAGGAACAAGCTCAGACTTTGCGATTCTTCAAGATAAATATCTAAACTCTTCTTCGATTTTTTTAGATTGTTCTTGAGAGGTGTTTAGTAATCTAGGCTTCTCAGCTAATAGAGTATAAGTCTTCTTGGTCCGTGAGGTTTGTTGTACTTTCTCTACTGTAAACAGATTTCCAAACCTAGATTGAAACATATCAAAAGGGAAATCAAATAGGCTTGTATGTTAAAGGCAGATAGTTATCAAAAGTCATCAATGAGGTTGAAGCATCTCTTAGGCTATAAAGGACGTCATCTAAGGGATGCGTAGAATCTTGCGAGGCTCAAGAAACGTAAGGAACACGACTGCAAATAAATTACTTTAAGAGTTAATTTTATCTCAACTACATATTCCAGTCCAAAGTTTGATAGTAGGATAGTGGCTGTAGTGGGTTAATACAATTTTCCTCGTTAACAAAATTCTGGTTTCTTGTGTTTTTTCTTTTTCGTATTATATTGTTTATTTTTATAATAGGGATGACATAAGTAGTACGTAATCAATCTAGATAGTTTAAGTCCTTATTATTTGAGATAAAAAAAAAAAGAAGACTCGTTTTTATTGAATTCATATCTTGAAAGATAGATTACAAGTTTTATATTTGTTAGAGTTCGGATACGACTAGATTGATCTTGGATATTATTTTTGAGATCGTCCAAGAACTCTTCTACATAATCAGATATACGGACCATTGGTCTATTCATATTTATTATGGAAGAGAAAGAGAAAAACTCTATATACAATCTTCTTTAAGGGTCTTTGCATTGACCTACTTGTGATTGTATTAGGTCTTGTCCATACAAGTTGTCGAACGAAAAAGTTTAATGTACTTGGTACCCTCTCCTTTTCAAACATTGATCAATTTTGGAAAAAATTAAGTTTCATCCTTTCTTTAACGTAAGAGCCCTGAGAAGAGTTTGGGGACACCTAACTTGGAAGAACTGTACTCAAGATGTACCGCAACATGACCAAACTCCAACGACAATATTTTGGGATGAACAAGGACAATCTTTTATCCCACTGCAAAGAATGCTTATAAACCAGAAAAGGGTAAACCCAAAGGTAAGACAAACAACAAACAAGCAAGCAAATAAAGAAGTTTGTGAATGTGTTGGCTAAGAAGCACGCTAACATGAACGCCAGATATAGAGATCATTCGACCCACGAGTACACCACAACGATGTACGTGAAGGAATCAAAGAAACCGGGTCGGAGTAGTGAGGAAAAAGTCTAGGCAAGTGAACGAGATATGAATAAAAAAATATGATGTTTCCCCTCCACAAAGACCACCAACTCCACCGCACCGATCTAACCAACTCCCCGAGAAATGAAGCTAAAGGATCCCATGCTTCCCAACCAAAACAAGAGTCAAGCAAGTGATGATAAACCAACTATGGTTGATATAAGGTTCACGGAAGACCTAATCGATTCATTCACGAATACCTCATATCCGCCGACGATGTCACTCCGGAGGGTAATTGTGCCAAGAAATATAATGGGTTTGAAATAACTAGGGATCTTTACATATCGTGCCAAGAAATATAATGGGTTTGAAATCACTTTTTTTAGGAAAAGGTTGTTGATGAAACTATAAGAGAACCCGCATTTATAAGACAATGATGATAAGAACAAATTATGGGGATCAACAAGGAGTTTGTTAAATTTCAATATCGTTTACACGGGGCAGTAATATTATAAGGGCCTTTGGACGTGCATGCAGATATATAAGCACTTAATCGTCTCTGTATTTAATTGTGTGGTTCATTATTTCTCAAAAGGTGATAGTGCTACATTCACCCCAAAAATAAGCATGTGTGTCGACCAACTTAAACATAGAAGAGTGGTGATTGCATTGGTTGAAGGCAACCAGTTTGTTGGCCTCCGGTTAGAATCTGGTTGTCCACTGCCTCTGGTGTGCAAAACTTCTTACTCGGAAGGATTTAACCCTGAAATAATGAAGAGTTGGTGCAATTTATATGAGCAAAACATGGAGATGTGAAGTGTTTTGAAAATGTCAGAGAAAATAACTTATTCCAAGCCAATTATTATCGAGTAAATCACATTATGAATTTAAATGTGATTTGGAAATCATATTATGAATGAACGCATTTTTATTTATTTTTTAAATTTATGTTTTTCTCTCTAATGATTGCAGATATATTTATCTAAGTTTAGCTAAGAAAAACAACTACGTTTTTATTCTGATATTGTTGAACTTTTAAAACAAATTTGTCTTTTTGAAGTTAAAGATATATGTTCGACTAGGAGAACAAATCTGGAAGGTAGTCGAACTTCTGGAACCTTTACCAGGCTATGTATCATCAGAAGTTCAGCTAAGAGGATAAATTTTTCAGGTAGCCGAACTTGTGGAACTTTTACCATGCTACATGTTGTTAGAAGTTTGGCTAGGAGCAAAAATTTAGAAGGTAGTCGAATAACAACAAAAAGTTAATTGTGCTTGCTCAGATGGATCCCAGTTTTTTAGTCCTTGCCGAACCTACCACTAACATACATTTATTGGACATCAAAACTACAAAAACCAAATATTCGTGATTGAATTTTTTTAAAAGTAACACACCAAGTTCAGTATGCTGCTAATACTAAATAAAAGCCTAGAAACCAACGACCATTATTATTATTAAATCTAAATTAAAAAGATGAAACTAAATATTTATTATGCTACTAATACTCAATTACTAATTTTTAACATCCTCGGTATCTGAAACGTGTTATGGAAAACTTCTTAAGGATGCCGAAATGAGCTTCGTAGTTGAATTCCTTACTTTTCATCTTCTTTATTCCTTTTGAGATCTCACAAAATTTCATCGGTGTTTTCATACCTAAGTTGATATCGCTTCACAATCCTATCTGAATCTATAAATTCTTTAACTCCTTCTCTTATCTTTCCAAATCGATAAAACAATGATGCACGAGCGCGGTTATGAGGGTTACAATGTAAGAGAAAAAGTTTTTATGAATTTTACCGCAATAACTTTGACTGACTAAACTATTTTGTCGTCGTTCTTTATCAGTGACGGGGTCAGGATGTTTTGGTCGGGAGGACAACTATATAAAACGAAAGATAATACTAAATCCATTGAATAGCGTCCGGAGGCCGCAAAAATATTTTTAACCATTTTTTTACAAAATGTGAGACTCAGGGTTATAAAATTCTTCGATTAAATATTAGTCATTTTTGTTCAAACAATAATTTATGCTCCTAAAGCATATCTTGCGTCCCACCATTTTTATCTTTTCCTTTCCTTTCTTGATGTTTACTGTATGAAGTATAAAATGGGAATGTCTGACTAATCAAAAAGATAAATATGGATGTTTATCCTAAATTATCTCTTATCATCAAAAAATCAGTGGGACAAATATTACATTATCAAATAAAATATTGATGTATTACAACTGTTTTTCATATCTGCCAAAAAAAACTAGGAAGAACAACTGTGCTCCTAGTCAATGCATGGCTCCCCCACTGTTTTTCACCCCTCTTTGAGTACATTATATTGAGTCTACAACGAGATAAATTTTTACCTAGAGTAAATTTAAGACCATGAACTATAATTTTAGGAGATTTTATTTTGAAATGTGAATTAATAATAGATATCTATATGGGATATAGGTGTCTAATAGATACATTATTGAAACATATAGTCGTTCCTCGAAAACTGTGGAAAACATAGTAAAGTTCGGATATGGTAGCTTTAAAATAAAGGTAGCCGAACCTAAAACTCAACCAGGTTCGATTAGCTCGATACTATCTGTTAAATAGAATTATTGGACATTCTTCGACGACATATTAAGCAAATCAAATAACCATACTCATTAATCGTAGGTAGCATGAGTACATTCTTTTAGTTCAATCAAACTATTAATTAAAAACTTCAATAACGCATTACTAATATTGTTTAACCTTATTTTTCAATGAATCTCGACAAATGACGCTCTAATGAATCTCGGAGCATATGTCTTCAAATACATATAACGTATCTCTTCCTCGAATGGTTCTCCATGCCGTGTTCCCCAAAGAGTCTGAACTCTATCTTTCTGAAATAAAAAGAATGACAAGTTAGTATGCAAAACAAAAATACTCACTTTTTGACAAGATAAATAGTTGTAATGGTTCAGACAGGGACGGGATTTTTTAATATTGCTCCCGTATGGACGTGCCATTTCCTGTTACTGAACTAAGGAACTCTATACCGAGATGGTTTAAAAAAAATATCGTAATGAACCGTAAGTACTTTTGTTGTACATGATAATGAAATTATTATCGTTAATATAAGCGATAAGTGATAGCGCAGACCGATCATTACGAGTTCATAGGGGGGTTCTGTCAAGCTCTGGAACAAAAGGATAAGTTTCAATTATTTTGAAGGGGCCATCCGAATCATTACAAATGCCCATCCAATCCTAATTATCGTTCTCACTTTCTTCATCTCCACCATCACCATCCTCTCTATCCTCATACTCAACATCCTAACCTTCTTCTTCAAGTGGAAAAATCTTCTGTACCCATATAAGAACACGATATGTCTATTGTCATTGATCAAAAATTCTGTTTGGAAGTGGAAGAAGAACAACACTAGTTATCTTTTCCCAGCTGGAGCAAGCATCAAGGTGGTCGGACGAATTGCAACGATGCAGTAATGGTAATATCCACAAAGGTCTATAATTCTTAGTCGTGGTTAGTGTGATCGCCCAAGTACTTCTTAGTTTCTAGCGCATCTATAACAAGTTATGTAACCATTGTTTTGGCTGATTTTTGTGCGTACATAAAAAAATTGATGCATAAAAGATTGTGCAACAATTTTATCGATGCATAATGCATTATGCAGTCATATTTTCGGATATGCATCCATTTTCTCGACTGCATAACATGTTATGCAGATATTATTATAGGTGCATAACGTGTTATGCAGCCTTTTTTTTTGTTGGTTTCAATACTAACAAAAAGTAGCTGCATAATGTGTTATGTAACCATTCTCTGTACTGCATAACAAGTTATGCAAAAAAAAAAAAGTTGCATAACTTGTCATCCACCTACAATAATAGCTGCATAACGTGTTATGCAACCATTTTCGGGATTGCAAAACAAATTATGCAACAAATTTTTTTAGATGCATAACACCTGCACCACAACCAACTCACACCAAGCTCAGCATCTCAGATTCAAGCTTCAGAAATCCTTGGCAGTGACATCAGTTCCCTGTAGTGGCGTCCTCGGGTGCCGATAGGGTGATGGAGTGTTGGTAATCTCCAAAAGAAAATAACTGGGCCAGCTGTTGAGAGGTGGACATTAACATGTAGATATAGTTTGGCAAACAAATGGTGCGCCAGGTGTTGAGAGTATAAGTGGAACGTGTCCACCTTCCCACCAAGTCTTATTTCTCTTTTCTACACAAAATAAAATTTCTTAATTTTCACTTCATCATTTTCGGGTGTTCATGTACAGGACACGGCTTCGGGTAACAAGTTTGTGAGAAATATGGGTGATTGAAGAACACAGATGAAGACCTTCTCCAACAACAACAAGAGATCGGAGATTTGGGTTTACTAGTTGTTTCCGTGGGGTTTGAGAGCCTTGTGAAAAATGGTGTTGAATCGATGGTTGTCGAAGCAAAAAATTGGGTCATACGCCGTCGGAATTGTGTGCCGAAATATTAAACGAAGACCAGATTTTACTTTCGTTCAAACAAGTGATGTATGTAAATCTTTAATTGAAGTCTTGGTGGTGATTTGTGTTGTGTATGGAAATAGTAGAGCTAATAATGGAGACTACGGATAAAAATTGGATGAGTTCTTTACGATGTCTTCTTATCGACTTCGGCAATTGATGTATAAGGTAGTAGTATCTTCGGATGACGATAGGATTTGGTGGTGGGTTCGGATTTACTCGATGGTTGTTTGGAAACTCGATGGCGTTTTCAGAATTGATTAACTCGGTGGTGGTTGAAAACTCAACGGCAGTCACCATCATCATGATCTTTCTCCATCAAATTTTAGATCTGCTATTTAGTTCGCCATGAGAGAAAATATCTTTTCTGATTTTCTTCTGATTAGTTTCTTATTCCTTCCTTGCTTTGGATTTCGAGAGACACAAAGAGAGATACAGAGAAGAGGATATTGAACTGTTAAAAAACAGAAACAAAATTCTGGGTTTAGGAATAATTTTTACCGAAGAAATGGGTGCGCACCTGAACTTTTTTGTCGGTGGGTTTCACAGTGTCCAAAATCTGGAAAATGGGTGTGGCTGTAGTTTTCACATAAACTAAACTACGAAATTCCTTAACTAAAACTAAGAGACTATAACCATCAAGGTGTACTACAAACCAAACATATAAAATGCATAACTAAAAGTAAATGTTTACACCTTGAAAGAGTTTTTTTTTTCAAACATTCAAGCACGACGACCATTACGACGAATTCTTTTACCACATCTCAAACTATGAGCTTGTTCTTGGCCTTCTTCTTCACTTTGGGTGTCATCTCCGGTTGGTGAAAATATAGTAACGGCTCTAGTTGAACCTTCACCTGGTTGTCGACTCTTCTTAACTGCCTTGTGGTAGCTTGGATCCACAACGTTGTGTGATAGTACTTCGTTCCACTGGTTGTAAAAGTCGGTTTGTTCTTCCATTGACATCACCTCTCCGGTGCGAATTTCAGAAATCATGTTTTTTAAGAGTTAGAGCACTGCTCGGTCGAACTCGCATGCGTTGCTATCTCAAGCATGTTTGTCAATGTTAGTGATCAAAACTATAAGTCTTGATTTCTAGCCTATTTATAGATGTCTCGGACTAGGACATAGATTGTGTAGTTGAGCTTAGACTTCACGGTGTTCATCATTTAAAGACGAAGAACTACTAAGGGGAGCTTGTGGAACTTCATCAACAAAAGGTATGTGGAGACTTTAAACTCATCTATCACTTGGAAAGTCTATTTCTACTATCTCCTATATTGAGACATAAGTCGTGTTACAATATAGTTTTCTATATACACATTTGAGATTTCGAGCTGAGTATATCTCGCTTACATATTTCTCGAAATATGTGTTGGTAAGCTTTCACTTCGACCAAGTTCATCTTATATCATGAGAAAATTGCCAGAGTAACATCTTATATGGTTTGTGTGATACAATCATTTGGTGTAGACTTGGAATGTTTCGATAATGATTATTTCAATATCTTTAAAATTGTTTTGATGCTAATAGTGTGTGAAAACGGCTATATCCAGAAGGGGCTATAAATGACGAATAAAATCTGTTATAAAACATCGTTTATCACGGTTTTCATCTGTCATTCGAACCGTTATTTATTTGGTGCGACTCTTTATAAATGACAAATAAAACTATTATATAAAATCACGGATATGGTTTGTCATTAAGAATGACAAATAAAGTTTGTAATTAAGAATAACAAAAATGGTTTGTTATTTAGAGTAACGGTGTCTTCTTGTCATTTAATATCATAAATTACAATTAATGGATATCCTGATTATTATTATTATTTATTTTAATTTTTTTTGCTGAATTCGTATTTTAAAGTGAATCAGACAATGCTAAATTTGGAATTGAATAAGCTGAATCGGAAATAGAATCTGAAATCTGGTATAAATTACATTTAAAAGATGAAGTTTTACATTACAACCAAAAAAGGATAAATTCATCCTGCATTTCCAACTCAAAATCACACTGAACAAATCAATCTACTATGACTGCCACTTACTCTACATTTGATTTAGTCTCTCCTATAGGATTACAAAAGTTTTATGCCTCATAATCATATGACCTAGTGACACATCTCCAAAGTATTGCATCGTACAACATCCACTTGGATCCAGTATAACATTAATGAGGCAGTTATATTCGGCATTGCTGGGTGGCGTAGTAAAATCAACAAAAACACTTGCAACAGCTCCCCTCAGTTACTCAAAAATCAATCAATACATTAAGGGAAGGTCGAATAATCCCTGTATCCTGTGTAAGAAGATGCCAAGTTAGTTTAAAAACACTCTGAACACTTTCAACAAACATCAAAGCTACAAAATGTTACAGCAGCTAGCAAAGGCATACAACCAAAACAGGAAGACATTTTTAAGAGAGACAACGAAGAAGTGGAAACAATCCAGCTACGAACAAACTTATACTCTTCCTCAATGAGTCATAACTTATGTGTAGTTTTCCTAGTAGAATTATAACTAGAGCCGCTACTTTACGTAACCACTATCTAGTTAATATAATAATTCGAAGTTTCAAACCAACTATATTCAAAACTAAATCGAGGCAAGCATAGTCAATTGCAATGCCTTCGCTGCAAAGTCAAACCTCCGAATAATACCAAAGAAGAAAAAAATAAAATCATTTTTCCATCTTGAATTGCAGCTTCAAATTCAGTGGAATGGCTAACCCAACTGAAGTCGATAACTCATTTATGTATGTAAACCAGGAGAATGAAAAAAATAAACAATATATTCCAAAAGAAGCGGAACAAAGCAACAAATAAGTCGTACCATACCTCGGAACCTCCAGTAGGTGGATTGGTAGCTGAATGACTATTTTTATATGAAACAAGTTCTCCTCCAGAACCAAAGGACACCGCCGCTGGGCATTTCATCCAATTTGGATCTCTCCAAGTACCCCAATCACAGTCATTACAAAAACATCATCGATTCCTGCTCAAGCATAAAGCATAGACACTGTCAGCAACTTAATAAAATTTACCTTACACAACAACAAGCAGTTTATATTCAAACTAATTAAATTGAGGATATGTTCTCGTAAGAACAAGAGGATGTGAGGGGCATATGGCAGCAAAAGATGGGTCTTTCAAGAACTCTTAAATCCTTGGAAGATTCCTTAAAATGCCTCCAAAATACAATTGTAAGGAGGAGGTAGCAACCCTATTCTGTAGTTCATTTATAAATTAGTTTCCATCAATGCACAGTTAAGTATTTAACAAATTTAGCCTCCATTTAAGCTCCGTCACCATCACTTGCCTACAATTAAACATGTGAACAAAATTTAAAATTTTGCACGACTTAAATTGACTTACCGCGGAATTTAAAATTGAAACTAGAATAAAAACTATCCTGAAATTAGTCGCCACATAGAAACCAAAGGACATGGTCCACACCATTACCAATAGATTTGGAAAGTGAGATGGAAGAAAACAAAGCGCTGAATGGCTCAAAGTCCACCTCAAGCATGAGATTCTTATTGGTCTTGTACCATAACATCACAATTTTAATGAAAACCTCAGAGAATACAAATATCTAACAGAACTAATAGTGGTGAATATTAGCATTCCTCTTTATGTTCCATTTACAAGTTCTTTGAATTGCAATTACTCATAAGCAGTCAGCTCTGTTGCATATATATACATTATATAATACAATAAAATTAAACACTAGAACCTTGATGCCTATATGATCCATAAAACACTAAATTAAATCAAGGAGCAACAAAATTTATCAGCAATTACCTTGCCAGAAAAGCTCACAATCGTTACTGTCTCTTCGATTCGCTAAGGCATTGCAAAACAGGTTACAGGTTCCGGCATAACTTGTTAGGAAATTGTCACCATAACTTCTGTACACATATATAACAAACCCAATACCTTTAATTTTGTTGAAATTAAATTGACCTAGATTGTCAAAATTCAATTGAGATAACAAGTCTAAAACCTCAAAATCAAAATTCAATGTTCAGAGTTTAAAACCTAAATAGAGGACTAATAGTTGTTCTTACCATCTTATTATTTCACAAAATCTCCATCTTCATCTCCATACTTGTAGTCATCATCTTCTGTTGCTGAAAACCCTAACAAACGAAGTAAAAAAGAGATGTTTCAGAACTCTTCAACGATTGTAAGAAAATTTGAAAGAAGAACGTAACCTTAAGCAGAAGAATGAAAAACGAGGCCTTCACCATTTCTCCCTCTTCATCAACATAATTTACTTCTTCTTTCTTCTTCTTTGTTTGAGCAGAGATTGGGAGAGAGATTCGGGGATGGAGGGTTATCGATTTGGTTTACGGGGATTTAGTAGATGGATAGGTTTTTCTATGCTCTTCTCGATCGAATGATGTAAAGAAATTTCTGGTGAAGTGAAGGATAAAAAGATAAATAGTTTTGAAACTGGGAAAATTTAGGTGTCTCTGAGAGAACATTACCTGATGAGGATGAGAAGAATCCCTGATTCTCCATTCGAATTCAAGACTTTTACGAGGCTTTGGTCAGATCATGGTTGGTGGAAGGATTTTTCTGCAGAGAAACGTCTAGGGTTTTCAATGTTTCGGATAAAAGAAAACTTGGATAAGTGAAAGCCAAATGAAAGAGATTATCGGATCGGGTGATAAGGACGAGGTGGGATGGGATTCATCTTCATCCGAGCAGGAAAAAAAAGCGGTAAGACCATTATAGCGCTGCCACAAGTTAGCCGGTGGCTAACCATTTTCAGACTGATATAAACGTGGTTAGCCTCTACTGTGAGCCCAATAGAAAACTAGTGGTGGGCTTATAAAAGACTAATATATGTGTCATACTTATTCCGTGGTTTAATAGTTTCTCATTAGACGACACACCTAGTAAATTATGACGTATAAGAATAACATTTTTTTGACGTTAAATGGTGGGCCCAGCTTTTTTCATGTTATATGACAGAAATTACTTGTAATATCGTAATCACGTAACTAATGTGTCATTTAAAAATGTGATTAATGACCCCTTCTGGACTAGTATATTTTCATCCTCTAAGAATGTTTCAATGATTGAAATAAAGAGTTTAGAATCTTGTAACCATCTTTGGATATAAGCATAATGTGTTCGCACATTAGTGTATAAGTCCAAAACAGGGAACCATAATTATGCATACTTGTGTGTGTACAAAATGATTGACGCAGACTGGGTAAGTATGACGGAAGTTCACGTCCGTGAATTTCTGCTGAGTTTGAAAACCAAACCAAACTCATCTAGTTACCTAAAGTACGCGTACCCGTACGCATACTGGCGGAAAGTTCACGTCCGTGAATTTCTGCTGAGTTTGAAAACCAAACCAAACTCAAATCCGGTTACTTAAGTACGCATACTTAAGTGGTTACTTTCTAAAATCGGTTGTGTACATGAACTGAAACATTTATAAAATAAGGAATGCAATCTTTGCAAACCGTAGCTATAATGTTCATGTATTGATTTGAGTGAATCAAACCGATTTTTCTTCAATTATGTTCTTGTATAATCTATGAGAATATAACAATTGAACAACTCTTTAACTAGTTTCATTTGAGTCATTTGAAATAGTTATGGTTAAGATGAATAAGGTTGATATGAGAGTAATCATATGGCTAACCTCGGTTAACTATTTGTGAACCAACATGGTGTACCCGTTTAGGTACGGTTACATAAACCTAAATGAGGGTACATTTCATTTGTGTGTAACAAGCTAAGTTCGATCTAACGGTTGAAAGATATTAGCTTGGTTGAACCAGGTTTTTCATCAAACGGTGAATATTGAATGCTTTGTTACCAAGGTAACTTGGATTGTAAACCCTGATTTGAAAACTATATAAAGTAGAACTCTAGCAACTCGGAAAACTAATCCCCACACCTCATGTGTGTTACTAGTTGCATAACTAGAGTCGATTCTCCTTTAACCGTAGGTTTCTTCTCGAGACCCTGTAGGTTAACGACTTGAAGACTTTATTGGGATTGTGAAGCCAGACCCTACTATTATCTTTGTAGTTGCGTGATCTGATCTTGTTGTTTCTATCGTGATTGAGTACAATCGTAATATTGGCTTGAGATTTATATATCCGATAGGAAAGATAGAAAAGTAGTCACAAACACCTTCGTCTCATCGTTTGTGATTCCACAATATCTTTTTTCGCTAGTCGATTAAGATTATTGTGAGGTGATTGATAATACTAGGTTGTTTTTCGGGAATATAAGTCCAGTTTATCAATTGGTTCCTGTTCACCTTGATTTATCAAAAGACGAAACAAAAACTCTTGGGTATTTCTGTGGGAGACAGATTTATGCAATCCTATAGACTTTTCTGTGTGAGACAGATTTGTTTATCAAGTCTTCGACTTTGGGTCGTAGAAACTCTTAGTTGTGGGTGTGATCAGCTAAGGGAATCAAGTGCATAGTATCCTGCTGGGATCAGAGACGTAAGGAACGCAATTGTACCTTGAATCAGTGTGAGGTTGATTAGGGTTCAACTACAGTCCAGTCCGAAGTTAATTTGTAGTAGGCTAGAGTCTGTATCGGCTTAATACAGTGTGGTGTTCAATCTGGACTAGGTCCCGGGGTTTTTTCTGCATTTGCGGTTTCCTCGTTAACAAAATTCTGGTGTCTGTGTTATTTCTTTTCCGCATAATATTTTGTTATATAATTGAAATATCACAGGTTGTGCGTTAAGATCAATCAATTAGAATATCCAACCTTTGGTTGTTGATTTACATTGACTGAAACATGAACATTGGTTTTTGCTACCGTTCAAGTTATTTCACATAATAATCAGGCTCACAGATGCTATCTGTTTGATTTGCTGATTGCATTGTGAAACATAGATATTAAACTCCTTGATATACTTTACTCTAGATCTAGTCTGACTGTCTAGTTGATTATCTAGAAAGTGTATTGGAGTAAGTCCTCTCATATTTCCAAACGAATTGTTGGTTGTTAGACCCCCCGCATTTTCAATTGGTATCAGAGCAGGCAAACACGTTAAAAACCTTACAAGTCTGTGTTTGTAGCGATCTGATATGGACAGAGGTGCTATCTCTATAAACGTACCACCAGTCTTGGATGACTCAAATTACTTGTGGTGGAAAATTGCTATGCGTACCTTTCTTCAAGCGCGTGATTTTCAATCTTGGGTTTATGTAGTTAATGGCTATGATGCTCCCGTTGTGGCAATAGGCAATGCAACTGTTCCAAAGAATATTGGTGCATACGATGTTGCCGAGATACTTGCTGCAAAGCAAAACTCCGAAGGTTTGAATGCAATCATACATGCCATTACCCCAGATCTTCAGCACCATGTGACTACGTGCACTCGGTCTAAAGATGCTTGGGATACCTTAGAAACCGTATTTGAAGGAAATACCAGTGAAAAGGAAGTCAAGAATCAAAACCTAAATTCCGACTGGGAAAACCTTCGTATGGCAGATGAAGATTCATTTGATGAGTTTAATCACAAAGTATCTGAAATTGTTAATGCATCTTTTGCATTGGGTAAGACTATTCCTGAAAAGGACATTCTGATGAAAATTCTCAGATCGCTGCCATCTAGATACGATTCTAAGAAGCATGCCATCGTTGAAGGAAATAACCTTGATGTTCTCTCCAGAAATACGTTGGTTGGAAAGCTAAAGATCTTTGATCATGAGCATACATCAAAAATCGGAAAGGATGTTGCCTTCATAGCACAAAAGAACACTAAATTACTTGACAAAAGTAAAAGTGTTTGTGTCTCTGAGGATGATTTTTCTGAGACTGATTCATCAGATGAATATCTTGACAAGTCAGTCTCCTTGATCACGAGACAGTTTAGAGATCTTCTATTGAATAGAAGTAAACGGTTCTCCAGAGACAAACCCAGATCATCAGGTAAACCTCACAATCGCATTCCTCCTAAATACAGGGATGCTGACGAGGATGATTATGAGGATATGCCACAGTGCTTTAAGTGTAAAGGTTTTGGTCATTTTCCAAATGAGTGTCCTACCGTAGAAAATATATTGGGAACAAAAGTCTTGCTGTAACTCTTGATGAAATGTCTGATCACTATGATTCTAATGAAGACAAAAAATAGAGTATTGCACTTCTTTGTGAAGATATTGATTTCGATAATTGTAGCAGTACGTACATAAATCTTGATATTCTTCCAGAAGAAGACTCAACCAATCTGGAAGAAAAAATTGACCTTTCTGTTGGAAACTCTCTGTCTGATTTTTGAGGTTCCACTCTGTGCCTAGCAGCTTGCACATCTCAGGTTGCCAAACGAATTGTTGGGTGTGGTTGTTAGACCCTCGCATTTTCATATTGTGCCTCATATCATGATGTTCACTGTCAGTCGTATCTTGACTCCCCTCTCCAAGAATGAGACTTCCTCTTTTTGGTATACTCTTTTTCTTGACTAAACACCTTTTTTTCCCGCTCATTTTCCCTTAATCCGTGTCGAAGATGTTCGGAAAAAAGATCTCACCTCGACAATCTCCTGATAATAATTTCAACTCTTTTTCTCAAAATGAACGTAACAGGGAGATGCTTGTAACAAAACGTACAACACTCAATTTAACAATAAGATTTTTGCACGAATTTTTAGGCTTTGATTGCATATATTTAGGGTTTATTCCCCATGTATTTACATGTTTCCTTCATTTTAATACACTTACTCCCGTATATTTTCATGTGTGCCGGACCAGAAAATTTTTTCTTCAGTTTCGATTCACTTGTCAAGCCAATAATTTCCTGTAGGCCACTCAAGGAACTAGCATTACTAACTTTTCTGACCAATTTGATTTTGCCAAACAAATGTTTATCAAATTATCAATTTGGTTACCAACTTCGATGAAAATTTTAACTTTCGAAGCGACTATTCATCGACTTTCACAAAATGTTGAATAAGCAAAAAAAATTCGGACAAAGCTCTCATTTCCATAGTTAGTGGAAACTCCAAAGAGGTTCTCCATCTCCACTGTAAACGGTTTCACATTCTCGTTTGAAGGGTCATTGATTCCTACAAATGTTTTTACTAATCGAGTTCTTTCGAACATATTTGTTGTTTCAAGGATCATAAAGCTGACAAATAATTTTACAAACTGAATTCTACCATGAGGATACGGTATGTGGCACCAGGCGGATGAGGGACCAGTCCAAGTTCAGAGGCACGAAGCACAGTCATATTTAACGATCTTCCAAATAGCCACCAATATGGTGGAGCCCACCGAGTTCAAAAAACTAGGTCAAGCCCAACAGACTATATTTTTTCAAAAGATATGAACTACTCAAAGAATTAGTAATCATTTCTTGCTTGATGCTATGAACTGTTACCATATATAACAATCATCTCTCACGGATAATATAATTACCTCAAACGACAACAACCATCTCTTATCTCTGGCGTCGAGGCAGATGATAAGAATTACGTTGATGGTAATAATCATTTCTTGTCTTATGTTTTACACGTTTTATAAAATGATACGAATTACTTTGAATGATAATATCTCCAACTATGTAGTATAAATTAGTAGATATATAGGCTGTAACTACCAAGAAAAAGTTTCAATCATTTACAAACAGTCAGGCTAGAAACCTTTCTGAACTTATTTCCCTTGTGTGAGAAGTAGAAATGAGTCAATAATTCGCTCTGCATGATGGGACAAAGATGTTGGGCTGACTGAGGTCCTGGGACAATGAATTAACAATGTTTGTTGGCGGTACTTTCAATAGACACTATGGTATTTTGTTTGTGGTAGTTTTCAATAGACACTATGGTGTTGAATAGGGGCGGAGCCATGTAGAGAGGTGGGTGTGCAATTGCACCCCCTCAAATGTCACCTCCCAAGTCTAATTTGAATTAATTTATCCCATTTTTAGTCATTTTAATCATTTTGCACCCCTTGAAATATGTGATGATTGGTAATTTGTGCACCACTTTCTCGAATTCTGGCTCCGCTCCTGGTGTTGAAATACTATAACATGCACGAGAAGTTAACGGAAAACAAATTAACCAATTCGTCATTCTTCAATAAAATGGAAACAATCTGTAATATGTCAATATAAAGCAAATATCACTGTGAGGTTATGATGATGATACCAGTTACCTGAGTAGTGTTTTTATATGAAAATCATATCCGGAAAATGGGTCATTTGTCCAAATATTTTTAAAACATGGTTCAAATGGACGAGTAAAAATTATTATGGGTGAAATGGACACCAAAAAAATAGCAAGGATGAAACTGGATGGATCCTGATGTAAATTAAAAATAAGAAAAAGTATTTGAAAATTGGTAGGATGAAACTGTTTACATCCTGGCTATTTTTACATTTTTGTCCATTTAAACAGTATCAAAATCTAAATGTCCTTTTCACCCAAAAATTATTGATTTTGATCTTTTTAACCAATTTTGTAAATCATATACAACTCTATGCATAATATTTCTTTCTTTCCGTTTTCGTGTTGTTTCTCGCTTTTCTTTGGTTTCTTGATATAAGAAAACAAAAAAACAAATGGCTGAATAACACTTTGGATTGAGCTACGTCTGGACTCCAATTTTAGCCTACCTTAGTTGTTTCGTTTACTAATTTAATCAATTAATTAATCTTATTGGCAAACATCCTACGTATAGTTTGCTTGGTTATAGGGTTTAGTACAATCACAGTTGGACCATGCATCATCAAACTAGAATTAAGCATAGAGACTGAATAATTTTATTTCTCATGAGCTCGCAAAGTAACAACCAGTCAACAAGCTAGGTGTAATTAAGCTTTGGGCTTTTATAGTTTAATGTATCTTTACAAAAGAGCTGTTTGGAAAGGACGATTTGGAGCCAATCAAAGTTCATCAAATGTTAGGCAACCAATTCCAATTTACCCAAGAGTAAAAATTTACCCAACTGTAATAAAAATTACTCTTGGAGAACCTCCAAGAGTAAAAATTTCTCAAACTCTTAAAGAATCAGGACTCAACCCTATTAGCAGAATATGGAATTTATTGTGTATTGCCATCAGAGCCCGTGAGCTCTTTTCCTTGGTTTTTTATTGATATTATCCTTCTTAATCCTTTGTTGTTTTTTTTCTTAGTAATTCTGATTGCTCTATTTTTTAGTTTTACATCTCTAGTTTATTGGTACTCTATTTCTGTGTAACCTTCTTTTATTAGTACTGTAGTTGTTTTTTCCTCTTGGTTTTTTTTTTTGCTTAGTCTGCTTATTATCTTAGTTCCTGTTGTTTTAGTTCTCTACCTGTACTGCTTTAATTTATTCATGTACCTCTGTAACTTATTGCTTTCATGCTTGTTTACTTAGGATCTGTAATATATTCCCCCTCCTTGTTTTATTTCCTTTGCCTTGCCACTGTTATTGTGTTACTGCCTCTGTGCCTTAGCCCTTTGTTAGGGATTATCTCAAGTTTTATAGTTTTTAGCTCAATTACATTTTTTTTTTGCTCCAAAAAACTTCTTTTGATGTCCCTTACTGCACATTGTCTGCTGCCTTTCAAATTTTGACATTGTTTTTCCATTTTTTCTTCCTTTTACTCCCTTCTGTCTAAGCTTTCTTGCTAGCCTTTGGTCTCCATTGCTTACTGTAATTATGAGGTTACTCTCCCGGAATGTCCAGGGTATTGGCAATCCTCTGACTAAAGATCATTTAGGATACCTCTGCCAATATTACAAACCTGATATCGTCTTCTTAGCCGAGACAAAAGCACCATTGTCTCAGATGGATTTGCTTTTAAAAAAACTCTCATTTCCATGACTGATTTATTGTGCCTTCTGTGGGAATAGCGAAAGGGTTAGCAATTGCGAGGCATAATAATATAGACATGAGATTAATATCTTCAAAGCTTAATGTGTGCCACTTTGAATTAAAACTAGGAGAATTAGAAGCACTTGTTACTTGTGTTTATGGAGCTATTGATACTAATGATAAAATAGAACAGTGGACTTATATTTCGGAGCTAGCAAAACTCATTACCAAGCCATGGATTTTAATTGGCGTCTTAAACATAATTTTGGATCCGGCGGAAAAACAAGGTGGAAATCATCCAATCTCCAGCAGTAAATCATTCATTGTTCAAACTATAGACTCTCTGGGACTACAAGACGCGGAATACGAGGGAGCTTCGTTCACTTGGTCAAACAATCGAAAAGGTGACGCAAACATCTGCGAAAGAATTGACAGAGCGTTAACTTCCGTTATGTGGGCACAAAGTTTTCTGGACACTAAGGTAACTCATCTACCAAGGGTTGGTTCTGACCATACGCCTATTTTATTAGATTCGAATCCACAAAATTATAGGCTTCAGAAACCCTTTAGATGTCTTCGATCCTGGTTAACTCATTCCACACTTCCTACGGTAGTTGAACCCTCTTGGAAATTACACTCTGCCAACTCCAGTGAGACTTCTTTTTCTGGGCTTTTAAAGTTACTCTCCACTTATTTAGCCCATTGGAACACAAATATTTTTGGGAACATACACAAAAATATCAAATCCATAAATAATAGAATAGATAGTATTCATAGATCCGGGAATATAGCTAAAGAAATCGACAAACTAAAAAACCTACAAGCGGAGCTAGGAAAATGGTACAAAATCAAAAATGATTATTACCACCATCTTTCTAGGGATAAGTTCTTCAAAGAATATGATCAAAATACAGAATATTTCCATGCTTCCGCCTCAAACAGAAAAAGAATCAATGCGATAAATTCTCTTGGAGAACCTTCTGGACTTTGGATTTCGGATAGGGATCAAATCAATTCCCTGCTGCTTAAACACTTCCAACAAATAGGCACATCCCAAAACACCAACTTTGATTTTGATTTATCTACCATCATAAACCCTTGCATCAACTCCGAAGAAAATGACTCTTTGACAGTAATTCCCACTAAAGAAGAAATTTGGCTCACCATCTCTAATATGAATCAATGGGAAGCTCCAGGCCCATATGGTTTTCAACTGGGTTTCTTTAAAGCCAACTGGGACATTTTGGGAAATGATATAACCAACACCGTCCAGGATTTCTTTCGCTCGGCCATCCTCTACAAAGATCTTAATCATTCTTTCATAACCCTCATCCCCAAAATTTCCACACCTCAAACTCCAGGAGATTTCAGACCCATTAGCCTGAGTAATTCTATTTACAAAATCATCTCAAAAATCTTAGCTAATAGACTAAAACCCATCCTTGGTAAAATAATATATCCAAATCAATCGGCCTTTCTCCCTGGTCGACAAATCACAGATAACATCATAATTGCTCACGAACTTATTCATTCGATGAGAACATCCAAGAAAAAAAAGGGTTTTCTAGCACTGAAGCTAGACCTATCAAAAGCTTTTGATAGGGTTGAATGGAATTTTATTGAGAGAATACTTTTGGCTTTTGGCTTCTCGGATTTCTGCACTAACCTTATTATGCAATGCATTTCAACAACCTCTTTTTCAATCCTTCTAAATGGTTCCTCGGGACCATCTTTCAATACTTCTAGGGGCCCACGACAAGGTGATCCTTTATCACTGTATCTTTTCCTAATATGCATGGAAATACTTTCTAGACTCCTTGAAAAGGCAATTGAAGACAAGAGATTATCTGGTCTCTAAATAAACAAAGATGCTCCAAATATCTCTCACCTCTTTTTTGCGGACGATTGCTTTTTATTTACACAAGCGGACATGAGGGGAGCAAAAAGTCTCTTAGAGATATTACAACTATTTGAGAACATCACGGGACAAATGGTTAATCTTCAAAAATCTAGTGTCTATTTCATCCCAAAAATACATCCAAGACATGGAAAGATTTTAGCAAAAATATTAAAGGTGCCGCTGATGACGAAAAATGATAGATATTTGGGTACACCACTTTTCTTCGATAAAAACAGAAAAGCCAACTTTGAGTCCTTGTTACAACGGTACTACTCTACGCTACAAGGTTGGAAATCAAAATTGTTATCTCAAGCGGGGAGGACGGTTTTGATAAAATCTATTCTTCAATCATACCCCACGTATCAAATGCAAGTCCTTTCTCTGCCGAAGGAAACTCTTGATCAGCTCGACCGCATTCAGAGAAATTTCTGGTGGAAGAAAGATGGCCAAAAAAGACAAGGAGGATTTATTACGGCTTGGAAAAGTATATGCAAACCCATTTCTCAAGGTGGTCTAGGAATTAAAAATCCCCATCATTTCAACTTGGCTCTCCTCACTAAACTTGCCAGTAGGCTGGTAACAGAACAACACCAATTATGGGTCAAACTCTTAAAAGCAAAATATTTCCCAAATTCCCACCCTCTTGAGAAATCCAGAACTTCGAATCTATTGTGGATTTGGACCAGCATAAAAAAAGGATTAGAGTTAATAAAAGGTAACTTTATTTGGCAAGTCAAAAATGGAGCCTCGGTGAAAATCTGGGAAGACAGATGGATCCCTAATGCGGATATAATCCAAAGAATCCCTAACATTCAAGAACAGGCGCCAACAAGAGTTCAAGAGCTAATAACCGATCAAAATAGATGGGATCAGGAAAAGCTAAACCAATTCTTCTACCCAGAGGACAAGGAAAAAATTCAAGTTTTGAATCCAAGGAACCATGAACAAGACATTATTAGATGGAGACACTATCAATCGAGAAATTTCTCGGCCAAAAACGTCTATACTTTTTTAGCCAAACAGGATATTGATAATAATGATTTCCTAGATTTCCCATGGAACAAGATCTGGAGAATTCAAGCCATCCCAAGAATCAGACTGTTAATCTGGGAACTAGCTCAAAAAGTGCTACCAACATCGGCTAGACTAGGTGGTCACAATAAGGAAATCGACCCGTTTTGCCGATTATGTAACAACCAAGTGCAAGAAGCAGAAGCTCATCTCTTTTGCGAGTGTCCTTTTACAAGAGCCGTCTGGTTTGGTCCCTTCCTTCACAACATTATACCCAGAAACTCTCACAACACCATTATTGATTGGATTAAATAGTGGATTACGGAAGATGATTTGAGCCATAATCAGGTTAAAATATCCACCACAATTTGGTTCATCTAGAAATATAGATGTTCGGTAGTTTTTGAGAAAATCCATCCAAACCCAGTCAGCATAATAGGACAAATCAACAGTTTCTTAAATTCCATCACGTCAAATACTCCTCAGAGCAATAGTATGTATCAAAATAAAATATCAACCAACACTGATTGGTCCAACATAAATTCGGATTGGATAATATTCATTGATGCCTCCTATAACAAAAAGGACTTTTCGATGGGATATGCGTTCATCCTTTATTCTACTAATGAGGAGTCTTTCATTCATCTTTCTGCGGGTTCGGAGTGGGCAACGTCATCTTTCCACGCGGAAGCAAAGGTCTTGCTAAAGGCTCTTACGTGGCTAAAAGAAAATATTTTATCAAGTGTGTCCATCGTAACAGACTGCAAAACTTTGGCAGACAATATTAACATGGTTACTACTGATTTTTCGTGGTCGGCAGAAAATACTTTGCAGGAAATAAGGAACTTATTGGGCGATCTACCTCAAGCGAAAGTGAAATATATAAAGAGAAAAAACAACAAAGCAGCGGACTACATCGCAAAGGAGGCAAGGATTAAAAGATTACAGCACATGTCGGAGAAACTAAATCAAAAAATTCATAAATCTAGCATTGATTCTAATACCTTTGAGAAAAATGATTTTGTAAATCTTTTGTATTACATTTGCTAGTTTTTAATATATGAACTTTTCCATAAAAAAATAAAAAATAAAAAATCCAATTTACCCATATTTCATGCACTAAAACTAGTAAAGTTAAAATATATCAGAGTACTCTATAAAGTGAACCTAAGGTTTCATACCTCATATAGTTTAGGGTATAGGCTCTACACTTCTATCCTTCAACTACATATGCATCCATGGTGCCTTTTAGATGGACAAAAATGCACCTCCAATTTTTAAGGGTAAAACCGGGTTTACTCGAGAGCCTCTCGAGTCTTGAGAAACTTCATCTGGTTGGCTAGAGCACAAACTCCCCTGTAAGCTTTTCCCTAATTTGGTGTCAACGTAGATTACTAAACAGATCTACATGAGTTAGGCTATACTTAAAAAAAATGTTTAAATATTCAACCTTCTTCTTCCTTGTGCAAAGAGAGTGTAGTGCTTCTACAGTAGACTGATAATCAGTTGACATTTATGAGTCGGAAAAATCAATATCTCCACAAAACATATGAATATGGCATCGAAAGCTACCCAAAAGCTAATTAATACAATACTTAAAACAAGAGAATATGTATGTCCATGGGTTTCCTAATGAAGCAAGAACAAAATAAAGGCACAGTATATATGATCAGAAGGAGAACTGAATTCCTATACTTAAATCCACCGATCCCCATTCTTTTATATAGAATTTTTTTTCTTTTTTTTTTAATCGGTAAAGAAATTTATTAATCGAAAAAAAAAAGGTACAAAAAAGCTTGTTCCACCCGCAGAAAAAGATACAAATACAAAGAGAGAAAAGAGAAAGTAAGAGTACTTCCTAATTAAGAGAAGAAAAATATAAATTTGGCCAATTAAGCATAGCACTTTCAAAAATAGGATTCTCTAAATTCTTAAAAACAATGCACCAAATAAAGAGAGTATACTTTATTTTGTTGTGCACCCCAATTTCAGTGCACTCCTTATTTGCCATAGTTCTAGCATTTCTCTCCAACCAGATGCGCCGGATAATATATAGAAAAATATTAAGAATGCAAAAAGAAAGCGAACACTACTATGACTCATAGGACTAATTTTATGCCATCCTACGTCTGCCTTTAGTTATAAGCTATTAAACAAAATTAGTACGACGGGTTACGCCAATGATACGTGACGGATTCCGTAAGCAACATATATCCACCAATGTGCTAATTCATTGTGCAACCAATATTGTATTAATGGTGGTTAATTGGTCACAATAAAAAACATTGAAAGTTATAGAAAATCTCAAAAAATACAAAAAGAAAATTAATTAAGATGAATAATTTTGATAAAAGGTTATATATAATAATCACTAAAATGAGTCTAGTTCCATTATAGAGAATAAGGAACTAAAATCTTCCACACTTTAATACTACAATCTAAACTACCACTATAAATAAGATATGCATTGTTAGTGATCATCGTAGTTGAGTTACTATAGTTATGTTCAATGGTTGTTGTTAAACACTTAACTGGACCATTATGGCCTTCCATCACTGCTAAACATGAATAACTACAACTGCTACCATTGTTAATCCTTCTCCAAATCCTCACTGTTTTATCGGCCGATCCGCTACAAATCAAATCCGAAATAACACTTAAACACAACACTGCCCTTTTATGTCCCTTAAGAGCACCAACTAAACTCATATTAATACTTTGATTGTCTTCATAATCACCATCATTAGTGTAAGTAATATCCCAAACTAAAATTTGACAATCACATCCACCTGAATACAAAACACACCCATCAGTACTAAGAGCTAATGCATTCACGGCTGATTTATGCGTATCAAGAACAGCCACTACTGAATGTTTCTTCTTCTTTCGGGCATTCGAACTCTTCGACTCTTTGATCACGTTCTTCCAAATCTTGATTTTCTTGTCTGCAGAACCAGTAAAAACAAACCCATTTTTACAACATACTAATGCATTAATAGCATCATCATGAGCATTGTTAACTGATTCTAAACACGTAAAATCCGACGATCGCCAAATTTTCAGCGTCCGATCCCAAGAAACGGAGTACAGTAATGATTCATCTTTTGATAAAGCTAATGCAGATATTGTATCAACATGATGAACCCATGTAGTTTTCTTGTGTCTTCTAACCTGAACGTAGTTTTTAGCTGGTAAGAATCGAAGTAATCGATCCGTTAGAGTTGGTAGTGTTGCTAAAAGCTTGAACTTCCTGTCACGGGGAGTACTAAAATTGTTAGGAATTTGCCAGACCCTGATTTTATGATCTTGATGAGCGCTAAAGAGTTTATCACCCGAGATAACTAATGACTTTACTGAACCGAACTCTCCAATTGCTACGACTTTTGACTGCGATGATAAATTCTGATTGGAGTTTGAAGATGGATCAGCAATGTGAAGTAAAATTTCTTTATCTGAAGAACCACTGTAAAGAAATTTTCCAGAGATTACAAGAGAGAAGACATACGATGAGTGATCTTTGAAAGTCGAGATACATTGGTGATGGATATTGGAGATTGTTGATGAACTGAGTGATGGAATCATTGAAGAAGAAACAGGGTTCATCTCTGTTTTTGTGTTAATGGAGATTTAAAATAAGTTTCCATAGTTATAGCCAGAGGAGTGAAAGATGGTAGGAAGGAGTATTAATAGAAGGAGAATGTTTTTGGCTTGTGAACATTGTGTGGGTCCATGACTGTTCTAGGAAGAGTGTGGGTTCGGTTTTGAGACTGACCAGTGACCCTCCTCGTATGCAATTGCCAAGATTAATGAAAGTTTACTTTTACAACTTTGGACTAGCTTTCGGCTTTCCTATTCAACTGCCGATATTAATCCGACTTTACTTTTCCATCATTTTCTTACGTATAGACTAGATCAAGCATACTGACATCAGATAATCAGAGTAATTCAATGTTAAAAGCGCCTGGTTCGTTTACTGTAAGTTTTTGGTGCTGACGAATTTCGAATTTTCATCCAAAATCTTTGGCTTGTAAAACAACAGTTTGACAATCCTCACCCTTCGTTCTACGCGTGAAAGAAATACACAGAGGAAAGAGGATCGCCATAAGTTATGCCTAAAAGTGGATATAATTAAAATTAAAATTAAAATTGCTTACCGAAATATGTTTAGTTTCATCCGAGATGAACAGACCGAGTAAAAAAATTCATCCGAGCTGAACAGTCAAACGGACTAGGAAAGTCTTGCCCCAACTGTCATTTCATGCTGCGACAATGGTCCCAAAACGCATGGACATTGATTCTTTCTTGCTGTGTACTGTACCCGCAATGTATCACCCCCCGTGTGAGTCAAATGATTTTGGTGATTGGTTTGTTAATAACTTTTTGAACAACCGAGTAAATCAGCTAATTACACATCTTAATCATGGCTTAATAAAGCTAAAAAACAGGACTTCAGTCAGTGTTAATCTCAGCCTGCATTTAGCTGATTTTCATTGACAAAACAAGGTATGAAGTTGTATGAAAATTCTTTTGATTTCTAGTGCGTTAAAGATTTTATCGGTTTATATAGTTGAATAAACTGCTGCCACGAGCACCTAACAGTGGGACCCGATAAGTAATATAGTCGATGAAAATTTAACACGTAGAGGTCTATTCCTTATTTTGATATCAAGGGTGAAAAAGTTAAATTTTTCTTAACGGGTTTTAAGGATGCTGATGATGGTGATGTTTTGATAGGATATACACAATCATGATCATAAGGGTGGGCCCAAGAGGTATTCATCACCGTAAATTTCATGTTTCCGGTTTGGGTAATTTTCGCATTTCAGGTTTTCAACACCAACATTTGTGTTCCGTATCATGGTTTGCTTGCAGTCTGCAGTGCTGCACTTCCTAGCTTGTGAGTCAAACGCATATCGTATGATTTTTACTGGCTAGTGTGACATTTCTTTTTCTTTTCCTTTCCTTTTTAATTAATTACATGATGATCCTAGTCTTTTTCCCATCGTGCCAGAAGTGCAATTGTGGATGTTTTCTCTGCTTATAGTGATGCTTTCTCTTTCTCATATTCAGTGATGCAATAGGTAAACGACAGAGTAACTCCCTAGTTGAAGTATCCTCAAAAACCTATAGCTATAAGTTAAGCCAATGGCAACCAACCAACGAGCCATGTTACACTGATTGCCCCTATTGGACACATCTAAATAGACAAGAATTATTTTACTTTCTTGTGACACTCTTTTCTTGAGCATACAAGGAAACCTAACCAATAAAAGATATATATATATATATATATATATATATTTTTTTTGCAAAGATTTGAAAGCATTTCACCCAATCAACTTATTAAAAATATAAAAAAATAAAAAATAATTATCTTTGATAACAACCACCATTTTTCTCTTCCAATCTTTTCTCTTTTGTGTTTTTCTTTTTTTTTTCCGTTTGTTTTTCTTAAATTCCAAGTAATTTTCATCATCTCAAAGATGTCGGTGCTTTTATTTTGCGTGTCTATCACAATTGATTTTGAATCAAACGAAAATATAATGGACTAGAAATTTATCTTATCTGCATTTAACATTTTAATTTTGGTGACTTTAACATGGTTCAAGTTTTATTCACACGGAGAATATTTTTTGTGAAAAAAGAAAGTAGCGATTTATGCGTATCAAAACAACGATCAGGATTGCAAAAGAATGAACCACGCTCACAACTGAATCTAGGGCAGTGCTCATAGGGTTCAGGACGGCAAAAGAACGAAATTGGCCAAAGGCTCAATTCGAAACCGATTCGAAAAACCTGCTTCGATTCCTAACCTCAGGCGTCGATTCGCCTTGGTAAATACGATGAATGATTTCTGAAACCAAACAAATCATGAGGCAGATCCCATATTGCACTGCCAACCACAACTACAAGGAAAGCAATCAGGCAGCGGACGGACTGGCCAACCTGGCGGCAGACAACAGCCAAATGGAGAACCTTATTGTTAGAGCACTGCTCGATCGAACTCGCAAGTGTTGCTATCTCAAGCTTGTCTGTGAAGTTTAGTTGATCAAAACTATATACTTGATTTCTAGTCTACTTATAGTTGTGTTTCAGATTAAGATAGAAGTGTGTAGTTGAGCTTTAGACTTCACGACGTTCACCAATTGAAGAAGAAGCTCTACTGAAGAGCTTGGAAAAACTTCATCGACAAAAGGTATGTGGAGATTAAAACTTATCTATCACTCAGAAGTTTATTCAATTCTATCATCTAATGAGACTAAGTTGTATAACACATGTCCGGAACTCTTGTTTGCGAACGAGTTTACCTGTGAAAGGTCCGGAACTGTGGTTTGCGAATGGAAAGACTAGGAAAGGTCCGGAATTGTGGTTCGCGTACTCAGTGGTTAGGTTCTAAAATCGGTAAGTATGACAACTCATACTCATGAACTCAGGATTCGTTTGCTAACTCTGATTGCGAACTAAAGTCCCTGGAACTTTAATGATTTAAGGTATGAGAACTTGTTTTGTAAACCATGGCATTATATTCATCAATTGGTTCTTGTACAAGTACTTTATACAGTTACAAAGCAAAACGAATATGTTTCAAATTGTTCATGGATATTTCTATGAGATAGTGAACATTTGAACAACTCTCTTAAAGCACATTTAGATTCATTTGATTATTTATCATGATTGATTGATTATCATATTTGGTCTATAAGTGTTAGATGAATATGTCTAAGCTAAAAATGTTCATATGGCTAACTTCGGTTAACTGTTATTGAGCCAACTTGTTATACATGTTTAGGTACGGTTCACCCGTATTTAAATATAGGTATATTTCATTTGTGTGTATCAAGCCAATACCATATAATAGTGGAGATTGATTGCTTATTTTCTAAGCAAACTTAGCTTGAGTCTTAAATCAGGAGTTCATCTAACGGTGGATATTAATTTCTTTGTTACTAAGCTATCTTAGCTTTGATTGTAAGCAACCCTGGTTTGAAAGACTATATAAGGAGGTAATCTAGCATCTGGGAAACCTAATCCCGACACTCTCGTGTGTCCTAGTTTCAAACTAGAGTCATTCTCCATTAACCTAGATTTCCAGTTCTTCTGAAAACCATTACAAGGTTTAACGACTTAAGACTTCATTTGGGATTCGTGAAGTCAGGTCCAACTATTTTTTCTGTAGTTGCGTATGCTGATCTTACCTTTTCAATCGTATTGAGTTTAATCTTCTTTAAGGTTTTCTCGAGATTTATCTCCGATGAGTAAGATATAAAAAGTAATCATGACAGGTTCTTCGTCTCAGACTCTTGTGATTCCGCAATAACTTCTTATGTTAATCAGTTAGGTTATTGTGAGGTGACTAATATTTCTAGGCTGATCTCAGGGAGTATAAGACCAGATTATTAGTGAGTTTCCTATTCATCTTGATCTTTATCTTAAGACGAAACAAGAAATATAATAGACTTATCTGTGGGAGACAGATTTGTTTATTAGTCTTCAACTTTGGGTCGTAGCAACTTCTAGGCTGTAAAGGACGTCAGCTAGGGGAATCAAGTGCGCAGGGCTTTGCAAGATTCAAGAGGCGTAAGGAACGCGACTGTACCTTAATCGGTATGAGACTTGGGTGCGGCTCAACTACATTCCAGTTCGAAGTTAACTTGTAGTAGGCTAGTGTGGTGTTCAAGTCTGGACTAGGTCCCAGGGTTTTTCTGCATTTGCGGTTTCCTCGTTAACAAAATTTCTGGTATCTGTGTTATTTCTTTTCCGCATTATATTTTCTTTATATAATTGAAATATCACAGGTTGTGCGTAGTTCAATCACAGTTGATAAATCCGACCGTGTTTGTTGGATATGACTTGATTGACACTCGGACATTGGTCTTTGGTACCATCCGAGTTATTCTTAAAACAATCGGGTTCACGTATTTCTATATGTTTGATTTACTGATTGTGTTGTGAAAGAGATAAAGATCTTTAATATATTTCTTGATTAAGACTCAGTAACTTGGTGCTCTCAGAATTATATTGGAGTTTAGTTTATACAGATTACCGAACGAAATAGTTGGGTGTGGTTGTTGTACCCCGCGTTTTCTCTTACAACTTCATTGTGGGACCATATAATCCCACCATGCATCAATTATAAGGGATGACTCATCGGGCATCACCTACCCTCGTTCAATTGCCGCTTAATTCTAATAATATTTTCATCCTTCAATAATAAAGATTTCATGCGCTCCAGGAGGTCCCGGGTTCGAGTCCCCGATGACACAATATTGCAGAGTTTGACATGGAAGGTAGAGTTAGCTTGCGCCCCTTGCAACATAATTATCCCCCTTATCCGCTTCGGATCCCTTAGCTGGTTCCTCATGAGGCTCGCTGGTAGGATAACACGACAACCTGTTCAAGTAATGTAGTAGTACGTTGTTGGAGCTTAGATTATTAGGCTTCTAACTAGTTTGTTGTAATAATATTGTTTAATAAAAATTTCATTAACATATCAAAACTTATATAATTTAATAATAATAATAAATCTTTTTTAATTACTTATTTAATAATAAATGAAATTATACAATAATAATAATAATAATAAAATAAAAAATAATAAGCAATATTGCGGAATTTGACGTGGAAGGTAGAGTTAGTTTTCCCCCCTTACGACATAATCAGACCCCCTATCCACTTTGGCTCATTGACTGGTTCCTCATGAGGCTCGCTGGTAGGCTAGAACGGCAACCAGTTCAACTAATGTAGTAGTATGCTGTTAGAGCTTAACTTGTTAGGCTTCGAACTAGTTTCTCGTAATAATACTCTTTATCCAACTAGTTTAATAGGCTTGGTATTATTATTCAAAAAGGTGTGAATGCTCAGCTTGTGGCTAGACTCTTTCTTTTTAATAAAATCCCCTGGTGGCGCTTGTTTTTATAATAATAATAAAAAAAAATCTATTTTTTTATATAAAAAAGATTTCATTTATTGACTTAAATGGATATACCCAAGTTGTCTTTCTCCATAGATTCAATTAAGAACTTAAAGGATCATAAGCCACTCAAAATTAGTATTATGTACTCTTTTAGGATTCTTGAGTATGCAGAATGGGGGATGCTCATAAGATCTTTTTTTTTTCACTACTAAATGAAGAAACCTTGTGCGATTTTTAAGCATAGTGATATGTGACGTATGCTCAGGAAATATAAACTGAAGAAGTTTCTATAGAATAGTTTTGTTTTGAATTCGTTAAAGGTGGTAATAAGGTAACACATGCACTTTTCACATGACATATGTTGAAAGATGGGCTATTGAATGAGATGAAATGTTCATCTCAAAATCTTGTGTTGCGAGTTTAGGGCATGTTGGCCCAGAACATAAGTTGCACCATAATGATTCATCACGCCTATGGAAGGATGGCCAAGTGCGAATAGCACCAAAATGTTGCATCGTGCCATTGGGAGGATGGATAAGTGCGAGTAGCACAACAATGGTGGATCACAATAATAGGAGGCTAGATAACTACGAAGTTGCATCATTATGGTGCTTCATCCCAGTGAGAAGCTGTCCAATAGCGATATCACACCACTATGGTGCAATACTCAAATTGGTATCATGCCAAAACTGGTTATGCACCACTATGGTGTTATTTACGAAACTTATTACCGCGAAAGCATGTAGACCTGGTACGTGTCCATCCTCTATCTTTTTCTAGTTTTATTAATATCACTAAGACATATAAAGGTAAATGGTGCATTAAGGGAGAATGCACCAATAAGCTTCAAAGCTTAGCAGGTGAAGCATAATAGATGCGAAATCATCCTTATGTCAGGTTGCTTACTTGAGAGAGATTCATGATGCTTATACATCATCCTTATAGACTAAGAATTCCCCATTATGGTTCATGATGCTTATACATCATTCTTGGCCTTGCAACACGATTTGACTTTAGTTGCCAGTCCCGACATTGATGAACTATGTACGATTTGTGCTTGATTTCTTCAAGATACGAAGAAGGGTACGTTAGAAAATGCAATAAGTTGCAGTATTAGTGCTCTAGAATCTTATCGCTCATACCATATAATTGCAAGGTGATTGTGACATTTTGGTAACTCATACCATATAGTCTCCAAAATGTGATGCAAGATATGATTGTTGAGATAATTGATGAGGTAAGTTGTGGTCTATTCAGTGGATCCTCATACTTCCTATCAAGATTTTTGACGTAGGTATGCACCGGTTTCGAATTGGGCATTGCCATGGAAGGGAAGCTAAATAGGTATGAAAGTTAGGACAGTTTGCATGTAAACTTGCAAGGATGATGCAAAATAAGTACGACATGAGGCTGGCTGATGCTCCCTTGGCATGAGAAACATTAGTGCGTACTTTAAGCTCAATGTCGAAGCTAACCAGGAAGATGGAAATATGCTTACAATGCCCTATGTGCAAGTCATATTCCTGGACGGAACGCGTAAGTCAGTGATGTATACTATGTGCATCAATATTAGCCTTTATGTCCTTGCACCCTTCGCAGAACAAGGGTAAGTTGGAATGGTGTGGAAGATGCGTCTAAGTTATCATGCTCTCTAAGCATGCTTGCAATGAAAATTGGACATGCATTTGTCTAGTGGACTTTGAAGTCTTAAGGCACGGTCACTGATTTAGAAGTGGCGCATCAGGGAGTTCAGCCTTTTGGGCACAACGTTGGTGGCGTAATTTTTCGGTTAGTCACACACCTTCTTATTTTTCCCGTGTAGTTCGCGTAGTTCACTCATTAATTAATATTGTAGTAAAACTTCGGGAATGATCGTAAATTAAAGTCATGTTTTCTTGTTCTTACTTTTTCTCAATTTTATCCGTTGGTTATGTATTCTTTCTTCTCAAGAATGGATTTAAGTCTTTAGTTAATTTAGTTTCCATGAACAAATAATTTTGTAATGGCTGGTTTTCTCGATTGACGACATTATAAGGATTTTGAAATTGAGATTTTAGTTGTACATGATTATAATTAAGATAAATAATTTTATTAACGGTCAACACCCTTGCATAAGTAACTAATTTTATTAAATATTCTCATAAAATATGAAGCTTAATAAAATCAAAGGAATTTACTAAGAAGAAAATCAATTATTACATGCATTGTATTACAATAGATTTATATCGTCGTCTTATAATATATATTTTTTTCATTGTTTAAGAGAGGAAATTTTGTTGATAATCGACAAGAAATTGAATAATACTCCATCTATTTCATATAAGTTAAATTATTCAAGGTTGCATAATTTTCAGAGAACTAAGGAGAGAGGGATACCTTAAGGTATTTCACCTGTAAACTGATATCTAAGATAATTGCCAACAGAATAAAACCCCTCCTACATTTCGCCTTCATTCCCGGAAGGCACATAAGTGATAACATTATGGTGGCCCATGAATCTATTCACAATATGAGAAAAAGAAGAGACAACCAATGTTGTACGGGACTTAAAATCGACATGTTGAAAGCCTTCGACGGGGTCGAATGGAAATTTTCGTTAATCCATAAGGATATTGAATTGTCGGATAAAGAAAAATATTTTTTTATTTTTTCTCATCCGGTCACTGAACGACCGGATATATTTTTTCCCCTCTTTATCTCTGTTTTTGTCATTGAGTAACCTTATGACAATATTTTTTTGTTTTTTTTAATATATTAAAAATGTAAAGAAATATATGCATGTTCCAATTTGTGGATGAACATCTAAATTTTTATAGTGAGAACTGTCTGAAAATTTTTCCAATCAAGAGGATGAAAACATTAAATGAGCATTGTTGTACATCTTGAATGTTGTATTAGGTTATTTTTATGTTCATCCAATTCCAAGATTTAAGTTGGAAAATGGTTGCCTAACATTTGAGTTATGGACCAAGCAAAATCTTTGATTTGACAGCTGATAATCCAACATTAAATCAAGCAAATGCTTAAAGTAAAAGTAGAAGCAAGTTCAATGCGCCCAACCATTAGAAGTAGAGAAATCTTAGCCATCAACTAAAGACATTTGTTAGTGATCCACTGGTTCTACTATTTTCGTCAAATTGCTAAGCGCGAATCCACCATCATTGGCCGAAATTTATTTGAATCAAGTAAAACCATAAGAGTTAGCTTCCTATTAAAACTGACGTATGTGGAATGTTGAAATTTTAAATTGACATCTACATGAGTTAGCGTTACAGATATAATGATCATTTAATTTCTTATTTCTATAGATAAATATTGAATTATTTGGAGGTAAATGCGCTGAATTTTTTACACATTTATGACGTGTCATCATATTATGGATGTATGACAAATAACATAGTTTGTATCGTTTGAATTCAAGATTATGTAATTAATACTAATAAATAGCATAGTTTGTATCGCTTGAATTCAAGATTTTCTAAATTAATACTGACTTTTTGCGTCTATAAATTGAGCATGAACTCTTTCTGCTTCTGACAGTGTTTTCACGTTATACTTTTAATTTACCATTCTATCATAGCATTAGGAAATTTAGTTTGTGATGCTCAACCATTTATCCTTTCCTTGTTTACTACATATAAACATGAATATCCACCTGTTTTCATACCATTTACATGGTTACAATATCTTCAATTTCAAGCGGAAAATAAATATTCGACGTATCAAAAAAAACTGACTATGAGGTCACATGTTTGATCCCACTTTACTTACACAAAATATTTTGGTTGTTTTTTGTTTCAGTCATTATACTTACATACAGGTGCTCTCACACCATTTCTGCTAAAGACACCTCGCCTTGCTGTGGAGCTATGTTATTTTTAACAATTTATTTTTGAAGGATTTCAATATCTTGCTTTCAATATTTTTTCATTGCAGTTTTCATGATTTATGGGTTTCAATGTCACATTTCATCGAAAACTTGAACAAGCTAAGATCTCTCTTTTTCCTTTTTTCTATCGCGCTACACGAAATATTGTTTTCGTGCTAGTGGATATGATTTCATATAGTTCTGAGAGTTTCTTTTTTGGTCGGTCGTACATATAACAATGGAGGTCGTTAAGGCAATTCATGAATTGGGGTTGTGGTGTATATGGTGACAACATAATGGCAAAATGAGAAGGAGAATGAGAAAAATGAGGTCGGCGTTCTGCTAATTTTGTTAACATATGCTTGTCATTCAGAGTAGTAGTACCGATGATTTGGTCGTCAATCTTCGTACTGTCATGTATAATTAATAAAGGAACTGAATCACATAAATAGCTTATGACTTGTTCAATACGTAGTGGAAATTGATGAAATACATGTAAACATTTTCATATCTAATTGTAGTCGTATTTGGTTTTCTTTTTCTGATTCATAGAACCTCTTTTTTCTCGGGAAAAAAATATCTTGTAATTTTTTTTTATTATTATTTTGAAATATAACGGTATCAAATAATGTAAGCAAAATTAAAACAAATTTTTTGGAAAGAGTTGTATTTCAAAAATCAAGTGACTAATAATTCTAATTCTCCCTCCCACTAGGAAGCTTGAGATTCGAACCCCTGTAATAGTTTAATAATCCTAAATGAATGGATTTAGGAATAGTCTAACAACCATTGTATTATGTTATCAAAAAAAAATGTTGTATTTTTTTTTAACCACTTGGTTTGCTTGGGACTCTTCGTCGACTCCAAAAATAAATCAATCTGCATATACACCGGTTGTAAAAGCGATTGACAATGTATTTGTCTTTGCTATGCAATTTTTGTTTGCATTGTGGATTCTTACATGTAAAGAAAATGTGAAATGTTTCCTAAAAGCTTTAGATAGATAGATCATACAATTTTGTTGTAGACAAATTGTTAGTCCTTATATTTCTGGAAATGAATTAGTATTATTTTTCAATTGGCATTAGGCTAAAATGAAAAGGTAGTACATCTTTTCAAAAAAAACAAAGAGAGTATTAAAACATTTGGGTTAGTTGAGTCAGGTTCTTTCCTTCTTTTCAGTGTTAGCATGTTTGACTCTTAAAATTTTAAATTCGATAATTAATTAGTAAGTGTTTGTCAGGCAACGACCCTAAAGGTACGTAGTTTTAGGTGTTTCTTTCCCCTAATAGAATATCTTGCTCAGACATACATGCATGTTTTAGCCCCTAGTTCAAACTCAATGTGTTTGAACTTGTCATGGGAGCCAAAGAAAAATGAATAGAAAGAGTCAAAAGAAAATAGTTAAGCTTGTAGCCCCTCCAAGCTTGAGGGTTTCTAGAACTATAGTATTACTAATAAAAACTAAGCTATGTGCATCCTGCCAGTTTCTCTCAGGACTTAAATGAGGCTTCCTATTTCATAAAAAGATGTGACTAAAGTATTATTCATTTCTTTGTGTAAATTGTTGTGATAGCTTTGGAAAAGTCACCTTTGAAAAGCTGTCAAAAAGCATTAATTTGTCCTTGAATGTCTCTCTCCCCTCAGCATTACCATATTTTTACCAAAAAGTCTTGACAGAACGTACAAAAAAACTATCAAAAAATAATCCTTTCACATGTCTTTCCATGTTGGCCCCAAAAGTGGCCCCATGACTATATTTTTACAAGGCATTTTCATCATATCTATACAACTTAGCAGAATAGGGTCATGTTAACCACTAGGAGAATTAGACTATAGCCTAGAGCCCCAATTAACTAGGCCAAAATTTTAAGTTTTTAATTATTACCTATATACTGTTACGAAATCAAAATTTTCATAAGGTAATTTCCATTCTCTTCATTCTCCTTTACAGATAGCGAAACATAGACCGTGGAATTTGAGCCGTTGACATTGTATTATTGAATTTCGATCTCAACTAACAACATTTATTCGTAGTATTTGTGGCAATGTACTTTTTCTATTTATTCTTGTAAATTAATATGTTGTTCAATGATTTTTTATCGATCAATTTGAGTAAATTTTGTTAGGGTTTAGAGAGTTGTATGCGTGATCAATCCGAAGTGAAGTGATGACTAAAAACTCCTTCCTTTTTGGGTTTCTTTCTTTTGCACACTCAGGGATAGGAATTCGAGAAAGATAGTTGACATTCGAAGTGGCATAGTTTCTAACAAAGGGTAACATTACAACTAGTAGGGATATTTATGAATTATTATTAAAAAAAGTTAGAACATCCAATAATTGTATATTTTAGGTATTAATTAGAATTAGATTTGAACTGAAAATCCATAACCAATAGCTACGGGAATACCATTTAGTTTGTTTATGCTTGTTTGATAATTACAATCGTGAGTGTTTGTCAGAATTGTGGATTGTGGGTTTCTGTCGTTTTTGATATTTCATTATGTGGTTTACTAATTCGTATAAATGTTTTTCCTTTATTTATATGTATAGAAAGGGGCACAACCAACCGACAAGGAAAAAGCAGAAAAGTGGACACGCCTAAGTGATAATAAGAGAAAGAAAGGATAAGGTCGAAAGATTTAGTACCAACAACCATCCAACACATAAGGAATAATGAAGCGATGAAGACGAGAAAAATAATAGCAAGTGATGAGAAATATGGAAATTTAGTTAATAGTACGTTAGAGGAGGATATTTTGCTGAATAGTGTGAAAAATTACGAAAATGTGCAAAAAAAAAGAAAAAGAAAAAGAGTGACCGAGAATAAATGTTTGTGAAAATGAGAATGTGCAAGATGAGGTTCAAAATGGGAAATTATGACCACTAAGTATTCATGATCGGGGGAATCAGGCTAGATTAACCATTATTTGAGAGACTGTTTGGTAGAGAATGGACCTGTGAGAAGAAAACAAATATATAAGGCGTCTAGTGTATTTAGATGTTTCAAAGCCGGTGTTTTGTGTTTATTGTAAACCATTCAAGCAAGATGAACATTATATTCATCGAGATACAAATGGTAATAAAGATTGGCCTAATATTTGTGCTAAGCTTTCATGTCATGAAATATCTTCTAGGCACTATACTGCAACGCATAAATGGAAAGCGCTTAAAAGGATAACAAGGATAAAAATTGACAAGGAGATTCATGAACAAACTAAAAAAGATAAAAAAAAAAAAAAAAAAAAAAAAAAAAAAACACTGAAAACAAGTTCTAATAAGAATAATCGTTGTTATTGGACTATTACTAAAAATAATTTGGCATCTGGTGGAGGAAACGACAAGGTCTGGGTAGCAAATGGTAGTAATTTCTTAAGATTTCTTAAACAGATTGCATAATTTTGGTTTGGTATTGCAAGGGCATCTTCAATGCATCAGAGGCCATGAAGTTTATCGTCGCTATTCTTGGTCCCTTAATCCAAAATAAATTAATTACATTTTTTGAATATATATATATATACCATTCCATTTTTGTTGACATCACTGGGATTGTTCGTGAGGTTCTTGTACATGATTTCAATATAGAAGTTTACTTCCTTGTTTAGAGGCCCGATGACTTTTATCTTTATTGTTAGTGTTTAGTAGTATTTACTTAATCTTTGCAGCAATTTCTCTGGTGAAATAGGTAACAATTCTACTTTCTATTTAGGTATTGTCACAAGAGATTAACATTGCCGCTTTTTCAATATTGCCAGGACAACTAGTGGGTATGATAATTGGGGGGTTTACTCCCGGAATTTAACTGTCGGACCAAATATTGACGAAGTTTCGTCTCCAATAGCCTGCATATTCTATTGAGGTGGGATATCCCTGATAGTATTCCTTTCCACATCAGTGAATCAGTCGGATAAGAGTAGTTGGAATATGCATTTGTTGATGGTGGTTTTTAGTTTAAGGCGAAAACTGTAAAAGTCTGTTTAGCTGACCTGGTGTTAGAAATAGTAAACCTTGATATGTCTATATTCCGCAAGGAGTCTGAAGAATATATTAAAATCTGATGAGTGCCTATTCCGCTCTTCGTATTGTATTTAAACTCAAGCTCCTAGATGAATTGTTCACTAGTATAGAGCATAATGAGTATTTAATCTCTCGCCTGCATTACTCAATAATGTATGGCTTGCTGAGTATTTTTCCTATGCTACGTTCCCCAGCTGAACTCTTAATATTGACATGACATGACGATTAATGTTCGCTCGCAGCTGAGTAGCATGAATCTCCCGAAGTGTCAGGATTAAGATCTGCATGAAAGTACTTATTAGGAAGCACGATGCGTTGCTCTCTGAGAATTAAATTAGTGATTTTGTGCCAACGCACAGAAATCATCAAATTTGATTAATTTTGTGACAGCTCGCAAAATTCAATTTTTTAACCTAATTTTACCAATTTATAAAAATTAGGTTTTTGCGGCCTGCGCAATATCTCGAACCCTATTGGTCGAGACCAAACCTAGGTAAGCTAGGAGATTGATCCATCATGGACTAGTAGGAGCAAAATCCTACCAAAAGTCGAAAAACAAGAAATAAAGAGGAATTGCGGCAGGTAAAGGAAACATCAAAAGGGACGGGGCCGCGCCACTTCGCTGACCGGTTCGCCCTAGGCCCCTAGCTGGCGTCGCAGTACCATCGGCCGTCCATTCCCATATGGCTGCCTGCCGGCCCCTCTTTCCCATCGACCAATCAAATCCCTCTAAATGCGTAGCCTACATTTTTAATTAAAGTTGTAAGTTGGCTGGTCGACACCCCTAATTCCTTAAGGAATCGAATATAGGATGCCCATGTCAGTCTAAAACAATCACGACCGCATGATTTGGTTGACCAATTTAACAAACTTGGCCTTCTCCCAGCGTGACCAAACAAGCTTCATGGTGTTTACCGGCGGGCCCACTACTATTCCAACCAATTGGAATTCTCCTAACCGCCAGCAACAACCTTAATCGCTGGCCAAAATTAGGATAGTTGAGATGTTGAACGAAGGGTTTAACGAGTTAAGACTGGCCATGGCAGTCTCAAATTCATCGCAGCCGTCCAACTTAGCCAGCCTAGTTGGATGGCTTAGATTTTGTTTTGGGTGACCAATGAAGTGCCGGAGTGCTCACCAACGGCTCGCCTTTAGCCCCGACAAATCGAATTAATCCCAACCCGCAGCTAACACCTAAAACCGTTAGCTCAAAGTAGGTCGACCACGCGGCTTTAAAAGCCTCACGATAGACTAATGGCAGCGCATAACTGCCGCAAAGCAATCTTGGCCATCCAACTTCGCCAGCCAAATCGACCGGCCTAGATCCAATTTTGGGGAACCAATGAGATGCCGACGTGATCGTTTGAATCCCCTCTTCCACAAAAACTGATCGACCAATCCTCAGCCTATCTATATGGCTCCTGGCGGCTGCCCAAAGTTAGTTGGTCGTGCTACTCATATGAGTCTTAAGTAATTCAACGGCAGCGCATTACTGCCGCAAATGATCTCAGCCAACCAATTTGGCTAGCCAATTTAACCGGTCTAGATCTAATTTAGGCCGATCAATAGGATGTCAAAATGGCTATCATCCACCACTCTCCTATAAGGATCGACCGGCTCACCTTTGATGTACATGAATAACTCCTGGAAGCTTCCTGAAGATGGCCGGTCATGCTCCTTTTAATACATTAAGCTCCGCGACTAATCTAAACGAGCTTTATACAACGATGCTTCATGAGCATCGATTATTTTGAGCTTCTTGCTTAAAAGCGATATTTATATGCATCGATTATAAACGATGTTTTATAAATATTGATTTTGAAAATGCGGGGGTCTAACAACCTCACCCAATATTCGATTAGCAATTTGTATGGACTAACTCTAATATACTTTTAAGAGAATCAACTAGACAGTTAGACTCAATCTTAATAAAAAGTATATCAAGGAGTTAATATCTCGATCTCTTGATTTAATCTATACTCAAGCAAATAGAAATCTGCGAGTCTTTATTAAATACAAGAGATATAAACTTGGATGGTACCAAAGACCAATATCCAAGGATCAATCAATTTCCAATCAACAACCAAAGGTTGGATTTCACAATTGATCGATACAACGCACAACATGTGATATTTCAATTATATAACGAAATATAATGCGGAATAGAAATAACACAGACACCAGAAGTTTTGTTAACGAGGAAACCGGAAATGCAGAAAAATCCCGGGACCTAGTCCAGATTGAACACCACACTGTATTATGCCGCTACAGACACTAGCCTAATACAAACTAACTTTGGTCTGGACTGTAGTTGAACCCTAATCAATCTCACACTGATTCAAGGTACAGTTGCGCTCCTTACGTCTCTGATCCCAACAGGATGCTACACACTTGATTCCCTTAGCTGATCTCACCCACAACCAAGAGTTGCTGCTACCGAAAGTCGAATACTTGAATAAACAAATCCGTATCACACAGAAAAGTCTACGGTAATAGATAAATCTGTCTCCCACAGATAAACCTGTGAGTTTTGTTCCTTATTTTGATAAAATAAAGGTAAACAAGAACTAATCGATAACCCGGACTTATATTCCCGAAGAACAACCTAGAATTATCAATCACCTCACAATAATCTTAATCGTATGGTAGCGAAACAAGATATTGCGGAATCACAAACGATGAGACGAAGATGTTTGTGATTTCTTTTTATCTTGCCCTATCAGAGATATAACCTCAAGTCAATTCTTTCAATTGAACTCGTACGATAGAAAATGGCAAGATCAGATCGTACAAGAGAAGTAGTTTCTTCTAGCTTCAGAATCCCAATGAAGTTTTTAAGTCGTTAACCTACAGGGTCTCGAGAAGAAACCTAAGGTTAAAGGAGAATCGACTCTAGATAAACCAACTAGTATCACACAGGAGGTGTGGGGATTAGTTTTTCCAGTTTCCAGAGTTCTCCTTTATATAGTTTTCAAATCAGGGTTTGCAATCAATGTTAGCTTAGTAACAAAGCTAATATCTTCCAACCGTTAGATGAAAACCTGATTAGATACAAGCTAATGTCTTCCAACCGTTGGATCGAAACTTAGCTTGTCATACACAAATGAAATGTATTTCATTTAGGTTTGAGTAACCGTACCTAAACGTGCACACTTAGTTGGTTCACAAATAGTTAACCAATGGTTAGCCATATGAGTACTTTCATATTAACCGTATTCATCTTCTTCATAACTAGTTCAAATGACTTCAAAAGAACTAGTTGAAGAGTTGTTCAATTGCTTAGGTTTTTATACATAGACACAATTGAAACAAAATCGGTTTGATTCATTTGAATCAATTCATGAATAATATAGACATGGTTTGCAAATATTGCATTCCTTATAATTTATTGCTTAAGTTCCTGAACTACCGATTTGAGAAAATAACCATCTTGGGTACGCGTACGGGTATGCGTACCTTAGCAACCAGATTGAGTTGGTTTTGGTTTCCAAACTCAGCATAATTTTTCGGGTAGAAAAGTTCCGCCAGTACGCGTACGGGTACGCATAACTAAGGTGACTTGTTTACTAGTTTGTAAACTACAAACTCAGCAGAATTTTCCGGGAGGAAAAGTTCCGCCAGTACGCATACCCAACCTATCTCCTTTACCAATTCCGTATGCACATATGCACACACTTGGTTTCTGGTACATGGATTTATACACTAATGTGCGAACACACTATATATGCTTATATCCATAGATGGTTACATAACCTCAACTCTAGATTTCAATCATTGAAACATTCTTCTATAATGTTATAATAGTCGTTATTCACAACTATCGTCATCAAAGCAATTTTCAAGAGATCGAAACGTCATCATGACTTTCGTCACGGGTAAAGATGAAAATGGTTAAAGCGAAAACTTACCAACACATATTTCGAGAAATAGATAGGCGAGATAAACTCGACTCGAAATAACAAATGTGTATGTATGAAAACTATCATACTTATATGACTTTGTCTCAAGAATAGGAGATAGAGTAGATAGACTTTTGAGTGATAGATAAGTTCAAGTCTCCACATACCTTTTAGTCGGATGAAGTTCCACTGGTTCCTTGAGTAGTTCTTCGTCTTCGTAAGATGATCGTCGTGGAGTCTGGAGCTCAACTACACTTAATTATCCTAGTCAGTGACTTAGCTATAAGTAGACTAGAAATCAAGACATATAGTTTTGACAACTAAATTTGACAAACAAGCTTGAGATAGTAACGCTTGCGAGTTCGACCGAGCAATGCTCTAACATATTTCAAAATAACTTAATTATTTAACCTAAGAGCATTACATGTTATTTCTTGCAGCAAGTCTCATGGCTTGATTTATAACATATGACCGCTCGCCGCCTAGCTTGCGCGTGATTGGTCAAATTGATTGGGTCTTGCGGCAAAACCCAGTCAGCAGCCTGCTGCATATTTTTCTATAAAAATACTCGAGACATCAAACATGTCACAAGCTGGGGGGATGTTCATCAGGGTATTGGACTGGCGGTTTACAGCGTGCAACACACCCATTATGAGAAAGTGTCAGGAAAGGCGGACAGTTAGTGGCAACAGAGAAGTAGTGGGAATAAACCAACCAGTCTTCCCCTCATAACAGGGACGTGGTTTTCGCCATTCCATACGATCACTACTTCTCCATCACTCAACTATTTCCACTTCCTGTGAGATCAGGGTGCGTTCAACTATGACTTGTATAAATATGTTTTCAACCTATTCTAACCAACAACAGTTTTGGTTATCAACACAAGTATCCAGAAAACACCAAGAACTTATAGCTTACATTTCGTAAGCAAGTTCCACATTCTGATACAAGTCATAAACAACCATACCTTCAGAGTTAACCATTCTGATCTCAACACCTTCTTCATTTCCCTCCCTAAGATCAACCCTTTTCCTTCATTTTCTGACCGAAACAACATTGGAACGGATATTTCTTGGTTTAGGCCAGAATTGTATAGATTGATCCCTCAAATCTAAATTACTCCAGTGCAGTGCATTTGTTTAGGGTTTAGATTCGTTTCTCAGTGGCACACCCAAATTTACCATTTCCAGCAAAATCAGTTTTTAACCCAAAACAATATTATATCACAATCCTCAAAGTACTTAGCTTTCATGATTCTAGATGCTAGGGATTTAGGAACCTCGAGCATTCTCCACCCCATTTTGGTTATGACTGCTTCATCGAATTGTTCCATTTTCATGAAACCAAGGCCACCTCCATCCTTAGGTATTTGGAAGTTTCTCATTTGATATATATATATAACAACTATGGAAGTGACTGTTTTTATCAATACTGTTTTCCTGGCAGGGTTGGGGTGTATTCCTTTCCATCCATCTAATTTGGGCTTAACAGTGTCTATCATAGGATACAAACATTTATTTTGGGTATACTGGTATAAATAGAGGAGAAGTGAGGTATTTTTCGTTCATAGGGATCAGATTAACTCTGAGAATAGCAGTTATAGCAACCCTTTAATCAGTCGGGGTGTTATTACTGAAAAAGCTTCAGACTTTAATAAGTTAACCATTTGCCGAACAATTGTTAAAACCATGGAAGAGATTTAGAATATTTTGGTATTCCTTGTTAGAAGCTTAACAAAAGACTATGCAGCCGTCCGCGAAAAGCATGTGACTAACCGGAGGGGCATTTGGAACAATCTTGAGGCTGTTGAAAATACTGGGGGTACCAACATACACCACCAACTTTTTCTAGGCAACCAGTATGGACTAAACCTAAATAGAATGCCGAGAGTTCAACTTAATGAATCTCATGACTACACCCAAGTAAATCTGACGACTACAAAGCTACTAACATTCAAGATTCAAAGATAAACAAGATGTAAAGAACATAAAAGTAAAGATGAACACAAGCATATAACGTGGTTCGGCCTTTGAGACCTACATCCACGAGAAAGAAACTATCTCTTTTATCAATAAGATCTTACCCTTGAATGAATTACAGATCTCACTTAAACTTCTCACTTTCTCTTTCTCTAAATATCTCTCTAGAATTCTCTGTAGAAAGACCATCTAAGATTACATGTCCATTCCTTCTGCGTGGACTGGTATTTATAGAAAGACTGGACTCAAGAAGGTGTGACCCGATATCGTCGATCTGGTGGTGCTTTCGTACATCTTATCATTACTTCGGACGAACTCTTCATTATTCTCCTTCATGGTGTCTTACTTGACTCTCCTTCCGAGTTGTCTCGCCCTGTTTACTATCGTACTACTCCTCCTTAGAGGGGATCGTACTGCACCTTCTTCGGGTTGTATTGCAGATCATCCTTCATCCGAGATTCTGATACGATGTAATTTCGACCATAGCTGTACCACACCTCTTTTGATCCTTCATTAAATGCATTGCTTTCTTTTTAGACTTGAGCATCTGAGTTGATTAGACCATTCCTCACACGCGTCATACATGTAGTCATTTAACAGACGTCTCGATTCAGATGTAATCAGCTTTTGAAGTATGATTCAGTACATCCTCCTTACTATTTTATCATGAGATCATCTCTTAAGATGTCGACACGTGGCGATCGGCTATTTACCCTCACAATTTGCTCATTTTCTTTTCATCTCGCCGAGGGCATGATGGGAAGAAAACGTATAAATGTCCCTTCTTTGTCGCCACGTCCCGAGATTTTTGCCACGTCTTTGCTTTTAATGTACTTTTACCTGTTGGACTTGAGGTGCCGGTTGATTGTCCAAAGGTTTGTATAAAATCCTCTAAGGATTGAGAAACATGCTTTTATTTCTTCTTTCCTTTTGCAGAGTTCAGAGTTTTCTTATTCTCTTTCTTATCTGCCTTTTCCTGTTCCTTCTTAACTTATCGAATCTCATAGGGAACTTCATTATGTCTGGCAGAAACTCTCCATCTCGACCTTCAAGTCGGTAGGCGTTATTATTTTTCTCTTTTTAAGGTTGTTTTCTTCATTAATGGCTTTTTCCACTGTTACTGGTTCATCGTTGTCATCTCAGAACTTCCATCTTTTGTATTTTCGCCATCTTCTTCTTTTCAGTTTATGATTATGATGTTTCTCGTTTCTGGGTGTGTTTGCTTCTTTTTGTTCGGAATTTCGCAGTGCTGATAAGAGACCTATTTCCAAACCCTCTGGTACCAGTCGTTCCTTCAGGATGTCTGATACTGCTTATTTAGAGAGTTTGAAGGCCAAATACCGCCTTCATAGATTCGAAGTCTCTTTTGCTAGCCCTGCAGGACAAGCCAGCGTTCTGACTAAGAAAATCGCCGAGCAACCTTGTGGTCGGAACAAGATAATCGTGATTGAGGGCCAATTAGATTCAGGACTTCGTCTTCCGTTGTACTGTACCTTGGATTCATTTCAGTACGAGGTGCTCTGTCTTCTCAACCCTCAGCGAGGCGTGTTTCAGCCTAACGGCAACTTCTGGAGGATCGTCCGAGAGTACGCTCGCCGGTGTAAAGGTAAAGTTATTAACCATGAGAAGAATGAGTTTGTTCTATCTCAAAAGGATTTATACACTGCCGAGAACTTCGTAGAGAACTATTGGTGTCGGTAGCTTGAGAAGTTTGATGGCTTCGGAGTGGGGATTTCAAGGTTTCGTCGTCCTTTGAGGGGTCCTTTGCTCCTCTCCAATTTGGATCCCCCCAATGCTAGCAATATCAATCTTCGTAAGACCAATGACCCTAAGTGGTTTTTGGTTCCTCTTCGTGTTGTGGGCCCTTATGTTTATGGTTGGGATGAGGTTGATGATGTTCTTCATGGGCTTCCCGATGTACATGGTTATTTGCCACCTTTTAGGCCATGGGAGCTTAGATAGATTGCTCCTAGTAAGCATCGGTTGCAGACCGCTCGTGCTGTTGAGGATGCTAAGGTAGAAAATATTGTCTCATTGTTTTAACGTATATATACCTTGCCCCTGTTTTATAGCTTAGTATTTGATATTATGTGTTGGCAGCGGGCAAGGGATGTAGACGGTTCTGGTCCATCTAATGCTCATGCGAAGGTTGTGGAACATGCTTTAGATGTTGATATTTCTTCTCTTTTTGGTGATAGTGAGATGATTGAATTAGATGAATCACTCTTTGAGGATGTGGGCGGTGCGTTGTTGCACGAGTCTTTTCTCTTAGAGGGTGATGAGATTGCTCCGGGATCGGGGATGCCCCAGGCGAGGGGTATCAGTGACAAGGGTATTCCTTCGTCCGATGTTGGAGCTCGAGGTGATGGTGGTAGTAATGTTATTGTGGGTTCTAGTGGCGTTGTTGTTGGTGGTACTGGTGTACCAAGTTCGTTTGTTGGTGTTTTCCTTCTTCTTCGGTGGCTCCTTCTACTATGTCCTTCACTATTTTTGGCGGAGGTGCTAGTGCTGTTGCAATGTTATGCTCCAAAGAATACACTAATCTGAGCGAGGATGAGCAAGCACAGATCTTGAATTCTTTGGACAAGCCTACTCAGCAACAACTTGTTATTTCGGTATGTGATTATTCCTAGGTTAAGTTTGTGATATGCTTTTAAGTGCCCCAGTCTTACTGGTAACGTTGTCTGATTTACTAGAGTAAAAATTTGAGGATCGACATGCAAGCCGAATCTCGGATTGCCAGAATACGAACCCGAGCTGTTAAAGGCGATGTTCATCGCTTGCAGTTCGAGCTGGAAGCTTCCAAGTGAGAAGCGGAGTCGCTGCGCCATGACAATCGAGAACTGGAAGGTACTTGGCCTTTTTGCTTTGTATTTTTATTATTAGAAAGATAGGTTCCTTGAATATGAATTTAGTCCCTCTATTGGTAGTAACCGTTCGTCAATTAGAGGAAATGATAGAGATTAATACGCATAAGCATGCTAGGGATCTTCACTCTGTGAAGATTGATTTGAGCTCCCGCAGTGTAAGATTGACTCCTTATAAAAAGAAATTGAAGCTACTAATAGAGATGTGGATGTTCATCGTGATCGTATTGTTGAGCTTCGTACGGGAATCGATGAAATTAAGAAAATAGTTGTTACTCGCTCAGAGGAGATTAAGTTTCTCCAAGCTCAGAAGAATAAGCTTGCTGAGTGGCAAGCAGATCATATGCCTATGTTGGCCAAGGCAGAGGATGATAGGGAGGAGCTTCATCGACTGAAGCGATAATACATCAAGCTTGAGAAGGAGTGTGATAGACACTTGTTATCGTGTCCTTCTAGTAATGGTGCCATCACACCGTTTGAGGCGCAAATTAGTGCCTTAGATAATGAAAAGGCTAAATTAGAGCAAGCTTTAAATTCTGTCTTAGCTAGCCAAAAAGGTTTCTTTTTGCAACTTTTGATATTTTTGTTAATTTATTTCTTAAAATATTTTTTCCTATTAATACTGTCGTGCTATCTCGCAGAGGCTCGCAATCGTAATGCAGAGTTGGAGAGACAGTTGGACGATGTTAGGGGAGAAAAACAAAGCTTGGACGATGAGCTCAACGGCATGGAAGTTCGCTTTGAAGAAGATCTTGAGGCTGAGCGCGCTGAATGGAGAAAGAAGATGAGCAATCTTCATGTTGAGTATGGCGTAAAGATTACCAATTCTTGCAAGGCTTCTATTCTTCGTGAGCGTCAAAGAGCTGCTGCTCCAGATGTCGTGGTCCCTACCGAGCCTATTGCTGAGAAAACTGCCCCTGTTGATGGTACAACCGAGGGTGGTAGCCGGATGGACCCTGAGCAGGATGCTCCTAGTAATGAACAAGCTTAGGTTCATTGGTGCTTTTCTTTGTTTAATGGTAGTTTTTCTTTTCTTATGCATGTTTGAACATATATTTTTGGAGTCTTATCTTTTTTTTTTGTTGGTAAGTCCTCGTGTATTTTCCGAGGCAATGTTTAATGGGTGTTATTTGGTAAGACCTCGTGTTGCTTCCGAGGCAATGTTTAATGGTTCTTTTGTCGAGATGGTATGATAAATAAGTCCTCTGTTGTTTTGAGGCATTATTTTGCTAATCATTTTTCGGGAAGTCCTCATATGTGGGAGCCAATTAGTACATGTTATCTTGAACAATTACGGGTAATTGGCATGGCTTTGCCATTGACTTAAAATGAAATATTTGTTTCTGATTTCATCTTAGACTAGTTTCCGTCGTTGTGGCTCTGAGGATTGTTTCTATTTATGCTGCTAGTCCAACCATGGGTGACAAGGCCAAGGAGCGATCATTTCCTTAGTTGGACATGTCATCTTTTACAGTGTTGAGTCTAGAGTAAAATGAATCTCCCTTCTCGCCTTCGATATGTGCCTTCTTGGGCTCATTATTTTAATAGTGTCCCGTTTAGGTTACACTTTCCCCTTGGGTCTATGATCAGGTGTTTGAGTCACCTTTTATGACTAAATTTTATAGGGCGATATCTCAGCCGAGTGATTCTTACCTTAACCAAAGGAAAGTTCCTCAGGTCTTGATACCTCCTGTTTGTCAGGACATCATCTGATTATGGATCGTGATGGCATTACCCTAGGTCTATTCCTGTCTTAGGTAGCTTAGGGTATTCCCCGCTTCATCTTACTTCATGAGGTTAGGTGGGATTGTCTTAAGTCTGTTTGTCCGTCTCAGGCGGCTTGGGTATTTTCCCGCATCATTCTTTGTAGAACGGAAGGTGTGGCTAACACCATGCCATAAGTCTTGATGGACTTTTTATATGATAATTATATGTAATTATAAGCCTACATGCAAATGCAAAATAATAATAATAAAACAAGAATAAGAAGAAAACATATAACACAAATAAAATAAGAAAAGGGAAAAAAGAAAGCGATAAATAATTGAAGATAAACAAAAGACATACTTTATATTAATCTCAAAAGAAGGTTTGTAAACCCTTAGTACATTCAGATAAGGTTTCATGACCTTTTACAAGTAGGGATTGAGACCCTGTTTTCATAATTTAAACTTCCATATGATAGGTCTTCTAAGCATTGTATTGCTTTAGGTACTTGATATTCCAAGGTCGTTCCAATTCTTCCCCATAAGGTTTGAGCAATCTGTATGCTCTATCGCCTGCTTTACCGACGATTGTATGTGGTCCTTCCCATATGGGTGAAAGTCTGCCAGATTCCATTTGATATAGTGGAATGTCTCTCCAGACTTTATCACCTAGATTAAATTGTCATTTGTGAACGCGTTTGTTGTATTCTCGAGCTAACCTTTAATGGTAAGTTTATATTATTTGAAGATTTATCTCTCGGCTTTCCTCGAGATTGTCTAGCTTAATGAGTATGATGCCTGAGGTCAGGTTCTTTTCCCAAGCTTCGGTTTTAGTTGTCGGGATCGTCGCTTCAGTTGGTATAATCGCTTTTGTACCATATGTCAGAGCGAAGGGTTGTTAGAGCATTGCTCGGTCGAACTCGCATGCATTGCTATCTCAAGCATGTTTGTCAATGTTAGTGATCAAAACTATAAGTCTTGATTTCTATCCTACATAGCTAAAGGTCTCGGACTAGGATAGAAAGTGTAGTTGAGCTCAAGAACTCCATGGCAATCATCATACAAAACGAAGGACTACTCAAGGAACTGGTGGATCTTCATCGACTAAAAGGTATATGGAGACTTGAACTTATCTGTCACTCAAAAGTCTATCTATTATATCTCCTACTCTTGAGACAAAAGTCGTTTTGATATATAGACTTTCATTATGCACATTTGTTGTTTCGAGCCGAGTTTATCTCGCCTATCTATTTCTCGAAATATGTGTTGGTAAGCTTTCGCTTTAGCCGAATTCATCTTTACCTAGTGACGAAAGTCATGTTATGTTTCAATCACTTTGAAAATTGCTCTGACGATAAATGATCTGTGAATAACGACTATATCCGTCCTCTGAGAATGTTTCAATGATTGAAATGACAGTTTAGATTACATAACCATTGGAAGGATATAAACATTGTTGTGGAAACACATATATGTATAAGTCCTTATTCCTTGAACCAAAGTTTGCGAAATTTGCTGATCAAGAGAAATGGAAGTGGCATGAGCCAAGTCCGCGAACTAAGTCCGCAAACTCAGTCCGCGAACTGGCGGAAGTTCTCGACCCGAGAATTTCTGCTGGAGTTTGTGAACTCCTTCCATGAGATTAAGTCCGCATACCCAGTCCGCGAACTTGAGCAGGTTATATCTAAAATCGGTTGTTCTTGAACTCATGTTTATTTAAACTAAGGAATGTTTTTGCAAACCGTGGCTATAAAGTTCATGAACCGATTCGAGTGAATAAAACCGTTTTTTCTTCGATTGTGTCTTGTGTAGTTACATAAGATCTAAACAATTGAACAACTCTCTAACTAGTTCATTTGAGTCATTTGAATTAGTTATGGTGAAGAAGAATATGGTTGATATGAAAGTAATCATATGGCTAACCATTTGGTTAACTATTGTTGAACCAACAAATGTTAATGTTTGGGAACGGTTCGTAAACCCAAAATTGGATATTTCATTTGTGTGTAACAAGCTAAGTTTTCGATCCAACGGTTGAGAAATATTAGCTTGAATCTAATCAGGTTTTCATCTAACGGTGAATATTGAATGCTTTGTTACCAAGATAACATTGATTGCAAACCCTGATTTGAAAATTACATAAGGGAGAACTCTAGCAACTGGGAAACCTAATCCACACACCTTACGTGTGATACTAGTTGCATAGCTAGAGTCGATTCTTCTTTAACCTTTGGTTTCTTCTTCTAAACCAGGTTAACGACTTAAAGACTTCATTGGGATTGTGAAGCCAGACTGATACTACTTTTCTTGTAGTTGTGTGATCCGATCTTGCATATTCTATCGTTACGAGTACGATTATAATAATTGGCTCGAGATATATATCTCCGATAGGCAAGATAAAAAAATAATCACAAACACTTCGTCTCATCGTTTGTGATTCCACAATATCTTTTTCGCTGCGTCGATTAAGATTATTGTGAGGTGATCAATAATACTAGGCTGTTCTTCGAGAATATAAGACCGGTTTACTGATTGTTTAGTGTTCACCTTGATTTATCAAAAGACGGAACAAAACTCGTAGGTATATTCGCGGGAGACGGATTTATCTATTACAGTAGACTTTTCTGCGTGATACAGATTTGTTTATTAAAGTCTTCGACTTTGGGTCGTAGAAACTCTTAGTTGTGGGTGAGATTAGCTAAGGGAATCAAGTACGTAGCATCCTGCTGAGATCAGAGGCGTAGGAGCATAACTGTACCTTGGATCAGTGTGAGATTGATTGGGGTTCAACTACAGTCCATACCGAAGTTAATTTAGAGTAGGTTGGTGTCTGTTGCAGCTTAATACAATGTGTGTTCAATCTGGACTAGGTCCCGGGGTTTTTCTGCATTTGCGGTTTCCTCGTTAACAAAATTCTGGTGTCTGTGTTAATTCTATTCCGCATTATATTTGTTTATATTACTGAAATATCACAGGTTGTGCGTTGTTCAATCAATTAGAATATCCGACCTTTTGGTTGTTTATTTAAATTGATTGACACTTGGATATTGGTCTTTGGTACCAAGTTATCTCTCTTTGATAAAGACTCGCAGATTTCTATTTGCTTGAGTAAAGATCAAATCAAGAGATTGAGATATAAACTCTTTGATATACTTTTTATCTAGATTGAGACTGACTGTCTAGTTGATTCTCTAGAAAGTATATTGGAGTTTGTCCATATAGATTGCTAAGCGAAATATTGGGTGTGGTTGTTGTACCCCACTTTTTCAAGGGTGTCATCCATGTGGCCTCTCTTCGGGTAGTCAAATAAGACCATGGGACATTATGCAGTTGTTCACACCAGCTAGCGCCATGTATATATAATTTCTTTTTCAACATGTCAGCAATAGTTTTATTTGTGGCCTCGGCTTGGTCATTTCTTTCTGGGTAGATGGGCGTAGACTTATTCTTTCTGATCTTGGAACAGTTAAAGAGGAGGTCGATATTTTTTCCTTGGAGTTGGGTTCCATTATCCGAGACGATAGCAGCTGGGATACCAAAGCGACATATAGTATGTTCAAACAGAAATTTGAAGACATCGTGGTCTCTAATGTGTATGATGGATGAAGACTCTACCCACTTCGTAAAGTAGTCTGTGGCGACAATAAAATACTTTCTTTGTCCTGTACCAGCTCGTAGTAGTCCTATGATGTCAACCCCCATTTGGAAAATAGCCAAGGGATTAATACAGATTTTAAATCCATGGAAGGAGCATGTCTTCTTTTCCCATATTTTTGGCATTCGATACATCGTTGTGCCATTTGCTTTGAGTCTTCGTTCATTCGAGGCCAAAAATATCCTTGAAGTTTGGATTTTTGAGCCAAGGTGATACCCCGGATGTGATTTCCAGCATATCCACGATGTATTTCTTGACCTTCGTCAAAGGATAGGCATCTGAGCAGTGGTCCCAGATATGATTATCGATATAGTATTCCTTCCCTTAGTTGGTAATTTCCTGATCGGGATATCACCTTATGCGCGAGTTTTTGATCGCTTGGGAGATCGCCATTAGCCAAATATTTCATGATTGGTGTTCTCCAATCGACCTCGGGCAAAGCTTCTTGGCTCGTGCCTATATTAAGGATTTTCATATCTCCTTCAAGGGGTATGGAGGGAAGTAGTACCATTTCTATCTTCACGGCTGTTTCCTCTGGATCTGCTATCATGGAAGCAATGAAAACTAGGGCATCTGCATGCCTATTGTTATTCCTACATAAATGTCGGAAGGTGATGTTGGGTATTTTCCCAATATAGTGTTTAGCTAACTGGAGGTATCATTGTAAACATGCATTTGAATCTTGGTACCGCCCATCAATTTGTCGTATGACAAGTTGTGAATCGCTCCTGAGCCTGACCTCGTCAAGTCCGAGTTCGATTATGACTCGGAGAGCATGCATGACCGCTTCGTATTCGGTTATATTATTTGTGGAGGGGAATTCCAGTCTTAAACTGTAGACGATCATTCGGCATGTCGGAGTCGTGAAGACCATTCCGATGCCAGATCCCTCTGAGTTTCATGACCCATCCACAAAGACTTCCCCTCGCCTCGGGTTTTCTGAACGAAGTAGTTCGGGCGGGTCTTCTAACTCGTCCTCCATTCCTGGAATTTGCTCGATTTCATCGGTACCGTTGAGTGGGAAATCAGCTAGGAAATATGCAACGACCTGAGTCTTTATTGCCGTTTGAGGTTGGTATTTGACCCCAAAATGTTTGATTTAGGATCCCCATTTGGATATTCTCCCTTCTCTATCGGCATTGTCAAGTAAAGATTCTATGAGGTGCCTTGTTACAGTGTGTGCATGAAAATGCGTTCGCAATTTTTGCGTCGCATATACCAACGATAACACGAATTTCCCAATCTTTGAGTAATTTTTCTCTGTTAAAGTCAGAGTTTTGCTTATAAAGTAAATAGGTTTTTCAGTCCCCTCGTCTATGCGGGTTAGTACAACACTTATCGATGTATTAGTGGCTGATAGATAAATATAAAGATCTTCGCCTGGATCGGGATTCTGTAAAATTGGTAAGGTCGCCAGGTGCTCCTTGATCTTCTTGAAAGCTTCTTCGCACTCGACACTCTATGAGAATTTTTCACCTTTCTTCAGAGTGTTGAAGAAATCTTTACATTTATCGGACGATATGGCAATGAACCTTCCCAGGGATGCCAATCGACCATTCAATCTATGTACGTCTTTTATTGTGGCTGGAGAAGGCCTTTCTGGGATAACATGCTAAAAAAGCGGGGGTCTAACAACACCACCCAATATTTCGCTTAGCAATCTGTATGGACAAACTCCAATATACTTTTTATGAGAATCAACTAGACAGTCAGACTCAATCAATAAAAAGATATATCAAAGAGTTTATATCTCAATCTCTCGATTTGATCTTTACTCAAGCAAATAGAAATCTGCGAGTCTTTATCAAAGAGAGATAACTTGGACGGTACCAAAGAACAATATCCAAGGATCAATCAACTACAATTAACAACCAAAAGTTGGATTATAGAAGTTGATGATCTTAGCGCACAACCTGTATTATTTTAATTATATAAAATATAATGCGGAAAAGAAATAACAAACACACCAGAAATTTTGTTAACGAGGAAACCGCAAATGCACAAAAACCCCGGGACCTAGTCCATATTGAATACACACTGTATTAAGCCGCTACAGACACTAGCCTACTGCAAACTAACTTCGGACTAGACTATAGTTGAACCCCAATCAGTCTCCCACCGATCCAAGGTACAGTGGTACTCCTACGCCTCTGATCCCAGCAGGATACTGCGCACTTGATTCCCTTAGCTGATCTCACCCACAACCAAGAGTTGTTGTGACTCAAAATCACAGACTTGATAATAAACAGATCTGTCTCACACAGAAAATTCTATAAAAGGATAAATCTTTCTTTCACAGACAAACCCTAGGTTTTGTTACGTCTTTTGATATGAAATCAAGGTGAACAGGAACCAATTGATAACCTGGTCTTATATTCCCGAAGAACATCCTAGATTAATCAATCACCTCTCTACAATCCTTCCTGACTACACAAGCGGATTGTCGAGGAATCACAAACAGTGAGACGAAGATGTTTGTGACTTCTTTATCTTGCCTATCGGATAACTCTCACGATCTCAAGCCAATCAATCGATTGTACTCGTACGATAGAAGATGCAAGATCAGATCACACAACTACGATAAAGTAGTATCGGTCTGGCTTCACAATCCCAATGAAGTCTTTAAGTCGTTAACCTGATTTTAGAGAAGAAAATCAAAGGTTAATGGAGATCGACTCTAGCGGGCGCACTAGTAGCACACAGACGTCTGGGGATTAGTTTTGCACAATGCTAGATGTCTCCTTTATATAGCCTTCAAATCAGAGTTTTGCCTTAGTTACAAAGCAATCCTTATTCACCGTTAGATGAAAACCTGATTTAGATTCAAGCTAATATTTCTCAACCGTTAGATCGAAAACTTAGCTTGTCACACACACTTGGGTAGACGTTTACTGGGTTCGTGAAAACCATGCCCAAACGTGTACGTGTATATTGATTCAACATAGTAACCCAAAAGGTTAACCATATGAGCATTTCATATTAACCTTGTTCTTCTTCACCATAAACAGTTCAATTGGCTCATATGAACTAGTTAAAGAGTTGTTCAATTGCTATGAGATCTTATGTAACTACACAAGACACAATTGAAACAAAGATGATTCGATTCGATTGAATCGGCTCATGAACATTATAGCCACGGTTTGCATAAAGCATTCCTTAGTAATTTAATATTTCATGTTAAGAGCACATCTTTAGATCATAACCTCTTAAGTTCACAAACAAGTTCGCGGACTTAAGTTAATCGGTTGAGTTTTCCAAACTCAGCAGAAATTCTCGGAAAGAGAACTTCCGCCAGTTTGCGGACTGGGTTCGCGGACTTAGCACACAAACGAGTTTTGGAAAATCCAGCAGAAATTCTCGGTCGAGAACTTCCGACAGTTCGCGGACTTGGCAAGCCAATTCCACAATCCTCCCGATTTCTCTTGATCAACAAAGTTCGAAAACTTCGGTTCAAGGAATACATGGTTATGTAATCTAAACTCTCATTTCAATCATTGAGACATTCTCAGAGGACGCTATGTAGCCGTTATTCACAGACTGATTCACGTCAGAGCAATTCTCAAAGTGATTGAAACTTTTCATGACTTTCGTCACTAGGTGAAGATAAACTTGATCAAAGCGAAACGCTTTACCAACACACGATTTCGAGATAAAAGATAAGAAATGAATGCTCAGCTCGAAATATCAAATGTGTACGATCTAGTCTATATAGCATACGACTTTTGTCTCATAAGAAGTAGGAGATAGAAGAGATATACTTTTGAGTGATAGATAAGTTCAAGTCTCCACATACCTTTTTATTGATGAAGTTCCACGGTTCCTTGTATAGATCTTCGTCGTTGTATGATGAATCGCCATGAAGTCCTTGAGCTCAACTACAGTTTTCTATCCTAGTCCGAGACTTAGCTATGTAGGCTAGAAATCAAGACTTATAGTTTTGATCACTAACATTGACAAACATGCTTGAGATAGCAACGCATGCGAGGTTGACCGAGCTATGCTCTAACAGTCTCCCCCTTTGTCAATTTTAGTGACAAAACTATTAATATATATGGAATACAAAAAAGATAAACTTTAGTGGCTCCTATTCCATAGTCTAATCTTCAACGTTCCTTGAAATCTTCGTCCTTCCAAGTACTCCAATGATCCCAAAGGTTGTAAGTTTAACACCATCGTTGTTGAAGATCCGTAGCTATAACAATGAGACAAATCGAGATTCTCGATCATTATTAATAGTGCCATAATATTATTATATAACATCAAAGTCCAATTGTATCACGACTTTAACAATAATATTACGGTGATATGTATCACTCCTCCTTAGTCAATACTCCATCTCGATCATGGAAACCACTCCCCCTTATACAATGATCCGAAAACCATATGTATTTGTAGTGTGAACTCCAATATTTCTCTCCCCTTTTTGTCAATAAAATTGGCAAAGGTACAAGAATGGGATCATAATGAAATTTCCACAAGATACATTTCATGACCAAGAGAAAAATACATACCAACTAAATTTAGATGCAATCTAATAGCCGAAGCTAACAACATTCATCAAGGAGTTTTAAGATACAAGATAACCCCTATATAATTCCACAGTCGCACTCCCCGCAAGATATTACCATTAAGCACAAGTTCAAAATAACTCTCCCCCATTTGATGTCATTCCCGAGAGAACAACAAGAGCGACCTTAATTTCGAAAGAAAATAAGGATTTTTTATTCGACACCAAAAACCATAGGAATGATTTTCTATATCCAAAGCTCAACCAAATTAACCACAAGTAAACCCATGATTAATTCAATTGGAATAAGCAACTAAATCAAACCACAAAAGTGATCAATTTAATTGAAAGTGCTCAACATAAGTAAACTCACGGAGCAACGACTAAGTCAATCACACGGAGATGACTAACTTAACCGTTCAAATACTCAACATAAGGAAAACCTTACGGAATATATGACTATATTAACCAAAGAACATGATAGTGTAGCCTCTCATATACTCAACACAAGAACTTGTGGAATATATGAGAAATCAACTAGATTAATTACAAGAGAACCTATAATTAATCTAATTGGAATACAAACAACCAAACTAATCACCGAAGTTATCAATTCAATTATTTTGGGCTCAACATAAAAGAACTTATGGAACTCCGACTAAGTTCATCATAGAATATGACAACCTTAACCGTACATGTACTCGACATAAGAAAGAAAACTTATGGAGTACTAACTAAATAACCAAACTAGTTGAATAATTTAGTTTCTAATGCTCGACATATATCATCTTATGGAACAACCAAAAAAGCCAAGGTAAATCGACTTAGTTGTAAGGTGCTCAACATAAGACACACAATGGAGCCTTCACGGTAAAACATAATAAAATGGATTAATGAAGATCAATATCGTGGATAACATACAAGGATCTATTCTATTTTCCATCATAATGACATAATAGACTTTATCCTTGTTGAACAAAAGATTTTATCCTATTTTCCATCAAATACATGATTGCATAGGCATAACTTTTTTATATGTCAAAAGTCCATTCGTCCTTTCATCAATACGAATACTGATTCATGAACGACTTTACTTTTGAATGAAATATGGGACCTTCAAGTTCACGGACGTAAACAATACATATCCCATAAAAATATTGCAATATCACATTAAAATACTGCAATAAACGTCATCCTCCAAATATTTTTAGAATTTAATACCAATAAACCTAAAAAATAACATAAGAAGATGAAAACAAAAATAACTATGGGTAGTCACAATCATCGCTATTCAAAGCACTAGTTATTCTTCCAACTAATCCAAAAAGAAGACATACTGGGTATCTATACCTGTTATCAATCATTTCACTTACCTTGAATATTCTTCTAGTATTCCCTATATTCTTCAAGCTCATCTTCGATTAGGTCAATCCTTGATTCAAGACTATCCATTTTCTCCTCAAGTTTTTTGGAAGACACTTCAAGTTCATTTTTCAGAGCACGAACTTGTTCCAAAACGAGATTCATGGTTAGAGAGAGCTTATCAAACTGAGAGACAGAAGGGTTCTCATCAGAAGAAGATACATGTTTGTCATAGCACATCTAATTGTCAGAAGAATCGAAACGAATCTTCTTTGAGGGAAATAGAACTGTCCATACATCATTTTCTTTACTTGAAAGACTAGAGGAGGACATGATAGAGAGGACGATATGAGAGGGATGAAGAGGTAGAGCCTTTTAAAAGGAATACATGTGTAGAATTCCCAGAAACACCTTTTTTACCAAATCCTAACAGAAGTTGGTTATCAAAAAAGCTGAAGCCGTTCACGAACAAGACCTGAAAAAGCACACAAAAAAACTGTTACAGTCCCCTTGTATATTATGATTCTTGTATAAGAGGAAGAGAACACAAGAATCATTTTTCAACAAGATTACTGAGCATAAGGCCTCCAATCCAAGATTGGACTGGGATAATCTTTGCAAAGAGAGAAACCACCCATTTCACTAGGTTTCTGCTTATCCATTGTGATCAGAAATTTAGAAAACTTGACTGCAGATCTTTGAAAATTCTGCACCATTTTTGAAAACACCTTTTGATAAACGGTAGACTTCCTTGTTTTCAGCATACTGCGGTTAGCCAGGACGGACTGTTTTTGATTTGATGTGCTAATATGATCCTGAGGTGAACTCAACTGAACAGAGTGATTTGTTAGACTCTTTTCCGATAAACTCCTGGAGTTCAACACAAAATCAAGAGAGGTTTGCTGATCCAACACAGGTGGACATGTCACGAAAGAATCATGAGAATGATTTTCAGCAAAAAGACCGAGAGAGCAATCATAGATTTCCACAGGAAAATAATCAAGAGTATTCATCCATGCTTTAGTTATCTCTCTTATTCCCGTTTCAGGATTTTTCGAAGAGGCTTGAACACACATAAGACCAGTTTCATTAGTACGACTCTTCTTGGTATTCTTATCCTTTATATTGACTAACGAAGTTTCCTTTTGAGACTTTCTTTTACTACGTCTGAGGATCTTCTTAAGTTTTTGTATAAACAAATACAACGTAGAAATAAAGCAATTCTCACTTTTCTCTTTCGTCAATTTTGGATGACAAGATTTATGATCAGGAGAGGTGACACAGTTTCCAAGCAAATGATGATCGTCTCTTGCCATATATTGGCGATCGAAAATTCTAATTTTTCCGACCAGTGTGTTTCGTGAAAGAGTATTAAGGTTATTTCCTTCAACGATGGAATGTATTTTAGATTCGTATCTGGATGGCAGCGATCGAAGGAATTTCATCACAATTTCCTTTTCAGGAATTGTCCTACCCAATGCACATGATGCATTAACAATTTCAGACAGTTTGTGATAAAAATCGTCGAACGAATCTTCTTCTGCCATAGAAAGGTCTTCCCATTCGGAATTAAGGTTTTTAAGCCTAGCTTCCTTTTCACTGGGGTTACCTTCAAATACGCTTTCGAAAGTATCCCAAGCTTCTTTAGACGTAGTGCATGAGATCACATGATGTCTAAGGTTTGGGGAAACAGCATGTAGGATGGCGTTCAACCCGTCGGAGTTTTGCCTTGCAGCAACTAACTCGACAGTATTGTACATACATAAATCTTTTGGTACAACAACATCTCTTTCCATAACAACGGGAGTCTCATAGCCATTCACAATACATATCCATGACTGGAAGTCACGCGACTGAAGAAAAGTGTGCATAACAACTTTCCACCATAGATAGTTTGAGCCATAGAGGACTGGTGGTACGTTAATAGAGATAACACTTCTGTCCATAGAGTCAGATCGCTACAAACACAGACTGATGAGGTCTTAAACGTGTTTCCCTGCTCTGATACCAATTGAAAAAGCGGGAGTCTAACAACACCACCCAATATTTCGCTTAGCAATCTGTATGGACAAACTCCAATATACTTTTTATGAGAATCAACTAGATGATAGACGCATTTATGTGTCTAATTTGTCCTCAATGTTTCGTATTGTTAGTACTCAATTTCGTATTTATTATGTTATTTTGTATGTTTGTAGGTATTTTTTGGAAATAAATATTGTTGGAAAATTCGGCTCGAAAAGTTGCTCGGGTCACCCCCGGAGGACATTTGTTATACGGACCCCCATTTTTTCCCACGGCTATATGTAGCCCATTTTTGTCCACGTCACCCATTTTTCTCCACAGCACCCATCTTCTTCATTTCGAATTTTTATTTTTTGGCGGGAAGAAGCGTTTCTCTCCTGGCAGATTTTTCGATCAGATTTTGAATGGGTTAGAGGTAGACTGAATCGCTGAAACTTCATGGGTAGACGTGATATAGCCGGGTCTTTGGTTCAATTGAATTTGGCTAAATAATATGTGAGAAGAAAACAGGGCAACACAGACGCTGGAAGAAATATTCACGGGATTATAGCGAGTTAGACGTGTGTTGCTCGTGTTTGAAAGTCCCTAACAACTATTTGGAGTACGAAGGAGTTAAATATGGCAATTTGGCAGCTTCAGAACGTGTGTAGAGATCAAAAATCTGAATTATTTCCTAAACTGGCCGTGAAGAATAATGCCAACTAATGGAGAATTATATGAAGTAATTACGTGATATTTTGCTGCTGCTGGGTTATAAATAGGTGTTGGGTTGTCATAGAAGGGGATGAAGAGTTTGGGAGAGAAAGAGAACACCACAGAGTCGAAAAATCAAAGCTGCAGAAACCTCCATTGTTGCTGCTGCACGAAGAACACGAAGAACATTGGCCCACAACAAACTGTCGTTCATGCTACAGTAACAACGACACAGTGGAGGGGGTCGTAGAGCTACAGTGTATTTGACAGTTTCGTTTTATCGTTCTCTGTAACAGTACGGTTTGTAACAAATATAATTGTTACAAACCCGGTTTTTATTATATTTCTCCCATATTCATCATTTGTAAACCCCTTGAGCAATAAAAATGACTTTTGAGCGTGTTTCCAATATGATGAGAGGCTAAATTATCGCGTAACCAAGGAAATGGATGAAGCTATTCACACATGAATAATGGGTAACTATTTCATTTTCTCTAATATTTAATTATAATTCACTCAATCACTGCTTTTGCAGAGTTCTTAAAAGTTTACATAATTTTCTTCATTAGTTGTGATTCAATTAGATAGGTTATGCTTTGTTTAGATAATCTATGCTTAGGGGATACAACTAATATTTGAGAATATGTTTGATTATTTGTGAATTAAGAAATAAAGGATTAAAAGGCTAATTAGAGTTATGAAATATTTGACATCATCCATTCATGTGTAATAGTGGATTCTAGTGTCTTGGTTATTTTCTAATATCTTGAAATCAAATTTTGATCTAAGTTTTCTTTACTTTTAAGTTTTATTAAGTCTAGAATCTTTTGCTTTCACAAGCCTCAACGAACCTATTACTACAACTCAATTGAAAAACACATCAATTTTTGGCGCCGCCGACGCGGGCTTGTCTTTAGGCTAGAGTTTTTAGATTTTTTTTTTAGCCTTTTATTTGTTTTTATTTTATTTGTTATTCTTTACGTTTTTGGGTTTTTGTCTTTTCCTTTCAGATTTTGGAATTTGGAGCGAAAGAAAATTTTGCCAAAGCTTTTGGTGAGCACTTAAAGATTTGGAGTAAAAGGCAAAGCGAAAGAAGAAGATTTTTTTATTATTTTATAAAAAAGAGAGACATTTTTATTTTATTTTTTAGATTTTATTTTGGACTTTCCTTTTCTTTTGCACTTTATTTTTGGACTTTGGACTTTGGACTTACTTTGGGACATTATTTTTAAACCCTACGGAAGGGTAGTTTAAATATAAATTGTGTGCAGAGAAGGACGGTGATTACGATATCACCTCGGCCCCTCGGGTTCGTACATGACATAGGAGTCGTGGCCCGAGTCGACTACAACGGTTCATCCCCCGTCTGGAACGGGAGGTAAGTTTGTCGAAACACTCGCGAATCCCCTGTCAGCGAGTTACTGTATTCCTTCGTTTGCATATATGCTGAGGACTTGAAAACGGCTGCTTTAATTTCCTAGTAAAGGGCAAGGACTGGCCATACAAGATAAGGGTTCGGATTTCATCACCGTTCTCTTCTTGCCCGCCTTAGGAAAACGAAACCAAACGCGAACCTAAGCCTAAAATACTGACTAGAACGAGACCGATAGGGTAACGAGCTTAATAGGAAAGTCGTTCGAAAAATATTGGTTACTCTTTTAAGCATACTTCGAAGTTCATGATGGTTTCTGTGAGTTGAATGCGTGACTGCGCCGCCTTGTAATACCGGTGAGGCCTTGGGTATCAAAGCTCCACTGAGCTTCCCTCGCCTCTATTCAACTTACTTTGACTCGGATTGATTCCAGAGGGGTTTTCTTAAATTGTAACGAATTCCCTTTTGAAGGATTAGGAGCTGGTATATAAACAATCTAAGTGGAGCCATCATGCTTTTTGTTTGCTAGAAATCAGTAGGTTTGCTGTGGTAGAGTCAGCCTTGTTTGTGTTTGCATAGAACTTCCCTTCCTTCTAGGACTTTTCTTTTTATTTTGTTGTTTTCTCTAGTGTATGCCCGAGGTCATTAGAGAACGGGCTTGGAAAAGAAACACTCTAGGTCGTTTGATTAATGTTAAACCTAGTAGTTCTTCTTGTGAAGGCGGGGAGCTCGAAGACTCTTCTTTTGAGAGCCCCGTTTTAGGAAACTTCAGTTTTGAGAATCTGTCTCCTTGTGAGGAAAGTACCCCTAGTACTTCAGTTGTGCCAGCGATGGCAACTTTGAAAGATTACATGTTCCCAACTAGGACCAACCGAGCTTCGTGCATTAAATTGCCAGCCACTACGGCTAATATTGAGATAAAACCTAGTATTCTTCAGATGATCCCTATATTCTTAGGAAAGGATGATGAGAACCCTTATTTTCATATTAGGGACTTTGAGGAAATTTGTGGGACAATTAGAATAAAAGACCTTACTGATGAAATCTTGAAACTTAAGATGTTTCCCTTTTCCTTGAGAGATAAAGCCAAGACCTGGCTGAATAACCTACCACCTGGGTCCATTGAAACATGGCAGGAACTTGTTGCTGCTTTCTATATGAAATTCTACCGTAAGCATAAAACTGCAGCTGTTAGGCAGAAAATTAGTTCCAGTGTGCAACAAGAGGGAGAGTCTTTTTATAGGTTTTTAGAGAGATTTAACGATCTCCTATCCCAGTGTCGTCACCATGGATTTGATAAGATGAAACTCGTAGAGATTATTTATGATGGTTTAGACTATTCGACCAAAGCCATGGTCGAGTCTATGTGCGCTGGTGAGTTCACTAGTAAAAGTGCTGAGGATGCCTTTACCTTCTTAGGAGTTGTTGCTGAGAAATCCCAACAGTGGGAGTCTTGCATTGAACCCCCTAAAAGACTCTTGGTCAATAGAAGTAGCACCAATGTGGTAGATTCAAGTTTTGGTTCAGATGCTAAGTATGCTGCTTTGTCTAGAAGGTTAGAAGCTTTGGAATTGAATCATCCTAAACATAGGTCTCTTGTTGAACTTGATGATAGGGTTAGAGCCTCTCAAGTGTCTAGTTGTGGAGTAGAACCCAATAACTCGTTTTGGGAAGGTCAGGTTAATGAAGAGCAAGCCCATGTTGTTTATAACAATGCTAGGGTTGAGAACCGTCAGAAGTTTGACCCATACTCAGAGCCCTACAACCCTGGTTGGAGAAACCATCCTAATTTTTCTTGGTCTAAGGGTTAGAATCAAGGACAGTCTAGCAATTCTCAGCCTCCCTCCAGGTTTTGGTTATGCTAAGAACTCTTCAGGTCAACCCCAGTTTCAGAACCCTTCGGATAAAAAGATCACAAGTTTAGAAGACACTCTAGCCTCGTTTATTAAAAACTCTGAGAAGATCAACCAAATGGTTGCTCAAGGGATAGAAGAAAGTAAAAATATAGGTTATGCTAACTCCCAAGCTATTTCTGAGTTAAAAAACCAGGTTAGTCAGATAAATGAATCTTTGAGGGAAAAAGGTAAGTTTCCTAGTCAAACTCAACCCAATCCTAAAGGAGAGAAATCGTACAATCATGTGAATTCTGTTACAAGCCTTAGGAGTGGAAAGAAAGTTGACAATAAGGTTGCCATGCCTGATAACTCCAAAGAGACCAATGAGGGTCCTGATGAGCCCGGCTTTATTCCCAGAGCCCCGTTTCCCCAGCTGCTAGTTCCAACTAAGAGGGAGTCCAACTTTAATGATATATTAGAGGTTTTTAAGCAGGTTACTATCAACCTACCATTGTTGGATGCGATTAAGCAGATTCCGGCTTATGCCAAGTTCCTTAAGGACTTGTGTACACGAAATCGTAAGCTTAGTGTCCAAAAGAAAGCCTTCCTAGCTAGTCACGTGAGTTCCATTATTCAGAATATCACTACTCCTAAGTATAAAGACCCAGGGTCCCCTACTATTTCTTGCACAATAGGTAAATACCGTGTTGAGAAAGCTTTGCTTGACTTAGGATCCAGTGTGAATTTACTTCCATACCATGTGTACCTTAAGCTAGGACTTGGTGAGATGAAACCTACCCAGATCACACTTCAGTTAGCTGATAGGTCAGTTAAAATTCCTCGTAGTGTGATCGAGGATGTTCTTATTGAGGTCGACAAGTTTATTTATCCAGTGGATTCTGTTATTCTAGATACCCAACCTGTCCCTGACCCAGAGAACCAGATACCGGTGATTTTAGGTCGCCCATTTTTAGCAACATCCAATGCGATCATTAATTGTCGAACTGGTATTATGAATTTGTCTTTTGGTAATGACTATTGAGATGAACATCTTTCATATTAGTAAGCTACCCTCTGAACTGGATGATTCGAGCATACAAGAGGTGAACATGATAGGCACATTAGTAGAGGAGTCATTACCAAACACTTTGATAGAAGATCCATTAGAGAAATGCCTAGATCACTTTGGGATTGATTTTGATGATGATGATGTGATTAATGAGGTGAATGCTTTGTTAGATTCAACCCCTTTGTTAGACACTAGTAATGGATGGAAACCTAAGTTCGAACCTTTACCCGTTTCTGAGTCTACCCTAGTTCCTTCGTTGGAAAAGCCTTCCAAGTTGGACCTTAAACCATTACCAGATACCCTGAAGTATGTGTTTTTAGGCCCATCTGAAACTTTACCTGTGATTATAGCATCCGACTTGGATAGTGATCAGGAAAGTAGGCTAGTAACCGTCCTTCATAATAACAAGGAAGCTTTAGGGTGGACCATAGCAGACATTAAGGGTATAAGTCCTATTGATTGTATGCATCATATCTATTTAGAGAATGACACCAAACCTTCTAGGGAGATGCAACGTCGACTGAACCCTAATATGAAAGAAGTAGTTCGAACTGAGGTTCTGAAGTTGTTAGATGCAGGCATTATCTACCCCATTTCAGACAATAAGTGGGTCAGCCCCGTTCAGGTTGTTCCCTAGAAATCCGATATTACTGTAGTCCAAAATGATAACAATGAGTTAATCCCAACCCGAATGACCACGGGTTGGCGTGTCTGTATTGACTATAGAAAATTGAACAAGGTCACTAGGAAGGACCACTTTCCCCTTCCCTTCATCGACCAAATGCTAGAGAGATTAGCCGGACGTAGCCATTATTGCTTTTTAGATGGATATTGCGGTTATAATCAGGTTCATATTGCCCCAGAAGACCAAGAGAACACCACTATTACCTGTCCCTTTGGTACCTTTGCGTATAGACGCATGCCTTTCGGGCTATGTAATGCCCCTGCAACCTTTCAGCGTTGTATGTTGAGCATATTTTCTGACATGGTAGAACGGTTCTTAGAGGTCTTTATGGATGATTTTTCAGTGTTTGGTTCGTCGTTCGATGAGTGCTTGCATCATTTGTCATTAGTTTTGACTAGGTGTAAGGAAAAGAATTTAGTGCTTAATTGGGAGAAATGTCACTTCATGGTTCGTTCAGGAATTGTTCTAGGGCATATTGTATCTTCGAAGGGTATAGAGGTAGATAGAGCCAAAGTTGACCTTATTAAAACTTTACCGGTCCCAAAAACCGTAAAAGATATTAGGGCATTCTTAGGGCATGCTGGTTTTTATCGTCGATTCATTAAGGATTTTAGCTTGATTTCTAGACCTCTTTGGAATTTTCTTGCAAAAGATGTTAAGTTTGTCTTTGATGATGCTTTTTTAGAGGCTTTTGATAAGCTTAAGACTTTACTCACTACCGCCCCCATAGTCCAGGCACCCAACTGGAACTACCCTTTGAGATCATGTGCGATGCTTCAGATTATGCTATTGGTGTTGTGCTAGGTCAGCGAGAAAACAAGTTACTTCATGTAATTTACTATGCTAGCAAAACTCTGAATGATGCCCAGTTGAACTATACCACTACGGAGAAGGAATTGTTAGACATTGTGTTCGCCTTAGACAAGTTTAGACCCTATCTCTTAGGTTCTAAGATCGTAATATATACTGATCATGCTGCTTTGAAATATCTTTTGTCTAAGAAGGATACAAAACCTATATTGATTAGATGGATACTTCTGTTGCAAGAGTTTTCTCCAGACATTAGAGACAAAAAGGGTGCAGAAAATGTAGTAGCAGACCACTTGTCTAGGCTAGTTGTTGTCTCCCCTGATGATTCCCTTCCTATAAGGGATAGCTTTCCTGGTGAAAAACTTTTCCTTGTTACCCAATCACCTTGTTATGCGAATATAGTGAACTATCTTGTCACTGGTCGAATGCCCCAACATTGGGGTAAACAAGAGCGTTCTAGGTTTTTAGCCGAGGTTAAGCACTTCTTTTGGGACGATCCTTATTTGATTAAGTATTGTCCAGACCAGATTATTAGGAGATGTATACCTGAGAGTGACCAGTCCAGTATTATTTCCTTTTGTCATGATCATGCTTGTGGGTGTCACTTTAGTGCTAAGAAGACTGCTGCTAAGATATTGCAGTGTGGATTATATTGGCCTTCGTTGTTTCAAGACTCCCATAGTTACTGTGTTATTTGTGAACATTTCCAGAAATTAGGAACCATTTCCCGTAGGAACATGATGCCTTTGAACCCGATTCTAATTGTTGAGGTCTTTGATGTGTGGGGTATTAACTTTATGGGTCCGTTTACTAACTCTTTTGGTAACCTATACATCCTTGTCGGTGTAGACTATGTCTCTAAGTGGATTGAGGCGATTGCGTGTAAAACCAACGACCATAGGGTTGTGATTGAGTTCTTGAAAAATAATATACTTACACGTTTTGGTACACCGCGAGCTATAATTAGTGATGGAGGGTCGCACTTTTGTAATGGGCCTTTTAGTCTTCTGATGAAGAAATATGGTATTACACATAAGGTAGCTACCCCGTATCATCCTCAGACTAGTGGTCAGGTTGAGGTTTCCAATAGGGAGATAAAACGTATATTAGAGAAAACAGTTAATCCTAATCGGAAAGACTGGTCGTCTAGGCTTACTGATGCCTTATGGGATTACCGTACTGCGTTTAAGACCTCCATTGGAATGTCGCCTTATCGGCTTGTGTATGAAAAGGCATGTCATTTACCTGTTGAGTTAGAACATAGATCTTATTGGGCTGTTAAGCAGCTAAATTTTTCACTTGACAAGGCAGGAGCCCATAGGAAACTCCAGCTCAATGAGTTGGACGAGATTCGTATAGATGCTTAGGATAGTGCGAAGGAGTATAAGAACAAAATGAAACTTGTGCATGATAGAAATATTTTACGGAAGTCATTTTCTCCAGGTCAAAAAGTTCTTCTGTATGATACCCGCTTGCATCTTTTCCCTGGGAAGTTACGTTCTCGGTGGACGAGTCCTTTTTATTGTTCGCGCTGTCTTTCCTCATGGAGCTATTGAAATTGAGACACCGGATGGTAGTAGTTCTTCGAAGGTTAACGGTCAGAGATTGAAACCCTTTTTAGAGCCCTTTCCTACAGGTGATGTTGAGGAGGTCCCTCTGGAGGACCCTGTTTACCCTTGATTGACCATCGAGGCGATTGTATGTTGTATATTAGTTTTTGATTTTCTTCACCCAGGTACTATCTTTCCAACTTCTCCTCGTGTTATTTTACTTTTGGTACTGCTCTTTCATTAGAAACATTGAGGACAATGTTAGATTTAAGTTTGGGGTGGGGAAGAAACTTTTTGCTAGCTGCTTTTAGTTGCAATAAATATACTCCAGAGCCCAGAAATTTATGCTTATTAAGGTCGGCACTAACCAATCTAAGTGGATGGGAACATTTTGGTTGTAGGAGTTGAGGAACCAATATGATTAGATGGAAACATCTAGAAGAGTCTATTCATAAAAGCACAGAGCTCAGGTGTTAGAAAAGAAAACATGGTAGTTTCGCCATATCCTCGTGATGAAAACATCGAAAGAATCCTGATCATTTTTTTTTCTTTTTACCATTACTAGGGTGAAATAGAGTGACTGAGATACATAAAAAAAAAAAAAAAATTGAGACCAGACCACCAGACCAACCGGAATAAATACAATAAAGTCGACCACTGGTACCCTTGTATATGCCAGTGTTTTGATATTAGTCCAGACCAGTATCTCAGTCCATTAGGATAGGTTCACCTTAGTCAACATCATCCACGTTTTTCTCTACATCCATCTTCTTAATCTATCCATGTGATTGGTTGACTCCGATTTATGATGTCCAGAAACTATCTGACTAGAGCTCTGTCACTTTATATGAATTTTAGTATGCTTGAGTGCAAACTCGTGTACAAAAATTGGAATTTCGCATGAGGGTACTTCCTCCTGTAGTCAATAGGTATGCCAACCAAGGAGATTCTTTAGTGCCTTCCAAGGTTCTGCGTAGATAACTAGGGTCTGGAGTTAAGGTTTTTGTGGGTACACCTCTGTTAAACTCACCCGAGACTATAACTCGGTCACTAGGGCCACCTAGTGAGTTGGATTTTATTTTTTAGTTTTGCTCGAGGACTAGCAAATAATAAGTTTGGAGGTATTTGATAGACGCATTTATGTGTCTAATTTGTCCTCAATGTTTCGTATTGTTAGTACTCTATTTCGTATTTATTATGTTATTTTGTATGTTTGTAGGTATTTTTTGGAAATAAATATTGTTGGAAAATTCGGCTCGAAAAGTTGCTCGGGTCACACCCGGAGGACATTTGCTATACGGACCCCCATTTTTTCCCAGGGCTATATGTAGCCCATTTTTGTCCACATCACCCATTTTTCTCCACAGCACCCATCTTCTTCATTTCGAATTTTGTTTTTGGCGGGAAGAAGCGTTTCTCTCCTGGCAGATTTTTCGAACAGATTTTGAATGGGTTAGAGGTAGACTGAATCGCTGAAACTTCATGGGTGGACGTGATATAGCCTAAAAGGCTTGGTATGGGTCTTTGGTTCGATTGAATTTGTCTAAATAATCCGTGAGAAGAAAACAGGGCAACACAGACGCTGGAAGAAATATTCACGGGATTACAGCGAGTTAGATGTGTGCTGCTCGTGTTTGGAAGGCCCTAACAACTATTTGGAGTACGAAGGAGTTAAATATGGCAATTTGGCAGCTTCAGGACGTGTGTAGAGATCAAAAATCTGAATTATTTCCTAAACTGGTCGTGAAGAATAATGTCGAGTAATAGAGAATTATATGAAGTAATTACATGATATTTTGCTGCTACTGGGTTATAAATAGGTGTTGGGTTGTCATAGAAGGGGAGGAAGAGTTTGGGAGAGAAAGAGAACACCACAGAGTCGAAAAATCAAAGCTGCAAAAACCTCCATTGCTGTTGTTGCACGAAGAACACGAAGAACATTGACCCACAAACTACTGTCGTTCATTCTACAGTAACAACGACACAGTGGAGGGGGTCGTAGAGCTACAATGTATTTGACAGTTTCGTTTTATCGTTCTCTGTAACAGTTCGGTTTGTAACAAATATAATTGTTACAAACCCGGTTTTTATTATATTTCTCTCATATTCATCATTTGTAAACTCCTTAAGCAATAAAAATGACTTTTGAGCGTGTTTCCAACATGATGAGAGGCTAAATTCTCGCGTAACCAAGTCAATGGATGAAGCTATTCACACATGAATAATGGGTAACTATTTCATTTTCTCTAATATTTAATTATAATTCACTCAATCACTGCTTCTGCAGAGTTCTTAAAAGTTTACATAATTTTCTTCATTAGTTGTGATTCAATTAGATAGGTTATGCTTTGTTTAGATAATCTATGCTTAGGGGATACAACTAATATTTGAGAATATGTTTGATTATTTGTGAATTAAGAAATAAAGGATTAAAAGGCTAATTAGAGTTATGAAATATTTGACATCATCCATTCATGTGTAATAGTGGATTCTAGTGTCTTGGTTATTTTCTAATATCTTGAAATCAAATTTTGATCTAAGTTTTCTTTACTTTTAAGTTTTACTAAGTCTAGAATCTTTTGCTTTCACAAGCCTCAACGAACCTATTACTACAACTCAATTGAAAAACACATCACTAAACAGTCAGACTCAATCAATAAAAAGATATATCAAAGAGTTTATATCTCAATCTCTCGATTTGATCTTTACTAAAGCAAATAGAAATATGCGAGTCTTTATCAAAGAGAGATAACTTGGACGGTACCAAAGACCAATATCTAAGGATCAATCAACTACAATCGACAACCAAAAGTTGGATTAGAGAAGTTGATGATCTTAATGCAAAACCTGTATTATTTAAATTATATAAAATATAATGTGGAAAAGAAATAACACAGACACCAGAAATTTTGTTAACGAGGAAACCGCAAATGGAGAAAAACCTCGGGACCTAGTCCTGATTGAATACACATTGTATTAAGCCGCTACAGACACTAGCCTACTGCAAACTAACTTCGCACTGAACTATAATTGAACTCCAATCAGTCTCCCACCGATCCAAGGTACAGTTGTACTCCTACGCCTATGATCCCAGCAGGATACTGCGCACCTGATTCCCTTAGACGATCTCACCCACAACCAAGAGTTGTTGTAACCCAAAATCACAGACTTGATAATAAACAGATCTGTCTCACACAGAAAAGTCCATAAAAGGTTAAATCTGTCTCCCACAGATAAACCCTAGGTTTTGTTCCGTCTTTTGATATGAAATCAAGGTGAACAGGAACCAATTGATAATCCGGTCTTATATTCCCGAAGAAAAACCTATATTAATCAATCACCTCTCTACAATCCTTCCTGACTACATAAGCGGATTGTCGAGGAATCACAAACAGTGAGACGAAGATGTTTGTGACTTCTTTATCTTGCCTATCGGAGAACTCTCACGATCTCAAGCCAATCAATCGATTGTACTCGTACGATAGAAGATGCAAGATCAGATCACACAACTACGATAAAGTAGTATCGGTCTGGCTTCACAATCCCAATGAAGTCTTTAAGTCATTAACCTGATTTTAGAGAAGAAAATCAAAGGTTAATGGAGATCGACTCTAGCGGGAGCACTAGTAGCACACAGACGTGTGGGGATTAGTTTTGCACAATGCTAGATGTCTCCTTTATATAGCCTTCAAATCAGGGTTTTCCCTTAGTTACAAAGAAATCCTTATTCACCGTTAGATGAAAACCTGATTTAGATTCAAGCTAATATTTCTCAACTGTTAGATCGAAAACTTAGCTTGTCACACACACTTGGGTAGACGTTTACTGGGTTCGTGAAAACCATGCCCAAACGTGTACGTGTATATTGATTCAACATAGTAACCCAAAAGGTTAACCATATGAGCATTTCATATTAACCTTGTTCTTCTTCACCATAACCAGTTCAATTGACTCATATGAACTAGTTAAAGAGTTGTTCAATTTCTATGAGATCTTATGTAACTACACAAGACACAATTGAAACAAATATGATTCGATTCGATTGAATCGGCTCATGAACATTATATCCACGGTTTGCATAAAGCATTCCTTAGTAATTTAATATTTCATGTTCAGAGCACATCTTTAGATCATAACCTCTTAAGTTCACAAACAAGTTCGCGGACTTAAGTTAATCGGTTGAGTTTTCCAAACTCAGCAGAAATTCTCGGAAAGAGAACTTCCGCCAGTTCGCGGACTGGGTTCGCGGACTGAGTTCGCTGACTTAGCACACAAACGAGTTTTGGAAAATCCAGCAGAAATTCTCGGTCGAGAACTTCCGACAGTTCGCGGACTTGGCAAGCCAATTCCACAATCCTCCCGATTTCTCTTGATCAACAAAGTTCGAAAACTTCGGTTCAAGGAATACATGGTTATGTAATCTAAACTCTCATTTCAATCATTGAGACATTATCAGAGGACGCTATGTAGCCGTTATTCACAGACCGATTCACGTCAGAGAAATTCTCAAAGTGATTGAAACTTTTCATGACTTTCGTCACTAGGTGAAGATAAAATTGATCAAAGCGAAACGCTTTACCAACACACGATTTCGAGATAAAAGATAAGCAATGAATGCTCAGCTCGAAATATCAAATGTGTATGATCTAGTCTATATAGCATACGACTTTTGTCTCATAAGAAGTAGGAGACAGAAGAGATAGACTTTTGAGTGATAGATAAGTTCAAGTCTCCACATACCTTTTTGTTGATGAAGTTCCACGGTTCCTTGTATAGATCTTCGTCATTATATGATGAATCGCCATGAAGTCCTTGAGCTCAACTACACTTTTTTATCCTAGTACGAGACTTAGCTATGTAGGCTAGAAATCAAGACTTATAGTTTTGATCACTAACATTGACAAACATGCTTGAGATAGCAACGCATGCGACGTTGACCGAGCTATGCTCTAACACATGCACCTTGGCTGGGTCCCCTTTGATGCCCCGCTTTGTAACCAAGTATCCTAGGAATTTTCCCGAGGTCACCCCGAAGGCGCATATTTCCGGGTTGATCTTCATATTTTACTTCCTCGTCTGTGCAAACATATCTTTGAGATCCTTTGCGTGATCTAGTGGGATCTTGCTCTTTACAAGCATATTTTCCACATATACATCTAGGGTTTTGTGTATCCAATTATCAAACATTTTTTCCACCATTTGTTGGTAAGTGGCACCAGCATTTTTCAATCCAAATGGCATTTTAGTATAACAGTATAGGCCCCGCGGAGTAAAAAAGGCAGTGTGTTCTTGATCCTCCGCTAATGGGATCTAATTATAGCTCGAGTAACCATCCATCAGCGATAGTAACATGTACCCGGATGTTGCTTCTACGAGCTGATCGATGTTGGGAGGTGGAAAGTTGTTGGGGAATTGATTTGTTAAGATCGCTAAAGTCAATGCATATACGCACTCCTCCGTTTTTCTTAGGTACGATCACCATGTTAGATATCCATGTCAGATACTGCACTTCTCGAATAACACCCAAGGCCTCCATCTTTTTGATCTCGTTTTGAATAGCCTCATGGTATTTGGGAGCCACTTTTCGCTTTTTTTGCCTCTTGGGCTTGTGTTTTGGGTTAATTTTCAAATGATGGCAACAAACTTCTGGGATAGGCATGTCTTCCATGCGCCATGCAAAAACATTAGGGTATTCTTTTAATACCTACATCAATTTCTCCTCTTCCTCTATGTCGAGGAGGGTTCCAATTTTGGCCATCCCTGGATTTTCAGGTATCTTGATATTCACCTCCTTCGTTGGTTCCGAGGTCGAGAAATTAGACCTTGGTTCTTCGATATCGGAGAGATTTTGTAATTGCTATAAGGGGTCCGTGTATTCTTCCGAGATAGGAACTAATGGATCGTTCGAGCGCCTTGCTTCATTCGTTTCTGCTACGTAAGTATCAATTTCTTTTTGAATCTTAGCATTTTTAGCTCTTTTCTTTCTTGTTTCTGGGTAATTGATTTTATTCTCGTCATTTTGTACGTCCATATTGTATTAGTACTTTGCTTCACCTAGATCTCCTATGATCTCTGCGATCCCATCGGTTGTTAGAAACCTTAGTCTCTAATGATAAGTTGACGCGACTCCCTTGATTCCATGAACCCAGGATCGCCCGACAATAGCAGTATAAGGCGAAACTACATCCACTACACAAAAAGTAGTTAAGGTCGGGATTTTTCCTACACGAATTTCTAAGGTTACCTCGCCCCTTGGAAGAGTAGATGAACCGTTAAAACCAAAGATATTATATGTAGATGGTATTAAGCACTCATCTTTTAGGCCCATTTGTTTCATAGAATAAAACTTCGACGGAGCTTCCGCCGTCAATTACTATCTTGGGTATTGCCCATGATAGTGCCTTCGGCTTCTCCTCCTCGTCTTCATGTTCTGGGAGTGCGATCGCCATCGTGACTACTAGAGGATTGTTATGATTTCTTCTACCATCCGGTGCTTCAGAGGCTGAAAATATGATAGGCTGTTTCATCAATTCCTCAGTCAGAGGTTCTTTAGCCACACTAAAAACTTCATTGCCTTCAAAGTTTCGTTTATGAATTCGCCCGGTGATGTTCCCCTCGAGCGTGGGTGTTGTAATAGCTAAATGGGAAATCGTGTTACATCCCAAATATTGTGCCTCGCGCGGGATCTCCACACGATGTACTGGGGGTCCTGTCACTTGTGGGGGAGACGGCAGTGAAATATACTATTGGAGTTTACCATCGTCAATCATTTCTTGTACCATCTTTATTTGATCCCTATATGAGTCTGTTGGGTGGCTGTAAAATTTATGGAACTCACATAAGTCTTTTATGTTCTTAGCGTGCTCGGGTTGTTTCCCTCTATTTTATGGGAAATTAATCTTGTATTTTCCGCCAACCTTCAAGATTTCGGAAATAGGGGTGTTTAGTTTCGTGTAGACAGGGTCTACAAATTTCTTTTTTTTCTATTAGGCATGGTCTTGCCCTTTCCATCCTCCACTTATGTGCTTATCGAATCATGTTGATTCATTATGAGGTCGTTCAACGCCTCGAGTTTGCTTCTGGGGATTTTGTGGCTTTACCACATTTGCTCCTCTATTATTTCCTCGGATCAACTTGCCATACGTACCATCTTGGAGTTCTTCGAGAGCTATGTAATCCTCTTGGATTTCCCTAGACAGGGTGGCATAGTCTCATACATTCTTACAAATATGGAGTTCGTATAGGCTTCTTGGACTCATCAGATTTCAGCACACAGCTTCCTCCAACGAGTGACCAGAGATCGGAGGGACTCATTCGGTCCTCTGGTTAATTGGAACAGCATATCAATTCCTGGCTTAACTCGGCTATTATGCATATAGGCCTCTAAGAATATCTCGGACAAATGAGAAAGTGACTTGACCGACACTCTCGGTAGGTTGTTGAACCACATTAGGGCTTCCTCCTTTAGACTGGCTGGGAAGAATTTGCACATCACAACATCGTACTAGCTCTATTGTATTAATGTCATGCGATAAGATCGGAGATGTTCAATTGCATCGCCTGTCCCATTGAAGGGAGTTATAAAGGTCGGAAGAGAACATTTCCTTGGAAATGGTTTGGATAATAAACTCTCCGCTAGGGGCGATTATCCTACATCACTTCTGCCAATTTCTTCCCCCCTTGTCTTCCAGTGGCTTCTTTATACATCGCCTCAAGTTGGCAGAGTCTGACTTGCATTTGATCATCGATATCCTTCGTTTGGTCCTTCTTCTTTCGTCCTGATTCTCTCTCAGGCGAGAAAGAAACTTCTGGACGGAGATATCTTGATCGCCTGAGTCCTCATCGGATTGCTCAGCATACAATGTTGGTTTTGTGCGAGTTGACTTCTATCTCGAAGTTTTTCCTCGCTTCGGATTTCCACCTGATGTGGGTTCTCTGGTAAGTTATTGACTTTAGTTTCGTCCTCCTTTTTCTTCTTTTCACGCTTATGTCTGAGGTTGATATTTGATGACCTTTTTGAGGGACTATCCTAATTATTTAAGAATGCCTTACTCCGTTTTGGGAATCGGTCCTCCGTCTCCTCGTTCGATGTATCTGGAATATCGATACGTTCATCGTCTTGTAAGTTCTCAAGAGGATTTTTCTCCTCGGGGATATCCTTCGGGATAGTGAGTGGCACCTTTTTCTTCGCCTTGCTTTCAGCCTCCATTTTTCTTTTCCAATCTTTTGTTCCGTCATTCTAATTTTCTCATTCGTTCTTCTCGCCTTTTGCGCTTTCATGATAGCTGCAAGGGTAGCGGTGTTGTTATCAAGGCTAGAGGAGTCATCCTTCTTTGCCCCAATGTTTTCCATCTTCTTTGGCAAGTGATCCAACCCTCCCGGTTGCGTCAAGTGAATTTCGTCTTGTCCTTCGAAGGGATTTTCCTCTTCGTACGAGTTAGAGTTATCTGTTAACCCTTCCCGATATTGATTATCGGGCTGTCCCTCGCCTGGTAGCATACCATTGTGTAGAGCCTCTCCTGGCTCCATCTCATCAAGTCCTTCGGGTAAAGCTCCACCAGTCTCTCCTTAGCTCGTACGGGAGGATCGTCTCGTTACCATAGCCCTACCTGCGACATATACAATAATGCTTAACTTGTTTTTTCTCAGAAAAATGAGACCCTAAGTTTGCAGGTCATGTGCAATTACTAAGTCATAGTTCAGGCTGTGCAGTTTTGGTACAGGAAGACTCTTCAGTAAATTTTGGAGATTGGTGATGATGTTAAAACATTCCCCACTTGGATATAGTTTTGGTGACAGGATAAGGTGTTTTGCTTTTCTCTATTTTCGAGTAAATTACCTCCTCCTGCACGTCATACTTTTAATGGGTAAAAACCAAGTTATGACGATTGAGTACGTTTTCATTGTTCAAATTGTCTTAAAAGCCTATGCAGTTGGCTCTTCTTTATTTTATTTGAGGTCCTGTAATTCATAAACATCTCTTCTTCATTAATAAAATCAAATGTGATTCAGAAAAAAAAAGTACGTTTTCCCATATTAGGAAATATTTTTCAATGTCTTAAACTCTTGATTTTGACAAACTTACGTTTGATGAATGATTATGTACTCGTTAACCTTTCCCCTTTTCTTAGATTTAAGTTTCCAAGAAGAAGATTTTAGGTTATATGGAGTTTTTAGAAGATGAAGAACATCATAAGTCGTTCTTCTCTTGGGTTTGTTCAACTATCGTAGTGTATTTTCTTTCTACGAAGTTTACTTGCTTGTATCTCTTCCCAACTCATTCACGGGGAGGTTGTTTGAACTTTGGTTTGAAATTTTATGACCCTATTTACGTTCCAACCATCTACTCTCCTGAGTCTCTTTAGGAAGGCAATAAAAACTTTAGAAAATGAGAAACTAAGATAAAATTGATGAAGAAAACTACATATCTGATGCTTTTGAGGCTCTGCAGGACTTAACGATCGTGTAGATCATGTTGTGTCCGAGATCAACTCATAAAGTTTCATGGAGATCTATACAACGATAGAAAATAACTCTTTTTAAGAGATTATGAAAAGAATTTTGAAAACTTTGCAAGGGAGGTAGACTAAATCTTCATACCTCCCTGTTTCTAGCGCCAAAATGTAGTTGCATCTTTTCTGATGACTACACCCAAGTAAATCTAACGACTACAAAGCTACTAACATTCAAGATTCAAAGATAAATAAGATGTAAAGAACATAAAAGTAAAGATGAACACAGGCATATAACGTGGTTCGGCCTTTGAGACCTACATCCACGGGAAATAAACTATCTGTTTTATTAATAAGGTCTTAACCTTGAATGAATTACAGATCTTGAAAAAGCGGGGGTCTAACAACACCACCCAATATTTCGCTTAGCAATCTGTATGGACTAACTCTGAAATACTTTCTAGAGAACCAACTAGACAGTCAGACTCAATCTAGGTAAAAGTATCTCAAGGAGTTAATATCTCTCTCTTGTTTTGATTTACTCAAGCTAATAGAAATCAGCGAGTCCTAATCAAACACAAGGAATAAATTGGACGGTACCAAAGACCAATGTCCAAGGATCAATCAATGACAATCAAACAACCAAAGGTTGGATTATACCAATTGATGATTTACACTCACAACATGTATTATTTCAATTATAAAGATAAACAATATAATGCGAAAACTGAAATAACACAGACACCAGAAATTTTGTTAACGAGGAAACCGCAAATGCAGAAAAACCCTGGGACCTAGTCCAGATTGAATACACACTATATTAAGCCGCTACAGACACTATCCTACTCCAAGCTAACTTTGGACTGGACTATAGTTGAACCCCAATCAGTCTCCCACTGATCCAAGGTACAGTTGTACTCCCTACGCCTCTGATCCCAGCAGGATACTGCGCACTTGATTCCCTTAGCTGATCTCACCCACAACTAAGAGTTGCTACGACCCAAAATCGCAGGCTTTAATAATAAACAAATTTGTCTCACACAGACAAGTCTATCAAAGGATCAATCTGTCTCCCACAGAAAACCCCTAAAGTTTTTGTTCCGTCTTTTGATAATAATCAAGGTGAACAAGAACCAATTGATAATTCGGTCTTATATTCCCGAAGAACAGCCTAGATTAATCAATCACCTCACAACAATCTTAATCGTATGGTAGCGAAACAAGATGTCGTGGAATCACATACAATGAGACGAAGGTGTTTGTAATTACTTTTATATCTTGCCTATCGAAGAAATCAAACAATATCCACCAATCAATATGATTGTACTATTACGATAGAAGATGCAAGATCAGATCACACAACTACGATAAAAGTAGTATCGGTCTGGCTTCACAATGCCAATGAAGTCTTCAAGTCGTTAACCTAGTTTTAGAAGAAGAAAACCAAAGGTTATAGGAGAACCGACTCTAGCACGCAAACTAGTAGCACACGTAAGGTGTGGGGATTAGTTTTGCAGAGTTGCTAGATGTCCCCTTATATAGTCTTTCAAATCAGGGTTTTGCCTTAGTTACAAAGCAATCAATACCCACCGTTAGATGAAAACCTGATTTAGATTCAAGCTAATATTTCTCAACCATTAGATCGAAAACTTAGCTTGTCATACAAAAATGACTGTACGCTTCTAGGTTTGTTAACCGCACCCAAACGTGTACATTGTTGGTTCAACAATGGTCTCACCAAAAAGGTTAACCATAAGAACATTTCATATCAACCATGTTCTTCTTCACCATAACTAGTTCAAATGACTCAAATGAACTAGTTAAGAGAGTTGTTCAATTGCAAGGAAATCTTATGTAACTACACAAGACACAATTGAAGCAAAGATGATTTGATTCACAAGAATTGGTTCATGAACTTTAATAGCCACGGTTTGCAAAAGCATTCCTTAGTCTTTTAGATTAAGTTCAGAGATCACCTTTAGATATATAACCTTCTCAAGTTCGCAGACTAGGTTCGCGTACTTAATACACCGGACAGAGTTTTACAAACTCCAGCAAAAATTCTCGGGTTTGAGAACTTCGCCGGTTCGCGGAATGGGTTCGTGGACTTGGCTCACGCAAGTAGTTTGTCAACTCCAGCAGAAATTCTCGGGTTTGAGAACTTCGGAAGTTCGCGGACTTGGCACTTGCCATACTTCCGGTTCTCTTGATCAACAAAGTTCGAGAACTTCGGTTCATGGAATAGATTGGTTATGTAATCTAAACTCTCATTCCAATCATTGAAACATTCTTAGAGGACGTTATATATTTGTTGCACCATTTCTCGTCAAATAAATTTTCAAAGTGATTGAAACATTCATGACTGTCGTCACTAGGTAAAGATAGACTTGGTCGAAGCGAAAATCTTACCAACACATATTTCGAGATATAGATAGGCGAGGTATACTCGGCTCGAAATACCAAATGTGTATAATCTAGTTTATATATATAGCATACGACTTTTGTCTCAAAGAGTAGGAGATAGAATAGATAGACTTTTGAGTGACAGATAAGTTCAAGTCTCCACATACCTTTTTGTCGAGAAGTTCCACCGGTTCCTTGAGTAGTCCTTCTACTTGTATGATGAATCGCCATGAAGTCCTTGAGCTCAACTACACTTACTATCCTAGTCCGAGACTTAGCTATAAGAGACTAGAAATCAAGACTTATAGTTTTGATCACTAACATTGACAAACATGCTTGAGATAGCAACACATGCTGATAGGTGTTGAAAACACCTTAATATTTATCTATTGTTTATGCTTTCTTTGCTACTTTTCGGGTGAATTATGTATCTTATGTCTGATTTTGAGTTTTTTAGGTACTTTGGAGTCGTTCGGATCGAAAGAAGAAGAAATCATCCATTTTGAGCACAAAGGGTTAAAGCGTCATTTCACGAGGCAGTATTATTGGAAGCTTAACCAATGATAGGGGATACCCAGCTGGAAAAGTAAATGGATTACCACTTTGGTGGCCTATATCCAACAGTGGATGCTTGTAGAAATTATCATCATTACCTAGCCCTAAACTTTAGAGAGAAATAATTCCTCATATCATTGCCTTATTTTTTCCTACATCACCTGAAATTAGAGGAGAAAAGATGGATGTTGCTGGTGGAGGAAATCAGTGAGAAGGAAGAGATTCAGAATCTTGATGATTTGATAGATGAAATTGAAGTTCTGGTGAGTTTGATGGTCTGATTTTTATGGGTTTAGACTGAATTTTGAGCCGAGATTAAGAAGGCGAAGTTAGGGTTTTCTGTGAGCCAAAAGAAGAAGTGGTGTTGATTTTCATGGGTGTTGTGCTTTTGAATTTAGGATGGAGGAGAATTTGTTAGGGTTCAGAAACTGTGAGATGATGAAGCTGTAGTTGTGTCCATCGATTGAAGCAAGAATTAAGAGATGAGATTCAAAATTACAGTGTGATGAAACTGAAGTGCAAGGTATGTGAACAATGGGTTTGTGGTGAGTATTTGCTACGTCGAAATCAGAGAGATGGGTTCATGAGAAATGAAGGGATTTGACGGATTATTGGGTGATTGAAGTGATGCTGGCTTGTTATGATATGAATTTGCAGAATGGAGGCTTTGTTGCAGTCGACTTCAAAAATGAAGGAGAATCTCTAATGGACTGTGCTTGAGGTGCTCAGAGAATGGACTTGATATGTTGCAGGTTATGTTGTAAATGGAGTTGCAGAGTGATTCAGGTGATGCTGAAATTGAAATGGAGTTGTGCTACTAGTTTGTGGGATTGAAGATTTATATGGATTATTTGAGCTGAAACTCAGATGAGGCTGGAATGTAGCTGTGACAGTGCAGGTGCAGTTGAGTATGGCAAGTGCAATCTGGTAGGGATGATGTTGCATCTGCGACACTAAATTGTGTAGCTAACTCAACTCTTGATCTTAATAATGATCATTCGCCTATTCAAAAGGATGAGTTTGAGGTTAGCAACACTAAATTCAGCGACAACCAATCTTATGTTAGCTATGAAATTGACGATGATTATGAAGATACATCGTTTGAAGCAACTCATGGTGACATTACCCAAAGGTATACAATGGAATTCTGGGATCAAGATGAAGATGAAAAGGACTATGATGATACTTGTGTAGATTACTCAAGCATTGATCTTAATAATGATCAAGAGCCTATTCAAAGGGTGGAGCTTGAGGATGATGCATTTTTGAGTGTTCTAAAAAAGTTTCTTATAATAAAATTTGGATCCGCAGAAGAGTATGTTCCTTACAACGAAGAGGAGTGTGTTGAGAATGAAACCGATATGACCAATATTGTGGAAGACCCAATTGAGCTTGCAAAGGATTGTAATGAAGATGTTGATGCCGAGATTTTGGTTAAGGCAGAAACAGACGAATAATGGTTGCAAGGTTTGGTAGAGGACCATGATATGCAAGAGGTGAATAGTTCACTTGAATTTTTCAAGGATGAAGAGGATTCCGTGCTACAAGAGATTGTGCAAGGTTTGTCTAACCCTTTGCCTATTGTTTCTTCTCCTTTACCTCTTATTGGTTTGAATGTATGTGCTTCGAGAATATTGTTGAATGACGTTATTTCTCGATTTCTGCCATTAGAAACATATGATTCTCATACTATGGATGTTTACAAAAAAAGAAACCATATAAGTTCCTGATTTTTATGTTCTTTATACACTTCCAAATGTAGAAAAGAATAAGTGTGGGGGAAACTTCTATCGGTTAATAGCTTCGTTTATGTTTTATGAAACTGATATTTGTGTGAAGCTAGTGTTTGCAAAACAGGTTACGTGGAAGGATCCCCAACTTTTCAGATTGTTGGTATATGGGGAATGAATCTTGCAAGGTTATAGTCGGGCCGACGACTTTAAACCAAGCGCTAAATGGGAGGCAACCCATACGATGAGTATTTTTTTATCTTATTTTTATATTCTTGTTTTGTTTTTAGCTTTTTCTTGTCTTGTATTTACTTTTTCTGATTTCTTGTCGCATATCATTATATGATTTCCCACCTTGACTTTCTTTGGACATTCAGTTTACATTGAGGACAATGTAAAGTTTAAGTGTGGGGGAGTGGTTAAGCTTGCATTGTAAATTTTTCATGATTTTTCAAGTTTTTTGTAAATTAGTGCATGAATAACTCCAACTTGTAGTTAGTTTAGAGTCACATAGTATACATGTCGCTAAGATTACATCGAAATTCTCATAAGAGTGACTGAACTTAGAGATGACAGGGAACGTGATCGGGTTTCTTACTTGTATGAGAGTTAAAGTTGGATTTAACCATGCCAGTGGAAAATGAGGTGCAGACTGAATTTGGTATTAGATTTGTGATCCCCTATAGTGGAGACTACCCATGTTACATCATGAGAGGCACCGACCTTCACTTCTTTGTACCTGTCTATGTGCTTTTAGAGTGTGTGTCACCGTACGTTAATTCCGGGTAGAATGGTGAGCTACCCAACCTCCCACCAATAGAAGCACTATTTTGATCTCTTGAGTGTTATTTTATCAATCATGAATGGTGACATCGAATTGCTAACTTACATACCAATTGTATTCTTTTTCGCAGTTAGCACCATCCACTTTATCTCTCTACACCAACAGGTCCATAGAAACACCATCATCATCAACAAGAAGAGCATCAAAAATTCGAAGGAAAGTTGAAGACGTTCAAGGTTTACAAGCAACAATACATAAATGAGCAGATTTCAGATTCAAGTATAGCAACAAGACAAGGAGCAGAATTTTTACAAGTTGAAGACTATTGTACGGGAGCGAATATTATCGAGATGAGAATTCAAGAATTTTATGATATCGAGACATATAAGTTGTGAAGAATCAAGCGGTAAAGTACTTACACCGTGACCTTTGTACTTGCATTTTTATTTTATCATATTTGTATGTTATTTTTTCTTGTTCCAAAAAAAAAAAAAAAAAATTGGGACATGGTCATTGTTATGCTAAGTCCCTTGTCAAAAAAAAAATGAAAAAAAAGAAAAAAAAAAGAAAAAAAAAAAAAAGAGACAAGAAAAATCCTTTGTATCATATTTTGGGTTTGTATAGTTCGTTTTTAGTTTTGTATTCTTTCAATAAAGCCAATGGAAAGAAGGAATATCCACAATGAAGTTTCAAGCAACAAGGAATTAGAGGAAAGAATCACATTGTCAAGATTCTACGAAGTTCAAGAGTTATCATCGACAGTTGAAGACCGAAGTTCAAGATTTCATCATCAAGAGTTGAAGACCGAAGACGTTTCTATGGATGCTGTGAGAGTGGTGCTAACTGCACGCCGAACGGATAACGAGGTAAGTAAGCATATTCCCACCTTCGTTAAGTGGTTGATTTCCTTTCTTAGAGATCGTCAGAGAAAAGGGTTTTCAAAATGAATAAAAGATGTGGGTTTTCAAAACAAATCGGAGGGTTTGGCCTTCCTACCATTCAACGTGTCGCAAGATTCTCTCTTCATTCCTACCTCGACACATGTGTGACCCATAAAAAGTTGTTTATTATTGAGAGCAATATCATAAAATCCTTTCTTGTGAGGCAGAGTCGAGACTTTCGATCACTCCGAACCCGAATTTCTTTCGATAAGGGATGGTTATTTCTCTCTCAACTTTATAAGGATGAGATTGTGTTCATTTATGTGTCTAACTTCTTATGACTAGTGTGCAGAATCTCTATGTCTTCTTAGCGCGTTGGATGCTATTATTACGGAGAACTAGTAAGTTGGAAATATAGGTTTTGTGGGTATATCTCTTGTAAACCTTCACGAGACTATAACTCGTCCACTAGGGACACCTAGGGGTTTAAAGGCTTGTTATACGTGCTAAGTGTGACCGTAGCCTCGACGACACGGAGTTGTATGTGTCTTTTAGAATTGTTTTGTTTGATTTGCTCGAGGACTAGCAAAGTCTAAGTGTGGGGGAATTTGATAGGTGTTGAAAACACCTTAATATTTATCTATTGTTTATGCTTTCTTTGCTACTTTTCGGGTGAATTATGTATCTTATGTCTGATTTTGAGTTTTTTAGGTACTTTGGAGTCGTTCGGATCGAAAGAAGAAGAAGAAATCATCCATTTTGAGCACAAAGGGTTAAAGCGTCATTTCACGAGGCAGTATTATTGGAAGCTTAGCCAATGATAGGGGATACCCAGCTGGAAAAGTAAATGGATTACCACTTTGGTGGCCTATATCCAACAGTGGATGCTTGTAGAAATTATCATCATTACCTAGCCCTAAACTTTAGAGAGAAATAATTCCTCATATCATTGCCTTCTTTTTTCCTACATCACCTGAAATTAGAGGAGAAAAGATGGCTGCTGGTGGAGGAAATCAGTGAGAAGGAAGAGATTCAGAGTCTTGATGATTTGATAGATGGAATTGAAGTTCTGGTGAGTTTGATGGTCTGATTTGTATGGGTTTAGACTGAATTTTGAGCCGAGATTAAGAAGGCGAAGTTAGGGTTTTCTGTGAGCCAAAAGAAGAAGTGGTGTTGATGTTCATGGGTGTTGTGCTTTTGAATTTAGGATGGAGGAGAATTTGTTAGGGTTCAGAAACTGTGAGATGATGAAGCTGTAGTTGTGGCCATCGATTGAAGCAAGAATTAAGAGATGGGATTCAAAATTACAGTGTGATGAAACTGAAGTGCAAGGTATGTGAACAATGGGTTTGTGGTGAGTATTTGCTACGTCGAAATCAGAGAGATGGGTTCATGAGAAATGAAGGGATTTGACGGATTATTGGGTGATTGAAGTGATGCTGGCTTGTTATGATATGAATTTGCAGAATGGAGGCTTTGTTGCAGTCGACTTCAGAAATGGAAGAGAAGCTCTAATGGACTGTGCTTGAGGTGCTCGGAGAATGGACTTGATACGTTGCAGGTTATGTTGTAAATGGAGTTGCAGAGTGATTCAGGTGATGCTGAAATTGAAATGGAGTTGTGCTACTAGTTTGTGGGATTGAAGATTTATATGGATTATTTGAGCTGAAACTCAGATGAGGCTGGAATGTAGCTGTGACAGTGCAGGTGCAGTTGAGTATGGCAAGTGCAATCTGGTAGGGATGATGTTGCATCTGCAGATAGAGAAGGCAGTGGTGGTTTGGTGGTGCAGCTACGAGCCATGGTTGCAGGCTAGACCTAGAAGCTCAGTATGAGAAGAGATGAAGAAGAAATTAGGGATTTGCTGTTAATCCGAGAAATGAATTGAGCTGAGCTATGAGCAGTTGAAGTTGAGGATTATAGTGAATTAATGATGGTGTTCACGTTGGTGTTGTCATGGCAGTACAATAATGACAGAGTTGTAGTCATGGCTGTCAAGGGTTAAGAGAAGACTGAGGAGTATCATGGTTGTTGGTTCTGGTGGAGTATGATGAGATGGGGGTTGCAGCTACAGATGGTACTGATGTAGTTGAGCACAAATTTTGGTTAGTTATTGAAGTGCAGTGAATGTATAAACTCATATGTTGTTGCTACGGAGAATGCGCAAGGATGATTCTGTAAATGGCACTGTGGTATTTGAAGAATGGCAAGGGTGAGATGCTGGAGGAATTGAACTGGTGTTGCAGTTGAGATGAACTAGCAGCTGAGATGAAGCAAGGAAAGGCCTGCTGGTGCATATAGGAATTACAGGTGCAGTTGGCTTAAGGTGGAAGTATGTTGGTGGTTTGCTGTTGCAGACAACAGATGGAGTTTATGCTGCAGGAAATGGGAATTGCACAATAAGCTTGCAGCTGAACTAAGGCAATAAGAAGTAAAGAATCTGGTGAAGTACAACATTGGCGATAAATGAGATTGCAGATGTGTGTGTGTGCTGGAATGCATAACGGCAGAGATGGGTTGAAGTGCAACTGCAGTACTGAAAGTTTGATGCAGTTTGTGGTGATGCAGCTGAGTTAGGTGGTGATGCAATGGGTATTTGCTCTGTGTTTGTGGCTGTTGCAATTGAAATGAAGTAAAGGGAATGAAGGAGTTGGTTTGTGAGTTAGCTGCTGATAGCTAGGGACATGTAATGTGCTAACAGGGTGTTGGCTGAGTTGATGAAAGAGGGTTGCAGGCATGTTACATTGCAGCTGATAGATGCATGTGTAGGAAACTGCAGGGATGAATTATTGAAAGGCCTGAATGCAGCCTGGAGATTTTTCTATAAAGCAGAGGAAACTCTGCTGGATTTTGCACTACAGCGAGTTAACTCGGTGATCCGATTCGACTCACCTGACCCGTTTCGATCCAGAGAGGGACTTGGACCTGTTTCGATTGGGCTTCACTCATGGGCTGTGCCAGAGACTGATTTTTGGGCGTGACCTAAATACAACAAATCGGTGGAGAAAGAAAGAGGATATAAAAGGAACCTCTCTCAATTCTTAGGAGGGATATATATCTATTATCTTCTTCTTCACCTTTTGCCTAGGGTTTATGGAAACTCCTCTCTTTATTCTTGTTATGAACTCCATGAATATGAGCTAGATTTTATTATTGGTTATGGATTAAATTGATTTCACAAAGCATGCTTCTTTTATTAATAAATTAGTTTTGTCTCACAATTATCGATCTTGATTCACTATATATATCGCCATGTATGACTTGAATATTTGTTTAGTTGAGTGGCCAATTAATTGAACTTTATTCACATCTAAAGCTAGTTTAGGGTGTTTCATACGTAAAAGTGATGCATCTTGGATACAAGTAGCACAAATATGGTTATTGCTTGTAGTGATATATCCTAGTAACTATATGTGAATCTTGACCTTTGTTAAATCGGATTAGTGCTTTTACACGTTCGATTGCATTGATTAGCCTAATTTCATAAACCTTAGTGCATCTAGGGAATTAAACTTGATTAGTGCTTTTACACGTTAGGTTGTTCTCTTAGATAGAATTCATATTCGCATCTTTTAATGTGTTTGTTGATGACAAGAGGGAATTAGCGGGATATTCTTGCGATCAAGGTATTCTAGGGCTTTTGATAATGAGAGATTAAATATCAATTCTAGTTATTAAGACAAAAACATGTTAGTGAATGAAAACGAAGTCCTTAACCAATACTTTCTCATAATTGATTTGTGTGCTTTACTTTGCTTTGTTTGCTTTTATTTTATTTTAGATATATAAAAATCAGAAAACCCCCTTGTTTTACATAGGAAACCGAAACAACTTGACAACCTCAGTCCTCTCTGTGGGAACGAACTCTTTCTTATCACATACTATATTTATATCTAGTTGAGTGAGAAAGTGAAATTATATTTGCACGGCTGACAACCGGTCAAATTTTGGCGCCGCTGCCGGGGAGCAGCGGTTGTCACTTGTTTTTGGTTTCTTATTTTCTTGTATTTAGTTTTGTTTTATTTTCTGGTTTTTAACCTTGTTTTGAGAATCGTGTTTCAGGTACTTATTTCTCATGGATGGAGCATATTGGAACAATGGATACGGTTTAACAATCTCAACAACATGACAACTTCCAACAATTCCAAGGGTATAATCAAAACCAATTCATTGGCTATGACCAATATTCCATGGATCCTTATGGTTTTCCTCAACAACCTTATGGCGGGTATGTGTGTGAACAACCACAAGGATTGGAGGATTCTTATGCTCGTGAACAACAAGTCTCTAACTTGTTAGACAACTTTTCCAACTTTTTACGACAAGAGTTTCAAAAAGATAAAGAGGCTACAAACGAGCAACTCCAAGAACTTCGTGAAGGTATGGCTATCTTACGAAGAAGCATTGATGAATACAAGGAAGAAAGGTATGAAGAAGAATTTTGTTTTCAAAGCAATAATTATTTTAATGTGCATGTGGTGTGTGATGAATATTTGATTGATGCTAATGTTGAAAAAGGCCAACCTTTGGGGACTTTCGTTGATAATTGTGTAGCTAACTCAACTCTTGATCTTAATAATGATCATTCGCCTATTCAAAAGGATGAGTTTGAGGTTAGCAACACTAAATTCAGCGACAACCAATCTTATGTTAGCTATGAAATTGACGATGATTATGAAGATACGTCGTTTGAAGCAACTCATGGTGACATTACCCAAAGGTATACAATGGAATTCTGGGATCAAGATGAAGATGAAAACTATGATGACACTTGTGTAGATTACTCAAGCATTGATCTTAATAATGATCAAGAGCCTATTCAAAGGGTGGAGCTTGAGGATGCTGCATTTTTGAGTGTTCTAAAAAAGTTTCTTATAATAAAATTTGGATCCGCAAAAGAGTATGTTCCTTACAACGAAGAGGAGTGTGAGAATGAAACCGATATGACCAATATTGTGGAAGACCCAATTGAGCTTGCAAAGGATTGTAATGAATGTTGATGCCGAGATTTTGGTTAAGGCAGAAACGGACGAAGAATGGTTGCAAGGTTTGGTAGAGGACCATGATATGCAAGAGGTGAATAGTTCACTTGAATTTTTCAAGGATGAAGAGGATTCCGTGCTACAAGAGATTGTGCAAGGTTTGTCTAACCCTTTGCCTATTGTTTCTTCTCCTTTACCTCTTATTGGTTTGAATGTATGTGCTTCGAGAATATTGTTGAATGACGTTATTTCTCGATTTCCGCCATTAGAAACATCTGATTCTCATACTATGGATGTTTACAAAAAAGAAACCATAGAAGTTCCTGATTTTTATGTTCTTTATACACTTCCAAGTGTAGAAAAGAATAAGTGTGGGGGAAACTTCTATCGGTTAATAGCTTCGTTTATGTTTTATGAAACTGATATTTGTGTGAAGCTAGTGTTTGCAAAACAGGTTACGTGGAAGGATCCCCAACTTTTCAGATTGTTGGTATATGGGGAATGAATCTTGCAAGGTTATAGTCGGGCCGACGACTTTAAACCAAGCGCTAAATGGGAGGCAACCCATACGATGAGTATTTTTTTTCTTATTTTATATTCTTGTTTTGTTTTTAGCTTTTTCTTGTCTTGTATTTACTTTTTCTGATTTCTTGTCGCATATCATTATATGATTTCCCACCTTGACTTTCTTTGGACGATTCAATTTACATTGAGGACAATGTAAAGTTTAAGTGTGGGGGAGTGGTTAAGCTTGCATTGTAAATTTTTCATGATTTTTCAACTTTTTTGTAAATTAGTGCATGAATAACTCCAACTTGTAGTTAGTTTAGAGTCACATAGTATACATGTCGCTAAGATTACATCGAAATTCTCATAAGAGTGACTGAACTTAGAGATGACAGAGAACGTGATCGGGTTTCTTACTTGTATGAGAGTTAAAGTTGGATTTAACCATGCCAGTGGCAAATGAGGTGCAGACTGAATTCGGTATTAGATTTGTGATCCCCTATAGTGGAGACTACCCATGTTACATCATGAGAGGCACCGACCTTCACTTCTTTGTACCTGTCTAAATATGTGCTTTTAGAGTGTGTGTCACCGTACGTTAATTCCGGGTAGAATGGTGAGCTACCCAACCTCCCACCAATAGAAGCACTATTTTGATCTCTTGAGTGTTTTTATCAATCATGAATGGTGACATCGAATTGCTAACTTACATACCACTTGTATTCTTGTTCGCAGTTAGCACCATCCACTTTATCTCTCTACACCAACAGGTCCATAGAAACACCATCATCATCAACAAGAAGCATCAAAATTCGAAGGAAAGTTGAAGACGTTCAAGGTTTACAAGCAACAATACATAAATGAGCAGATTTCAGATTCAAGTATAGCAACAAGACAAGGAGCAGAATTTTTACAAGTTGAAGACTATTGTACGAGCGAATATTATCGAGATGAGAATTCAAGAAGTTTATGATATCGAGACATATAAGTTGTGAAGAATCAAGCGGTAAAGTACTTACACCATGACCTTTGTACTTGCATTTTTATTTTATCATATTTATTATTTTCTTGTTCCAAAAAAAAAAAAAAAAAAACTTGGGACTGGTCATTGTTATGCTAAGTCCCTTGTCAAAAAAAAATGAAAAAAAAAAGAAAAAAAAAGAGAAAAAAAAGAAAAAAAAGAGACAAGAAAAATCCTTTGTATCATATTTTGGGTTTGTATAGTTCGTTTTTAGTTTTGTATTCTTTCAATAAAGCAATGGAAAGAAGGAATATCCACAATGAAGTTTCAAGCAACAAGGAATTAGAGGAAAGAATCACATTGTCAAGATTCTACGAAGTTCAAGAGTTATCATCGACAGTTGAAGACCGAAGTTCAAGATTTCATCATCAAGAGTTGAAGACCGAAGACGTTTCTATGGATGCTGTGAGAGTGGTGCTAACTGCACGCCGAACGGATAACGAGGTAAGTAAGCATATTCCCACCTTCGTTAAGTGGTTGATTTCCTTTCTTAGAGATCGTCAGAGAAAAGGGTTTTCAAAATGAATAAAAGATGTGGGTTTTCAAAACAAATCGGAGGGTTTGGCCTTCCTACCATTCAACGTGTCGCAAGATTCTCTCTTCATTCCTACCTCGACACATGTGTGACCCATAAAAAGTTGTTTATTATTGAGAGCAATATCATAAAATCCTTTCTTGTGAGGCAGAGTCGAGACTTTCGATCACTCCGAACCCGAATTTCTTTCGATAAGGGATGGTTATTTCTCTCTCAACTTTTAACGATGAGATTGTGTTCATTTATGTGTCTAACTTCTTATGACTAGTGTGCAGAATCTCTATGTCTTCTTAGCGCGTTGGATGCTATTATTACGGAGAACTAGTAAGTTGGAAATATAGGTTTTGTGGGTATATCTCTTGTAAACCTTCACGAGACTATAACTCGTCCACTAGGGACACCTAGGGGTTTAAAGGCTTGTTATACGTGCTAAGTGTGACCGTAACCTCGATGACACGGAGTTGTATGTGTCTTTTAGAATTGTTTTGTTTGATTTGCTCGAGGACTAGCAAAGTCTAAGTGTGGGGGAATTTGATAGGTGTTGAAAACACCTTAATATTTATCTATTGTTTATGCTTTCTTTGCTACTTTTCGAGTGAATTATGTATCTTATGTATGATTTTGAGTTTTTTAGGTACTTTGGAGTCGTTCGGATAGAAAGAAGAAGAAGAAATCATCCATTTTGAGCACAAAGGGTTAAAGCGTCATTTCACGAGGCAGTATTATTGGAAGCTTAGCCAATGATAGGGGATACCCAGCTGGAAAAGTAAATGGATTACCACTTTGGTGGCCTATATCCAACAGTGGATGCTTGTAGAAATTATCATCATTACCTAGCCCTAAACTTTAGAGAGAAATAATTCCTCATATCATTGCCTTCTTTTTTCCTACATCACCTGAAATTAGAGGAGAAAAGATGGCTGCTGCTGGTGGAGGAAATCAGTGAGAAGGAAGAGATTCAGAGTCTTGATGATTTGATAGATGGAATTGAAGTTCTGGTGAGTTTGATGGTCTGATTTGTATGGGTTTAGACTGAATTTTGAGCCGAGATTAAGAAGGCGAAGTTAGGGTTTTCTGTGAGCCAAAAGAGAAGTGGTGTTGATGTTCATGGGTGTTGTGCTTTTGAATTTAGGATGGAGGATTTGTTAGGGTTCAGAAACTGTGAGATGATGAAGCTGTAGTTGTGGCCATCGATTGAAGCAAGAATTAGAGATGGGATTCAAAATTACAGGTGATGAAACTGAAGTGCAAGGTATGTGAACAATGGGTTTGTGGTGAGTATTTGCTACGTCGAAATCAGAGAGATGGGTTCATGAGAAATGAAGGGATTTGACGGATTATTGGGTGATTGAAGTGATGCTGGCTTGTTATGATATGAATTTGCAGAATGGAGGCTTTGTTGCAGTCGACTTCAGAAATGGAGAGAAGCTCTAATGGACTGTGCTTGAGGTGCTCAGGAATGGACTTGATATGTTGCAGGTTATGCTGTAAATGGAGTTGCAGAGTGATTCAGGTGATGCTGAAATTGAAATGGAGTTGCTACTAGTTTGTGGGATTGAAGATTTATATGGATTATTTGAGCTGAAACTCAGATGAGGCTGGAATGTAGCTGTGACATGCAGGTGCAGTTGAGTATGGCAAGTGCAATCTGGTAGGGATGATGTTGCATCGCTGCAATAGAGAAGGCAGTGGTGGTTTGGTGGTGCAGCTACGAGCCATGGTTGCAGGCTAGAACCTAGAAGCTCATATGAGAAGAGATGAAGAAGATTAGGATTTGCTGTTAATCCGAGAAATGAATTGAGCTGAGCTATGAGCAGTTGAAGTTGAGGATTATAGTGAATTAATGATGGTGTTCACGTTGTGTGTCATGGCAGTACAATAATGACAGAGTTGTAGTCATGGCTGTCAAGGGTTAAGAGAGACTGAGGAGTATCATGGTTTGTTGGTTCTGTGGAGTATGATGAGATGGGGGTTGCAGCTACAGATGGTACTGATGTAGTTGAGCACAAATTTTGGTTAGTTATTGAAGTGCAGTGAATGTATAAACTCATATGTTGTTGCTACGGAGAATGCGCAAGGATGATTCTGTAAATGGCACTGTGGTATTTGAAGAATGGCAAGGGTGAGATGCTGGAGGAATTGAACTGGTGTTGCAGTTGAGATGAACTAGCAGCTGAGATGAAGCAAGGAAAGGCCTGATGGTGCATATAGGAATTACAGGTGCAGTTGGCTTAAGGTGGAAGTATGTTGGTGGTTTGCTGTTGCAGACAACAGATGGAGTTTATGCTGCAGGAAATGGGAATTGCACAATAAGCTTGCAGCTGAACTAAGGCAATAATAAGTAAAGAATCTGGTGAAGTACAACATTGGCGATAAATGAGATTGCAGATGTGTGTGTGTGTGCTGGAATGCATAACGGCAGAGATGGGTTGAAGTGCAACTGCAGTACTGAAAGTTTGATGCAGTTTGTGGTGATGAAGCTGAGTTAGGTGGTGATGTAATGGGTATTTGATCTGTGTTTGTGGCTGTTGCAATTGAAATGAATTAAAGAGAATGAAGGAGTTGGTTTGTGAGTTAGTTGTTGATAGCTAGGGACATGTAATGTGCTAACAGGGTGTTGGCTGAGTTGATGAAAGAGGGTTGCAGGCATGTTACATTGCAGCTGATAGATGCATGTGTAGAAAACTGCAGGGATGAATTATTGAAAGGCCTGAATGCAACCTGGAGATTTTTCTATAAAGCAGAGGAAACTCTGCTGGATTTTGCACTACGGCGAGTTAACTCGGTGATCCGATTCGACTCACCTGACCCGTTTCGATCCAAAGAGGGCCTTGGACCTGTTTCGATTGGGCTTCACTCATGGGCTGTGCCAGAGACTGATTTTTGGGCGTGACCAATATACAACAAACCGGTGGAGAAAGAAAGAGGATATAAAAGGAACCTCTCTCAATTCTTAGGAGGGATAGATATCTATTATCTTCTTCTTCACCTTTTGCCTAGGGTTTATGGAAACTCCTCTCTTTATTCTTTTTATGAACTCCATGAATATGAGCTAGATTTTATTATTGGTTATGGATTAAATTGATTTCACAAAGCATGCTTCTTTTATTAATAAATTAGTTTTGTCTCACAATTATCGATCTTGATTCACTATATATATCGCCATGTATGACTTGAATATTTGTTTGGTTGAGTGTCCAATTAATTGAACTTTATTCACATCTAAAGCTAGTTTAGGGTGTTTCATACGTAAAAGTGATGCATCTTGGATACAAGTAGCACAAATATGGTTATTGCTTGTAGTGATATATCCTAGTAACTATATGTGAATCTTGACCTTTGTTAAATCGGATTAGTGCTTTTACACGTTCGATTGCATTGATTAGCCTAATTTCATAAACCTTAGCGCATCTAGGGAATTAAACTTGATTAGTGCTTTTACACGTTAGGTTGTTCTCTTAGATAGAATTCATATTCGCATCTTTTAATGTGTTTGTTGATGACAAGAGGGAATTAGCGGGATATTATTGCGATCAAGGTATTCTAGGGCTTTTGATAATGAGAGATTAAATATCAATTCTAGTTATTAAGACAAAAACATGTTAGTGAATGAAAACGAAGTCCTTAACCAATACTTTCTCATAATTTATTTGTGGGCTTTTGGTAGGCTTCTAAAAGGTCCTAAAAATTATCCCCGGCCAAAAACTTGGTGGGCCCGGAGAAGTGTATAAAATTAAGCGCAATAAAAACGTGGGCCTACAGTAATACCGCAAGTGCACGGTCGTCAGTTGTAGCTCGTGCAAGTACGGGTCGATCCACAGAGATCGGGTGTGTTTGGAAGTGTTTTAGCTAATTGGGTTCCTAAATTGCTATTGGGCTATGAAGCCTTTTGGCTTAAATTGGGCTTTGAGTACTAATGGGTTTGAATGCCCTTTGAATGAATTGGGCTTAGTGGGTTTGTTAACAATAAAATGAACTGAGCTTGGGCTCAGTTATCTTTGAAGTGTAAATGGGCTTTGGCCTTACAGGGAACTGAACTTGGGCTCAACAGTTCACTTGTGAATTGGGCTCAGTGTCTTTTGTTGTGAACTGGGCTTTGGATTCAGTCAAGGTTCTGGGCCTTTGGGATGAAATGTATTGGGCTTGGCTATTGAACTAGGCCTTTGGGCTTCACTGATTTTTACTTTGGCTTTATAACTTATGAGCTTTGGAACAGCAGCAGACAACAGCAACAGCAGCAGTGCAGCAGAAGCAATACTGCACAGCAGAGGAAAGCAGCAACAGCAGGGTTGCAGCAAAGAGGAAGGAAAGCAGCAGCACTGCAAGTGCACAGTGCAGTGCAGGGGAAGAAAACAGTGCAATGCAGCAAGGCAAGTGCACAGCAGCAGTGCAAGGCAAGTGCAAGAGAAACAACAGCAGCAGTAGCACAAGCAAGGAAGAAAATGCACAGCAGGAGAAAATAGCAAACAAAAGCAACACAGGGAAACACAGGGCAAAAGCAAAGAACAATGCAAGATGAACCAAGGCCTAAGCCAAGGGCAGGGATGATAGTGAAACTGAAATGGAGCAAAACTAAGGCATTCTTCTATAGTGGGAAGAGAACTAGCTTGCTCATTGTCACTAGAGAGCACTAGTTTCTCCCAATGCTCAATCAAATCAGTGCAACCTAAGCATACAAAAATGGAATGGCAAGATAATCAGCTTGCTATGAGCACTGATTTCTTCCATTACTCAATCAATTCAGTGCTTCAAAGGTTTCTAGCCTAGCCTTCCATTAAACTAACAGCAATGAACTAAACATTAACATTACACAAACATGGCACTAACAGTGAACAACATTAACCTAACAGGGTACTAACATAACATTTGAAAATCAGTGAAAATTAAACAGGATGCTAACATAACATGGATACTAACATAACATTTGAAAATTAACCTAAAATGAACAAACCTAGACAGTGAAATTGATAAAGACAGTGAAATTGAAATTCAAAAGGAATTAAGAGTAGACATTAACATGGAATTAACATTTAACACTAACAGGAAATTAAAATTGAAACATAACAGGGAATTAAAATTGAAACCCTAAATTGAAATTTAACTGAAATTTGAGAACTGAAATTAAACCTAAACTAACCCAATTTTGGGGGAATCTCGGCTAGCCCAAGAACACCCTTAAATTGCTCTACACACTCTCTATTTATAACATACAAAATACCCAATTTTTGTGAACCCTAATTTTGAAATTAGGGTTTTGAAAATCCGAAATTTACTCACCAAACATGTGATTTGACACTTCAATCGTCGACCCATTATTTTCCTTGTTCACCTGCTCCGTCCCATGCCTCAATTGCATCTTTCCAACTCGTCCTATTTTATTGATTTCTTCCCTAGGTTTTTAGAGAGAAATTAGGGGAGAAAACTATATAATAGGAGGCTAGAACAAGGGGGTAATGATGGAGAAAGATAGGGGTGATGATGGTGGAGGTGTGGTGGTGGCAGTGAGTTGGTGGCAGAGGTGGAGAAGGTGGTGGTGTACGGTGGATTTTCTGCAGAGGAGAAGGAAGGGGGGCTCGACTGTTTTGGGAAGAAGGGGGGTGTTTGGTTAGCTGGTATAGGTTCGGTTGCTAGGGTGTTAGGCGGCTTCATCAAATTGGATGAACAGCGAGGATGAGCCGTGGGATGTGGAGCTGGTAGGTAGATCGGACGGTGATGCGGAGGCAAGCGAGGAGCGACCGTCGGATGAATGGATACAACGAAACGAACGGTACTTGATGGAGTTAGGTACTGTAGTGTAAGGCGGAGATATCAAACTTCGATGAACAGCAAGGGAGCAACCGTTGGATTCAACTACCATCTAATCTGAAGGCTTGGAATTTCAGCGCTGTGGTGCTTGGCAGAGACTTCAGATTTTGATGCTCTATGAAGGAGCGACCATCGGATGCTTCTGAGAACTGATCTGATGGCTGAGAACGGAGGCGTTTTTGTGTGTAGAAAATGAGGTTGTGCGCACCATTCTTCGCGGCTTCCTTGCGTGATTTCTCCCGGCTTTTCACTACTTTTCTGCTCTTTTTGCTCCGCAAGTCATCCAGACTTTATTTATTACCTAAAAATGCAAAATTAATTAATAAAAATATTTATTCTCGAAAACAATGAAAATACAGAATATGGGATAAAATGTAGAATTAATGCATAAAAGATGAGTTAAATGCCAACAAAAAGGGATAGATATATACAATATTTGGCACTCATCAGCTTTACTTTGCTTTGTTTGCTTTTATTTTAAATTAGATATACAAAAATCAGAAAAACCCCTTGTTTTACATAGGAAACCGAAACAACTTGACAACCTCAGTCCTCTCTGTGGGAACGAACTCTTTCTTATCACATACTATATTTATATCTAGTTGAGTGAGAAAGTGAAATTATATTTGCACGGCTGACAACCGGTCACATGCGAGTTTGAGCGAGCAGTGCTCTAACAATCTCCCCCTTTGTCAATTTTAGTGACAAAACTATCAATACATATGGAATACAAAAAAGATAATGAAACTTTAGTAGCTCCTATTCCACATGTCTAATCTTCAACATTCCTCGAAATCTTCGTCACTTCCAAGTACTCCAATGATCCCAAAGGTTGTAAGTTTAGCACCATCGTTGTTGAAGATCCGTAGCTATAACAATGAGAAAGCATCGGTCTCGATCATTGTTATAGTATTATTACACAGTGTCAAAGCTCAATTGTATCACAACTTCAACAATAATACTATGGTGATATGTATCACTCCCCCTTAGTCAATACTCCATCTCACATGAAAACCACTCCCCCTTACACAATGATCCGAAAACCATATGTATTTGTAGTGTGAACTACATATTAATTTTCCCCCTTTTTGTCAATAAAATTGGCAAAGGTACAAGAACAGGTTCATAATGAAATTTCCGTAAGAGACATTTCATGACTGAGAGAAAGAAACACACATCATCTTATTTAGATGCAATCATATAGCCGAAGCTAACAACATTCATCAAGGAGTTAAAAGATACAAGATAACCCCTCTAAAATTCCACAGCCGCACACCCCTCAAGATATGACCATTAAGCACAAGTTCAAAAGAACTCTTCCCCATTAAATGTCATTCCCAAGGGAACAACAAGAGCGACCTTAATTTCGAAAGAAAAGAAGGATTTCTTTGGACATAAAAAATCACATACAAGTATGAATTTGAATCCAAAACATTAAATTAACCACAAGAAGTTCATGATTAATTTAACCGAAAATGCTCAACACAAGTAAACTTATGGAGACTTAAGAGCGCTCAATTAGATTAATCACAAGTAAACCGATAATTAATCTAATCGAAATACACAATTAAACTAATCACAAAAGTAATCAATTTAATTGGTCATACTCACATAAGAAAGTCTATGGAGCAATGACTAAGTTAATCATGAAAACAATCAACCCAGTCATGAGCGCTCAAACATAAGAAGACTTATGGATTCATAACTAAATAACCAAACAAGATGATTAACTTAGTTGAAAATGCTCGACATAAAGTACCTTACGGAACAAAAACATAGCTAATCAAAAATAATCCAATTGGTTGTTTAATGCTCAACATAAGACACTTTATAGAGCCTCACAGTAATACATAAAATATGGATCAGGGAAGATCAATTACTGCGGAATACACAAGGATTCATTCTATTTTCCATCACTATTTGCATAAAGATATTTAATAGACATAATCCTTGCAAACAAAAGATTTTAACCTATCTTCCATCAATAATTGACGTAATAGGCTTAACTTTTGTATTTGTCAAAAGTCTATCCATTCTTTTATCAATACATGCATATCGACATACGAAAGACTTTACTTTTTACAAGGTATGGGGCAATCATAGTTCACGGACGTAAACACACATATCCCATAGCAATATTGCAATATATAAAACCATAAAGATTAATACTTTAAAAAATCATCTTCCAAACAAAATTAGAATTTATACCAATAAATCTAAAAACATGAAGATGGAAATGTTGGACATAGCTATGTGTAATCACAATAATGGCTATTCCAAACTTTAGTAATCCTTCTCAAAAATAAGAATAAATTCTCATAAGAAGTTTCCTAGGCAACAAGACAAACTCGTAATGCACATACAAGATGATTTGTCCTTATAGGGTAGAATCAATCTTTTTCGCATGGATTTACACCAATAATAGCTACCAAAGGCGTATAAAAATATTTTCTTAACAAAGAAGAACATACAAAGCCAATAACGACTATGTACCATAGTTCACAAAGGATGATTGTGAACATTCAAGAATTCCATAGCAGTGCGTACTACTTTCCATTCTTGAACTTCCTTCTTTGTGATTCACCAACAACATTCTTGTAAAAGCTACAAATTAGCTTAGAAGAGTAGTACTCCAAGAATCCAAGTGCCCAAGTTCAAGAGAAGTGGAACAAGTGCAACGAAACGGAGCAAAATACTCAAAAACAAGAGACAGGACAAATACCAATCTTAACTCATCCAAATTCAAGGTTTATCATCTCCATTTTGAAGAGAATCCAAAGAGGAAGATAGTTCAAAAAGAATGAGGTCAATCCGAGTTCGAACGAAGAAGTTACGGCCAAAACAAGTTTACCGAATATCGACGTCAAGTATGCATACGGGTTTACGAACTTAAACCCCTGGATTTGTTTTTTAAATGATGTTATGCATACTTTGTATGTGTACCATGAAGTCCAAACATCCCGAACTAATGTTTTCAAACCTAAACATTTAAGAACCTTAAACACATATCAAGTTAGGTAGAAATGATAAGCAAGGTACATAGATCAATATAAGTACTCAAACAAGTAATAAAAACATAAAACTTGCTCAAGTTTATAGGCGCACCTTTTTATAAAAGTCCAATTGAATATAATCTGTGCGCCCCAGTTGTTGTGCTTCCCTCACCGTATACATAGCCAGGCATTTCTTGGTGAGGAAGAGGACAAATCTAGTTTACAACTAGGACACACAAGAAGTAGTGTCGGGATTCAAAGATCCTAGTTGCTTGAGGTTCCCCTTTTATATACTTTCAAAGCATAGGTTGCTTTAGGTTTAAGCTAAGATAACTTTGGAACCAAGAAAACAATATCTACTGTTAGATGAATCTTTCAAATCTGATTGATATATCAAGATATACACTCTGGTTAGGATGAACCGTAACCGAACCGTGTATAAAGACAATGTTTATGAATGGTTAGCCGAAACCATCCAACTGAACTATAAGCTTGACCATTTTCATAAACACTTAAGACTTCTAAGTTTGATTCACAACCATAGGTTAATGTGATCAATCATCTTTATATATTGTTCTTAGAGATTTATTCAAATGCTAATTATCTCACAGAAATAATTTTATGTGCATATGAAAATATTCGACAAGGCAAGTACGTGTACCCAGCCTTGTTCGTGAATATATTTGTCATGGTACGTGTACCAGGTATGTGTACCCTTAAGACAAATATAAGTTCCGGAACATAAAGAACTTTTACGGTATGTGTACCGGGTATGGATACCACATCGGTTCCAAAATCGACAAAACTTTTTCAGTACGTGTACTGGTTTGCGTACCGTTCCGGGTTCGCAAGTTTGTAGACTTTTTGTGGTATGGATACCGGGTATGCGTACCACTAACTCATTGTCGACATATAGCTACTCCGGTACTTGTACAGAGTACATGTACTAAGGTTCCGGATTTATACAATTTTCCCAGTTTGTAAGACTGGTATGCATATTGTCTTATATCCGAAAATAATAATAGTTTTATATTCCACTCTAAATCAATTTGAAACGTTCCCAAATAACATCAATGACACATATCACTGTTCAGGCTATTTTAAAATGATAATCTTGAATCACATTTTAGATTGTGAACCATAAATTGTTCTTAACCGAGATTCATCAAGTATGAACAAATTCATTAAGCTTAGTCATATATTTGTAGAACTAATTACCAAGATAAACTTGACTCGAAATTCTTGACATGCTTACGAAGTCTAATTAGTTATGCGACATTGTCTCGTAGATAGAAAGATGAATATAACTTGAGATATAGGTGGTTCAGTCTTCACTTACCTTTTGTTGAAGAAGTTCTCCAAAAGCTTCGGTTGATCTTTTCCTTCAAACGGTAAAACGCAATGATGATTGTCGTGATGTCCGTTTCTCAACTACATCTTCTATCCTAACCCGAGACTTAACTAATTGTAGACTAGAAATCAAGATATAATTTTGACAACAAGCTTGAGATAGCAACACTTGTGAATTCGACCGAGGAATGCTCTAACAGCTGTGAATTAGACCTTTCTGTTCGTCATGCATGAAACTCCTAGAGAGCACTTCCATACATAGGATGAAGAGGTAAGGAGATAGAGGATCCCTTACCTTAAGCCTCTGGTAGGTTTGAAGTAATTGCACGAAACCCCATTTAGCATTATAACCAGATAATTGGTGGATATGCAATGATATAAGAGGTTACACCAGTGTTTCGTAAACCCCATTTAGTATAAGACAAACATTAGAAATTTCAATTCGACCCCGTCAAAGGCTTTCGACATGTATATTTGTAGTCTCATCCAACCTTGATTGTCTGTTCTTTTTCTCATATTATGAGTAGATTTGTAATACCCCGATTTCGGCAGTGGTTCGCCGATGGAATGGAATATATGTAATGATTTGTACTTTCCTAACATCGAGGCCTTTTCAGCACAATTGGCTCCAGAGTTGGCAGAAAACTCTGCAGTTAAGCGTGCTCGGGCGGGAGCAATCCAGGGATGGGTGATCTCCCAGGAAGTTGCTGCCGGATAACCGCAGCGATGCCCGTTAAAAAACCCACAATGTCAGATGACCGCAGTGGCTAAGTAGGGACAGTATCGATGGAGGGACGGGTCATTACAAATGGTATCAGAGCCGACGACAGGTCACCTGCCGAGGGTGGGAAGGTACGCTGAACGGGGTTGGTCCAGGTGCTTCTCATGAGGGGTAGGGAAAGTCGGAGATCTGGGCTTGAAAATATATTCCGGAGCCGAGGACGGCTCCAATTTAAGGTGGTAGTATTGTAATACCCTGATTTCGGCAGTGGTTCGCCGATGGAATGGAATATATGTAAGGATTTTTCCTTTCCTAACATCGAGGCCTTTTCAGCAGAATTGGCTCCAGAGTTGGAAGAAAACTTTGCAGTTAAGCGTGCTCGGGCGGGAGCAATCCAGGAATGGGTGACCTCCTGGGAAGTTGCTGCCGGATAACCGCAACGATGCCCGTTGAAAACCCCACACTGCCAGATGACCGCAGTGGCTAAGTGGGGACAATATCGGTGGAGGGACGGGTCGTTACAAGATTCATGGGCCACCATAGTGTTATCACTTATCTGCCTTCTAGGAATGTGTGCGAAATGTATGAGAGTTTTTATTTTGTTAGCAATTATCTTACATACCACTTTACAGGTGGTATTACATAACCGGGGCATAGGGGTTTGCACCTTAGGAATAAAAGATACAAAGGTAGTATTTATTTCTTTTAGCATGAAACCATTGAGAAATAATTTTTGGACCATATTGGTACTTGAATATTCACGATTTATTAAAAGGTTGTTTTGCTTATTATATGAGATGAGATGATGATGATGATGATGATGATGATGATGATGAATGATTTTAGCTAAAATTTTAGTTTCACTTTCGGTCGGACTATTTCTTTTAGATAAAGACTAATCTAGCTTATGATTGTTTATCCAAAAAAAAACAACAACTTATAATTGTTGTTGTTTTTAAGCCAACGATTGGCATTTGACTATTCACGATTCGCTAAAAGGTTGTTTTGCTTGTTATACGATGAATGATTTTAGCTAAAATTTTAGTTTTACTTTCGGTCGGTCTACTTCATGTAATAAGAGTGGGAGAATGATAATGATACTTGAGTTTCTCCAACCTATGTTAGGACATCCCCTGTGGTGGAAGTAATCATCAACATCATTATGATGATCCATATTTTATGGACCAAAGATTATCACTACGAGTGAACTTACTATCTTCTTTGTAATGTCTGAATGCTAACCTTCGAATTTAAGGGGTTTCTTGAGGATAATCACTAAGGTCCCTGAATGTCTGGATAAAGAAAAATATTTATTTTATTTTATTTCCTTCTCATCTGGTCACTGAAAGATCGGATATATATTTTTTTCCCTGTCTTTTAACTCTGTTCTGGTCATTGAGTGACCTTATGACAATATTTTTTGTTTTTTTAATATATTAAAAATGTAACGAAATATATGCATGTTCCAATTTGTGGATGTACATCCAAATTTTTATAGTGGGATAATTCTCCATAAAATTTTGGTCATCCATATTTTTATGGATTCTTTTTGAGTTTTGAATATTTTAACATACATATTATAGGAGCCGCCCTTATCCTAATGTCTGAAATTTGTCCAAGCAAGACGATGAAAACATTAAACGAGAATTGTAGTACATCTTGATGTTGTATTAGCTTGTTTTTATGGTCATCTAATTCCAAGATTTAAGTTGGAAAACAATTTCCTAATATTTGAGCTATGGATCAAGCAAAAATTTTGATTTTACAGTTGATGATCCAACATTAAATCAAGCAAATGCTTAAAGCGAAAGTTAAAGCAAGTTCAATGCGCCCAACCATTGGAAGCAGAGAAATACGATCCATAAAATAAAGACATATGTTAGTGATCCAATGGCTCCACTATTTTCACAAAATAGCTAAGCGTGAATCCACCATCATTGGCCGAAATTTACTTGAATCAAGTAAAACCGTAAGAGCTAGCTTCCGATTAAAATTGACGTATATGGAATGTTGAAATTTGAAATTGACATCTACATAAGTTAGCGTTACAGATATAATGATCATTCAATTTATTATTTTTATAGATAAATATTGAATTATTCGGAGGTAAATGCGCTGAATTTTTTATGCATGTTTATGGCGTGTCATCATATTCATATACGACAAATAACATAGTTTGTATCGTTTGAATTCAAAATTTTATAATTAATACTAAATAAATGACATAGTTTGTATCGCTGGAATTCAAATTTTTCTAAATTAGTACTGACTTTTTACATTTATAAATTGAGCATGAACTCTTTCTGCTTTTGACAGTGTTTTCACGTTATACTTTTGGTTCACCATTGCATCATAGCATTGAGAAATTTAGTTTGTGATGCTCAACCATTTATCATTTCCTTGTTTACTACAGATAAACATGAATATCCACTTGTTTTCATACCATTTACATGGTTATAATATCTTCAAATTCAAGCGGAAAATAAATGTTCAACGTATCAAAAAAAAAACTGACTATATATGAGGTCACATGTTTGATCCCAATTTACTCATACAAAAGATTTTGGTTGTTCTATGTTTCAGTCACTATCCCTTACATACAGGTGCTCTAAAACCATTTCTGCTAAAGATACCTCGCCTTTTGTTGTGGAGCTATGTTGTTTTCAATAATTTATTTTTGAAGGATTTAAAAATCTTGCTTTCAATATTTCTTCATTGCAGTTTTCATGATTTATGGTTTTCAATGTCACATTTTATTGAAAACTTGAATAAGCTAAGATCTTGTTTTTCCCTTTTTCTTCCGGGCTACACGGCATATTGTTGTCGTGCTAGTAGATATGATTTCATATAGTTTCAAGAGTTTCTTTTTTGGTCGGTCATGCACATAACATTGGAGGTCGTTGAGGAAACTCAGGAATTCGGGTTGTGGTGTATATGGTGGCAACATAATGGCAAAATGAGAAGGAGAACAAGATAAATGAGATCGGCGTCCTGCTAAATTTGTTAATATATGCTTTTCGTACATAGTAGCAGTACTGATGATGTGCTGGTCAATCGTCGCACTGTCATGCATAATCCATAAAGGAATTGAATTACATAAATAGGTTATGACTTGTTCAATACGTAATGAAAAATGATGAAATACATGTAAATATTGTCATATATAATTGCAGCTGTTACAGATTGTATTTGGTTCTCTTTTTCTGATTAATTGAACCCCTTTTTCCTCGGGGAAAAAAAAGAAGCTTCTGAACAGTTTATTTTTATTTTGTAATTTATTGGTCTTAAATAATGGAAGCATAATGAAAACCAAATTTATGAAAATTGTTTTATTTCAAAAATCAACTGATCCAATGGTTCTCATGCTCCTTACCACTGCGAAGCTTGTTCGAACCCTTGTAATAGTTTAATAATCCAAAGTGAATGGATATAGGAATAGTCCAATAACCACTTTACTATGTTCTCACAAAGAAATGTTGTATTTTATTTTTCAACCACTTGGTTTGCTTGGGACTTTTCGTCGACTCCACAAATAAGTCAATCTGCATATACACCGGTTGTAAAAGCGATTAATGGTGTATTTCTCTTTGCTATGAAATTTTTGTTTGCATTGTGGATTTTTACATGTAAAGAAAATGTGAGATGTTTTCTGAAAGCTTTATATAAATAGATCATACGGTTTCATGGCACACAAATTGTTAGTCCTTCTATTTATGGGAAAAAAAATTAATATTATTTTTTCACACTAGCATAATCTTAGGCTAAAATGAAAAGGTAATAATACGTATTTTCAAAAAAACAGAAAGAGTATTAAAACATTTGGGTTGGTTGAGTCATTTTTTTTCCTTCTTTTCGGGATTAACATGTTTGAGTCTTAAATTTAAATTCGATAGTTAATTAGCAGGTGTTTGTCAGGCAACTGCCCCAAAAGTACATAGTATTAGGGGTTTATTATAATAGAATATTTTGCTCAAAAAATAGACATGCTTTATCCCCTAGTTCAAATTCAATGTGTTTGAATTAGTCATGGGATCCAAATAAAAATGACTAGAAAGAGAGAAAAGGAAAAGAGTTAGGTTCTGTCTCCTCCAATCTTGAGTGTTAGTAGAATTATAGAACTACTGGTATGATAGCTTTGGGAAAGTCACATTTGAAAGCTGTCAAAAGGCATTAATATGACCTTGAATGTTTCTCTCCTCTCGGTATTACCATAATTTTACCAAAAAGTCTTGACAGATCGCACGAAAATACTTTGAAAAAACCATCTTCTCACACGCTTTCCTATGTTGGGCCCAAAAGCGGCCCCTGCCAATCTCCTGAGGGCGGGACCCATCCCATGCGAGGGGGCGGTTTCTGCATAATCTAGTTATGCGATTTATGTAGAATGATCGTACTTTTACAAGGTATTTTCATCATATCCATACAACCTTGTTGAGTAGGGTCGTCTTAACAACGATGGAAATTAGGGCGTTGCATAGGTTCACATTTAACTGGGCCAAAATTTAAGTTTTTATTACCTATATACTGTTATGAAATCAAATTTTTCATAAAGTAATTTCCTTTCTCTTCATTCTCCTTCACAAACAACGAAATATAGACCGACGAATGTTAGCCATTGACATTGTATTATTGAATTTCGATCTCAACCAACAACATTTATTCGTAGGATTTGTGGGAAGGTACTTTTTCTATTTATTCTTGTAAATTAATATGTTGTTGAATGATTTTTTATCGATTATTTTGAGTAACTTTTATTAGGGTTTCGAGAATTTAATGCGTGATCAATTCGAAGTGAAGTGATGACTAAAAGCTCTTTCCTTTTTGGGGTTCTTTCTTCTGCATATTTAGGGCTAGGATTGGAGAAATATAGTGGACACTTAAAGTGGCATAGCTTCTAATGAAGAGCAGCATTACAACTTGTATGGATATTTATGAATTATTATTAAAAAATCTACATCATACAATAATTGTTGATTTTAGGTATTAATTAGATTTAAATTTGAACTGGAAATCTATAAAAAATAGCTACGGGAATAGCACTTAGTTAATCTATGCTTGTTTCATAATTACAATCGTGAGTGTTAATCAGAATTGTGGATTGTGGGTTTTGTCGTCTTTGATGTTTCATTATGTACTTACTTATTCGTATAATTTTTCCTTTGTTTGTATGTACGAAAAGGAGCACAATCAGCCGACAAGGCGAAGAAGAAAAGTGGACTTGCCAAACTGATAATAAGAGAAATAGAGGATAAGGTCGAAAGATCTAGTACTGACAACCATCCAACACATAAGTGAAAATGTGTGGGTACCAAAATACACCACCAACCTTTTCTTAGGAAACATGTAAGGATTAAACTCAAATACAAATCCGAGAGTTACAACTTAATGAATCTCAATCAGGAATTCTATAAAGAGTTTATATATCTTTCTCTCACAATCAATATGTAAATGGAGACAAGTCTGTGAATCTGATTATACAGCGAGAGTACTTGGACGATTTCAAAGATCAATTCAGTTGTATCCAACAATTCCGATGGACTATCTACTTTTATTGATTTACTTATAACCTGTGATATTTCATTTATAAAGATAAACAATATAATGCGGGAAAAGAAATAACACACACACCAGAAACTTTGTTAACGAGAAAACTGCAATAGCAGAAAACCCCGGGATCTTGTCCAGATTTGAACACCAAACTGTATTAAGCCGCTACAGACTCTACCCTACTATCAAAACTTCAGACTGAAATGTGGCTGAGACAGAATCAACCGTCACAGTAATTCAACTACAGTCGCGCTCCTTACGCCTCTTGAATCTCGCAAGAATCTGCGCAATTGATTCCCTTAGTTGACGTCCTTTACATCATAAGAGTTGCTTCAACTCAAATGAAGACTTTAAACCAATCGGCCTCCCACAGATAATTCGATATGTTATTTCCGTCATGATCAAAAGATCAAGGTGAGATAGGAAATCGTGTGCAATAAACAAAGTCTAGCAAACCTCAAAATTTGGTACTTACGACTCCCGAAGAGCAGCCCAGATTATTATTCACCTCACAAGTAAAACCTACTCCCATTTCAACAAAGAATCGTTATAGAAGAATATGCTCGTGGAATCACAAATTCCGAGAGGCAGAAACTTTGTGATTTCTATCTTTCTTTCCTGATCGGAGTGAGACTCAACAATCAGTAGCAAGATCAGGATACACAAACTATCAAGATAAAGATAGTCAGACCTGGCTTCACGAATCCCTAAGCGAAGTCTTTTTATTTTCTAAACCTAAAAAAGTTTAAAGGAGAGGAAGACTCTAATTTACAACTAGGTCACACAAGAAAAGTGTCGGGGATTCAAAAATCTCATTTGCTTGAGGTTCTCCTTATATAGACTTTCAAAATCAAAGGTTATTTTAAATTTAAGCTAAGGTAGCTTTAGAATCAAGAAATCACTATCCACCATTAGATGAATCTTTGATTTGAAATTAACACTAAAAAATATACACTCTGGTTAGGATGAACCGTAATGGAACCGTGTACAATGACTTGTTCATGAAAGGTTAGCCGAAACCAGCCAGACGAATTATAAGCTTAAGCATTTTCATATAACACTTTAAGACTTTAATCTTGAGTCACAACCATAGGTTATAATGCGATCAAATATGTATAGATGTGTTTTTAGAGAGTTTTTCAAATGCCGATTATCTCATAGAAATAATTCTGATGCATTTGAAAATATTCGACAAGGTAAGTACACGTGCCTACATCCAGTTCCTGAGTTATATTGTCATGGTACATGTACCGGGTTTGTATACCCTTAAGACAAAACGAGTTCAGGAGTTCACAAAAAAATTTTAGTATGCATACTAGGTATATGTACCAACCTGAGTTCACGTGTCACATAACGTTTTGGGTTTGCATAATTGGTATGTGTACAAAAAATCGTTGTTGAACTATAGCTACGCCGGTACATGTACTGGGGCTCCGGACTTGTAACAGTTACGCCAGTATGTAAGTTGTACTGGCCTGTATCCAGATTTATAGTAGTTTTATATCTCGCTAATAACCAATTTGAAACATTCCTGAATAATATGATTGACACATATCACTGGTTCTAGGCTATTTTCAAATGATTAACTTGAATCATAATTTAGGTCATAAATAATAAATTGTTCTTAACCAAATTCATCAAATTTTGAACAAATGTTCTTAATAAACAAGATAAACTTGACTCGAAATTTTCATTGTGCAAGTAAAGTCCACTTTAGTCATGCGACATAGTCTCATAGATAGAAAGGTTAAAACTTGAGTAATAGGTTGTTCAGTATTCACTTACCTTTTGTTGATGAAGTTCTCCAAATGCTTCGGTTTTCAAACGGTAGAACACAATGATGTCTGGTACTCAACTACACACTTCTATCATAATCTGAGACTTGACTAAATGTAGACTAAAAATCAAGATATACTTTTGATCAACTAAATTTGACAACAAACTTGAGATAGCAACACTTGTGAGTTTGACCGAAAAATGCTCTAACAATAAGGATAATGAAGCCACAAAGACGAGAAAAATGATAGTAATAGTGGTGAGAAATATGGAAATTTAGTTAATAGTACGTTAGAGGAGGATATTTTGCTGAATAGTATGGAAAATTATGAAGATGGCAAAAAAAAAGAGTGAACAAGAATAAATGTTCGTGCAAATGAGAATGTGCAAGATGAGGTTCAAAATGGGGAATCACGACCACTAAGTATTCATAATCGGGGGAATCAGACTAAGATTAACAGTTATTTGAGAGACTGTTTGGTAGAGAATGGACATGTGAGAAGAAACAACACCGATTTTGTTTTCCCTAAAGATGCCAAAGGCAAAAGCTTTTAACATCAACATTGCATAAGGTGTATGAGCAATGGAGAAACCAAATATAGAAGGTGTACAGTGTGTTTAGATGTTTCAAATCGAGTGTATTATTTTTATTATAAACTATTCAAACTAGATGAACATTATATTCATCTAGATACAAATGGTAATAGAGATTGACATAATATTAGTGCTAAGCTTTCATGTCATGAAGTATCTTCTAGGCATTATACTGCAACGCATGAATGGAAAGCACTTGAATAGACTCCACAAGAATAAAAAAATTGATAAGCAGACTCATGAACAAACCAAAAAGGATAAAAAAAACACCAAAAACAAGTTCTAATAAGAATAATCGTTGTTATTGAACTATTGCTAAAAATAATTTGGCATCCGTGGAGGAAACGACAAGGTCTGGATAACTAATGACAATAATTTCTTAAGCTTTACTAAGCTGATTGCAAAATTTGATTTGGTAATGCAAGGACATCTTTAATGCATTAAAGACCATGAAGTTTATCATGGATATTGTTGGTCTCTTAAGAGCAATTCCTAAGGACTCAACAAACATAAAGTTTGTTCGTTTTGATCCCACTACGGACTCAACAAACATGAAAAACGGATGAACAAACCAATAAATTTTTTGGTTTGTAGAGTGAGACGGAAGAATAGGCGCGCGCTTGATGGAACGTCGGGCAGTTGAGGGACACACGATGGCGTGTGAGCCAGAAATGATGGTGTTTGTATCAAACTCGCCAGTTTTTCAATCACACGCCGACGTCTTTGATGAACCCACCCGCTTTCCGAAACCGCAAACGGCTAAATCTGGACGGCTGAAAAATCTTGTGATCCAACGGCTCTAATTTTGAATTTTATAAATACTCCTCACTTCAACTCTAAATTCACACATTCTTCACTCTCAAATCATCCACAAAAATGACTCCCAGAGTTCGTGGTGTTAGATTCAGTCAACAAGAGGATTTAGCTATTTGTAGAGGATTTGTTTTTCACGCACAAGATTTTGTCGATATGAATCTAGCCGAATTGACGTTGTGTTTCTGGGAGAAAAATTATAGAGTGTTCTTCGCTGAAACGGGGAACATTGATGGGCGTGATCTCACGTATTGTTGATAAGTGCATAATTTACTATACTTTTGTTATCAATTCCATGCTTGTATTTGCTATGTTTCATTCATGTTGCCTTGTATTACTATTGTTTTCTTTTGTTTGTCTTATTTTGGTAGAATCATCCAAAAGGAGCGAAAAGAGTGCTAAAGCGGACATAAATGTGAGATTGGACTAAGGACCAGGAGGAACTCGACCAAATTCAGGATTATTCAACTCTATTTTGTAGAGAATGAAGAGACAAAAATAACACAAAAAGAATGAGGTCATTCCGAGTTCGTATGCAAAAGTTGTGGGAAAAACCGTGGATCAAATAAGACCAAATTTTACCTACGTGTGTGACGGATCATACCAACCAAGTACCAGGATCGGTTACACCCTCCAAGAAGTGACGAAAATATTTGCCAAAATTGGTTTTCTTAGTTCCGAAGTATTTCCAAACCCAAATATTCTTAGAGATATTTAAAGATACTTCAAAATACTTTTCAAGAGAGTTCCAAGTACCGAACACAGAAATATTATCAAGAGATACGGAAGTGGAGACAAGAAGACAAGGAGCGAAAGCTTGGGTTTTGGGTTCTTCCATTACCGAAACTATTTATCTTTGATTTTATCATATGTATATCATGGGTTTCACTAAATCCATGAGTAGCTAAACTCCTATTTGATTGAGGATGAATTCTAAGTTCTAAACATGACTTGATTTAATATATGAATCTATTTTGATTTCTTCATATGATTATCGTTTGTTTCTACTATGATTAATATTTATGATTGATTGATTTACGAGGCCTACTAAACTGATCTCTTGATTGATATATTGCTAGTAACGGGTTAGGATATCCATAATTGTTGAATAACCCTTGCACAAGTAGAAAACGTGAGACCTTGCAGAGGGATTCTGTGGAGCAATCGCGCGTAAAAATAATACTAGTAAGTCAACCTATCGTACCGAGTTTAACTGCTAGGCACGAACCTATATTCATAAACCCTAAAGCATTCAATTGAGTTACATCTTGTAAGCGTACCTCAAGGTGGCTCAGACGGATAGAATCTAATAGCTAAGCGTACCTGTTATTCGGTGATATTAGGAGTCTTGGGGGTAGCTAAGCGTACCTGTTACCCTACGGTTGGTGATAATCTATGATTAATGACGAATAGATAATTATATTACTTTGATGAATGTTTAGTAACGAAGAAGAATTCCTCAATCATACTCCTCATCCTTGATTACATCTTTATTAATTATTTGCTTTGTTATTTACTTTTCTTTATTTGCAACCTACAAACAAAACCCCCCATTTGTGACTTTTGACAACTGAAAACTCCCTGATCGTCGTGGGAACGATCCTTGCTTCCATTATATTACCAGTTTCTTGTGTGGAAATAAGTGATTTAATTTGTTGCATTCACGACACGCACCAATTTTCATATTGTTTTAGTTTAATTAGTCGTAATGTATCAGAATTCGTCGATGTACTAGTGGAAAATCACAAAAATAAACTCAACGGTGAAGTTGTACATGAAGTGGAACCCAGAACACCAGTGATGTGGGCAATATCTCACGGAGGACGTCATTTCGACTTCCAAGCTTGTTTCAACATTCTTAGGGTGCTCAACGGATACAATCCCTACATCGTCCTAGGAATTTCACCACCAGACGAGAACTGACGCCTATGTAGTAGTTATTTTAAGAGAATTTTGATAAAGTACCCCTCTTTCAGGAACCCAAAAAAAATGCCCCCGTTACTTTGAAATTTGTTAAAGTACCCCCACATTAGTTTTTCCATCTAGTGTTAGTTAAAATTAATTTACTTTACATATTTGCCCTTTACTTATTGCCACATTGATTTTCTACCTCATTTTTCAGGTTCATCGAGTCCGGTTCAGGATCGTTACACCACTTTTAGGTTTGTTACTTCATTTCCCCAAAAGGGTTCGCCATTTCAAGTGTTCTGGGGTTTCCGGTTGGAGGAAAATTGACCTTCTACAACATTTTTTTAAGTTCGTCGAGCCCGGTTCAGGATCGTGACAACGCTTTCAGGTTCATCGTGCCCGGTTCAGGATCGTTATACCATTTTCAGGATCGTCGGATCATTTATCCTTCCCACCAAGGAGATATAGTTCAGGGGTAAATAGGACTTTTGATTGGAAAGATAACTGCCACCTATCACTTAACTGGATGGAATTAGCCTTTTGAATAAAACAGGGTAGTTTAACAAATTTCCAGAAAACGAGGGCACTTTTTTAGTGTAATGTGAAAAGTATGGGTACTTTATCAAAAGCCCTTGTTTTAATCTAATGCATTTTTTTATTCTCATGTATGATGTGGTTGTTTAATCCAATGCAGTATGTTTTTATTTATGATATTGATGGTGCAATGTTTAATCCAACAAAAATTTAATTAGTTATGATATTAATGGTGCAAATATGAAGACATCCACATGTTTGGTTTAGATAATTATAATAACACAAAATAAATAGCAAACTAATAAATAACATAATACCATAGTGAATCGATTTGTCCTTCAACTTCTTTTAGAGCACTGCTCGGTCGAACTCGTATGCGTTGCTATCTCAAGCATGTTTGTCAATGTTAGTGATCAAAACTATAAGTCTTGATTTCTAGTCTACTTATAGCTAAGTCTCGGACTAGGATCAAAAGTGTAGTTGAGTTCAAGACTCCATGGCGATCATCATACAAAGACGAAGAACTACTCAAGGAACTTGTGGAACTTCATAGACTAAAAGGTATGCGGAGACTTGAACTTATCTATCACTCAAAAGTCTATCTACTCTATCTCCTATCTTGAGACAAAAGTCGTATTGTTATATAGATTATGATTATACACATTTGCTATTTCGAGCCGAATTTATCTCGCTTATCTATTTCTCGAAATATGTGTTGGTAAGCTTTCGCTTTGGCCAAGTTCATCTTTACTAGTGATGAAAGTCATATTAAGTTTCAATTACTTTAAAATGGATTTGACGAAAAATGGTTTGTGAATAACAACTATATAACGTCCTCTAAGAATGTTTCAATGATTGAAATGAGAGTTTAGAATATATAACCTTGGAAGGATATAAACATTATGTAGTTACACATGTGTAAGTCCTTATTCCTTGAACCAAAGTATGCGTACTTTGCAGCTCAGGAAAACTGGAACTAAAGTCCGCGTACCAGTACGCGCACCATCGGAAGTTCACGTCCCGTGAAAATCTGCTGGAGTTTGTATACTGAAAACAAACTTATTCCGGGTACTTAAGTCCGCGTACCAGTCCGCGTACTTAGGTTGGTTATTTTCTAAAAACGATTATTCGTGAACTTAAACTTACATTAAACTAAGGAATGCATAATTACAAACCGTCGCTATAAAGTTCATGAATTGTTTCGAGTGAATCAAATGATTTTTGCTTCGATTGTGTCTTGTATACTTCTATAAGATCTAAGCAATTGAACAACTCTCTAACTAGTTCATTTGAGTCATTTGAACTAGTTGTGGTAAAGAAGAATATGGTTGATATGGAAGTGCTCATATGGATAACCATTTGGTTAACTACTGTTGAACCAACAAAGTCTACATGTTTGGGTGCGGTTACACAAACCTAAATAAACGTGCATTTCATTTGTGTGTAACAAGCTAAGTTCGATCTAACGGTTGAAAGATATTATCTTGAATCTAATCAGGTTTTCATCTAACGGTGAATATTGAATGCTTTGTTACTAAGCTAACATTGATTGCAAACCATGATTTGAAAGTCTATATAAAGGAGAACTCTAGCAACTGGGAAACCTAATCCCCACACCTCCTGTGTGATACTATTTGTATTAGCTAGAGTCGATTCTCCTTTAACCTTAGGTTTCTTCTCGAGACCCTCTGGGTTAACGACTTGAAGACTTCATTGGGATTGTGAAGCCAGACCCAACTATTTTCTCTGTAGTTGCGTGATCTTATCTTGTTGTTTCTATCGTATTTGAGTACAATCGTAAGATTGAATTGAGATTGATTTCTCCGATATGCAAGATATAAAAGAAGTCACAAACACCTTTGTCTCATCGTTTGTGATTCCACAATTACTTGTTTCGCTAGTCGATTAAGTTTACTGTGAGGTGATTGATAATACTAGGCTGTTCTTCGGGAATATAAGTCCGGTTTATCAATTGGTTCTTGTTCACCTTGATTTATCAAAAGACGGAACAACAACTCGCAGGTATTTCTGTGGGAGACAGATTTATCTATTACCGAAGACTTTTCTGTGTGATACAGATTTGTTTATTAAAGTCTTCGACTTTGGGTCGTAGCAACTCTTAGTTATGGGTGAGATCATCTAAGGGAATCAAGTGGGTAGTATCCTGCTGGGATCAGAGACGTAAGGAGCGCAACTGTACCTTGGATCAGTGTGAGATTGATTGGGGTTCAACTACAGTCCAGACCGAAGTTAGTTTATAGTATGCTAGTGTCTGCAGCGGCTTAATACAGTGCGTGTTCAATCTGGACTAGGTCCCGGGGTTTTTCTGCATTTGCGGTTTCCTCGTTAACAAAACTTCTGGTGTCTGTCTTATTTCTTTTCCGCATTATATTTTGTTATATAATTGAAATATCACAAGTTATGTGTTGAATCAATCAATTGGGAAATCCAAACTTTGGTTGTTGATTGAAATTGATTGATCCTTGAACATTGGTCTTTGGTACCGTTCAAGTGTGTAGATGGTGGATTTTCGCTAAAATTGTAAACTCATAATTATACGAAGCTCTGATTCAGCAATCAGATGTGAGTATTGAGACACGACTCTCTCATCGAATTCTCAACAGAGAGTACTTTCTCTCAGAGTACATGTGGATATGTAGTCTCACGACCGGACAACGGCATATCTCAGGAATACTGAATACTTTCAGTGATTATTTCTATATAGCATCACGTGATGGACGGCTCCTAGACAGCTTGCTCTGCTAGTATAGAGTGATAACGTCTTCAGGAACAAACAACGAGTTTACCCTGACTATATAAAGTATATGACTTACCGACAAGCTCATATCGGGATGATTAATGCTCCTAGACAGCTTGCTCTGCTAGTATAGAGCCACAAAGTTAATTATTCCTAATTACAATCGCTCTTATTCCATGGTCGAATCCACAACTGGTCCCATGGAATGACAATAACAATTGTTATGATTCTATGATCGAATCCACAGCTTGATCTCATAGAATAACAATAACTATATTATCTCATTACTCCGATTTCATGATCGAATCCACAACTGGTCTCATAAATGGTAATAGATAAACCTTAATTACTCTAATTCTATGGTCGAATCTACGATCCCATGGAATGGTAATGCTCACTTTATTATTCTGAATTCGTAGTCGAATCCTCAGCTGATCCTATGAATTAATAATAAACATCTTATTACTCAGTTTTGTGAATTATTCTCCACTGAATTCCATAATTAGTAATAAATAATCAACAACCGAGCGTCTGAGCTACCTCTAAGTAAGCCCCGATTCGAATGGTGAAGGTGTATTCAACGATGATACACTAACAGTCACCGCACGAACGAGTATTTCAAAAATACAACGAAACGACGAACCTATGCAAAATAGAGAAGAAAATAATAAATAATCAAAAATATTGACCAGGGTGCTGGGAGCACGGACACACGACCGACCGACCGTGTCGTGGTCAATCCCACGCCAGTTTTATATTTTTAATGCATTTTATTATTTTCCATGATTTGATGAAAATTCTCTCATTTTATCAAATCTCCTTCGTCTTGAGGAAACTCCTCGGTTTCATGGTACTTCCATAAATACATAAAAAATAATATAAAATTAAGAATAGGAGTGTGGGGCGTGACTATTGGCCAACCGGCCATGCCTTGGTCCCAACCGGCCCCACACCCACAGTTCTTTATTATTTTATTATTATTTCTCTAATTTCATGAAAAAACTCCTTGATTTCATGGTACGTCCATAAATCCATAAAAAATAATATAAAATTAAGAAAAAGAGTGTGGGGCGTGACCATTGGCCAATCGGCCATGCCTTGGTCCCAACCGGCCCCACACCCACGGTTCCTTATTATTATTTTATTATTATTATTATTATTATTATTATTATTATTTCTCTAATTTCATGAAAAAACTCCTTGATTTCATGGTATTTTGCACAAATCATCAAATGATAATAAAATAAATTATGAAAACTTATGGGACCGGGCCTTTGCCGGCCATGCCCTAGCCGGTCCCACACGCCCCTTTGTTTTATTATTAGTTTTCCTTGAATTCATCAAATTCCTTGATTTCATGGTATTTCTCTCAAATTAGGAAAAATTCCCTCAAATCATCAAAATATCTAAAAATATTAAAAAATTAGGAAAACTCGTGGGACCGGGCCCTAGCCGGCTGGCCATGCCTTCCACGGTCCCACACGCCCTTGTTTTTTATTATTTTAATATTTTTTGCTTCCTTAAACTCATGAAAACTCCTTCAATTCATGGAAACTCCCTAAATTCATCAAATTTCTCAAAATTCATGAATTTTTCAAAAAATCATCAAAATATTAAAAAATTAAGGTAAAGGCACCACGAGACCGTGGTCACGGACGGCCGACCATGCCTTGACCACGGCGGTCCCACGCCTCCTCTACACTTATTTTATAATTATTTTTCATCATCTCATGGTGTTTTCCTCAGTTTTTTCGAAACCCTAATTTTGGAATATTTTCTCGAATGGATGCTCAATTGTACGCCAGAAAATATCAAATTTCTCAGGACTGAGACGCGGACGCCTTGGGGACACGAGCACGCTGTCTTGACCGACCAAAATTGGATCTTTGGCCCACGGAAGCCGGTCCCATCAATTTTCACAGTTTTGACCTAATTTGCACAATTGCTCGTATTAGGTCCAAAACTCTCCCAAACACTTTGGATTTTCATGAAGTGATCGTCAGGCGGTCACGGGACAACCCAGGGCCGGTTTCATGACTCCATGGTCGGTCCCTCGCCTCGTCATAATTAATTAGGTTTTCTCACCTAAGGCTCAGACGAGTATTTTCGAATAAATGATTAAACCAGCATTTAATCATTCTTTCACCAACAAATCGTCAAATCTTTAGGAGTTCTTCGTATTTTATCACGTGAGCATATGGACACTACATGGTTGATCAACGGTCCCATGTAGTCTCTCCCTCCTTCGTCCCATGGTTGAAATTCTGACGAACCATGAATTGATCATCAATTGATCAAATTAGGGTTTCTGAATCCAATGATCATCATTCCAGATTCTAACCTTAATAATTTTATGACGACCTCATGGTCATTAATTTTATTAATTATGCTCGGTTCAAAGACCAGTATTCTAATTAATATTTTTAGTATGCTGCCAATAATCCATCAGACGAGCAATACATGCTCAGACGATCAAATATTCAACAATTCATCACATGAGCAACACTAGCTCAGATGATAAATATTTGTTCAAACCAAGGAATATTGGTTCAACAATCAATATTCAACGATCCACCGAATGAGCAATACTTGCTCACTTCATCGTAAAAACTATACCTCTGTCTCATGACATGTTCAATTCACGAGTTTCAGAACATCATGTCCAACTCAACGACTACATGGACTCATCGTCCCATCAAACCACGAAGTCATCAATTGACTAACAAACCACGAGACTTCAATCGTGTCACTTGGGGGGATATCATTTAGGGTTTTGGTCTGGCGGTCTACGGCACGTATGTTCAAACACACGATGGAATGTGAGCAAGTCGTGCAATCAGTTGAAGGAATTCACGAGGTAGTGGGTGGAAAATCGACCAAGTCTCCACACGTTGAGCAACTGGTTTCAAACACGATCTCCACTTCCCCACTCCTTGATTCCATCAACTGTCACACTTCATGGAATCATGGTGTCTACAATTCCAGCAATATAAATAAGTCTCTGAATCATGATTGAATCATCATCAGTATCATCAATCTCACGTCTCATCGACAACACGAGATCATCAACTCATCAATTGAGCAACTACTCTCAATTGAGCAATTTCAATCACTCAAAGGTTATCGTATTCGGAATTCACACACCCACAATCTTTGATTACCATCGATTCCACACATTTCTCAGCTTCCCTCCTACAGATCAACCCATCCTCTCTTGTGACCGAATTTAATCTGGAACGGTCATTGTCTTGATTTAGGCGGGAGTACTACAGATTGATCTCTCGAATCTAAAGCACCCCCTTTGCAGCGGTGCATCTGTGTGAGGTTTAACATTTCGCTCGGTTTGAGGAGTCTCCTCCGTACGGTCGTCTCCTCAATTCCTTAAAAACCAGCAAATTGTTTTTCCCCATCTACAAAGTGATTTCTCTTGTATTCAATTAGACTCGCGGATTTCTATTTGCTTGAGTAAGTATTGAATCGAGAAAGTGAGATATACTTTTATTAAGATTGAGTCTGACTGTCTAGTTGATTCTCTTACAAGTATATTGGAGTTAGTCCATACAGATTGTTAAGCGAAATATTGGGTGTGGTTGTTAGACCCCCGCTTTTTCAACTTCAATCATCCCACTCCGCCAAAAAACACCTAGGACATTTCCAGAAATGCCTTCCATATGTGTCTTCTTCAGAAGAAATGCACAAATGCATAAAATTCTTTCAAACGGGATTTGAGCATCCACTGATTCTTTGTAGACAATATTTGTATTCGTGATCTCCATATCCACAATGCTTGCAATGTAATAACTTCTTCTTCAATTTGGCTTTAAGTTTAAAGTTTTTGTAAAACGTTGCAAACTTTTCTTCTTCTTCTTCTTTAACCTTCATAACAACATCTAGCATATGTGGTTCCTCTGGATAGTTTGGATCTTGACATTGCAAATACTTGCACTTCCCTCTTCAAAAACTTGCACTTCCCTCTTACAATTTTCAATCTTTTTAAAACTTCCACATATCACAGAAACAACAGCTTCAAGTTTTGCATCGCAAAAAAGTGTGATTGCTTTTTCAGCCATTTCACCAATAATAAAACTAAAAATTGAAATAGATTTAGAAGAGAAAATTCAAGAGAAGTGAATTTTGGTGTGAGTGAATTGTTTGAAGAGGGTGGTAATTTATAGAGGTAAAAAAGTGAATTTTGAATTTTCAATAAACTATCAGTTGACGTTTATGCTTCATACACCAGTGTTTGTAGTGATCATGCCGTGTTTAACCTTCAAACGCCCGCGGTTTTGGTTCCAACGCCGAGTTTGTTCTGCACACGTTAGCGAGTGTTCTTTGTCCCGACGCTTGATGATCGACCACACACTTCTTTTCCCATAGTGGTGAAACGTGTTTGGCCATCCACCTGGCTCAACAAAATTTTCAATTTGTCCATTGCATAGGAATTGCCCTAAGAGCATCTCCAATGCAAGGGGTAAAGGTCTTAAAATTGCATGACACCTAGGATTTAAGATCTTTTACACCAAATTTCCATCTCCAATACAAGGATCAAGGTCATAAAGATGGATGACATGGCTAAGTGGGGGTAATGGAGAAAGTTTAAATAAGACTTTCTCTATGACCTTGGGTCTTAAAGCCACATCATCATTTTGTCTCTAAATTCAAATAAAATCTGGTATATAAGACCTTGGGGATTGGAGATCAACTTTAGGTAAGTGGTGGGTTTGTTCGCAAAATTCACTATTTCGAGGATTTATAATCCCATGGGATTATAAATTCTGGAATTCATGTAAATCCCGCGTGTGTTTGGTAACTCAGTCAAAATTCGTAGGATTCATAAAATTATCTTGTTTTAAAGTCCATAATCCATATATTGTTTGTCATTGTTTTAGAATCTTAAAATTGTATAAATATGAGATTTATAGTTCAAACAAGTGGGTCCATAAATCCCTTGAGAAGTTTCCCAGCAAATCTTAGGGGAGAGGGGTCGGACTCCATATGAAGGATTTGTTGGAAAAATAATTCCCATGGGAAACATGATTCCAGGGATTTTTACAACCAAACGTACCGAGAGAAACGGAATTCCATCAAATTCTCTATGCCCATAAATTCCACCTTTAAAATTCTACATCCAAACGCACCAAAAAAATATTTACTTTTTTTTTGTCATTTAGCAATTAGTCCGGGAGTTACAACCCCAAAGGTGTCGCTATCCCTTCACAAAAACTCTAACAAAACAAATTGTTCACAAAAACCCATTTAGCATAAACTGACTATATTACCCTTCTAGTTTAAATCACCCCAACAAAAATAAACAACAACCCCATTTTTAATTTTTATTATATTGTCACCAACGACAACAACCCACCACCAACAACTAGCAACACCCCCGACCACCGATCGCCGCCGCCCACCACCGCCAACGCCGCCTCCCACCATCCACCGTCGCTGACCATCTGCGCCGCCCACCACCGCGCCACCACCGCCCACCACCACCGCCACCAACCACCGTCATCGCCGCCCACCACCACCACCGCCAACCACCACCGCGCCGCCGCCACTGCCGCCGAGCAGCACCACCATTATCGCCGGCCACCACCACCACCAACCAACCGCCACCGCCACAAAAAATGAGTATCATTGAATATCAAACAAAATGAGAAATAAATAATGAAACCAAACAGAAAAATGATGAAACCAAAATTGGTTTCACCAAAATTAGATGAAACCAAATTCTGGTTCCATCATAAAATAAATGAGAAGGAAGAAAGAAGAAAAAATGAAACACAATAAGATGAAACCTACCACCACCGTCAACTGCACCACCCCCATCGCTGCCACAACCATCATCACCACAACCACCACTACCATTACCTCCTCAACAAAAAACAATCCACTCGTGTGTCACCATAAAAAATTGGTTTCATAGAGAACAATATTCAACAAAAATGAAAAAAATACGATGAAACCTAATTAGGTTTCATCATTTTTCTACATATTGTAATTTCACCAACACATCTTCAATGATGAAACCAAACACGCCGACTTCCAAGTCAGGCCGAATAAACTAGGAAAAAATCTGGTGAAACCAAAATTTGGTTTCATCATAAACTTAATTTTCATCATTAAAATCTTTGGTTTCACCAATTAAAACTGTCAGAATTTGATGAAACCAATTTTGCTTTCAACATAAATCTGTCATTTCCCCAACACAATATTGATTTCGACGATGAAGATGTATCATCACAATTTTCTGAAGAAACCTGCTAATTTACAACCACCAAATTAAAAAACAACAAATCTCAAAATTCCAGTACAATTTAAAACAAATCAGAAACAAGAAATTCAACCTAATTTTCACTCAATGTCTCAATTAGAAACAAGAAATCCCCCAAAAATTTCAACGTAATTCAAAACAAATCAAATACGAGAAATCCCCAATTTCGACCAAATTCTTACTCAATCAAAAACCAAAAACCAATTAAAAACAGAAAATCCCCCCAAATTTCAACCGAATCTCGAAAAACCACCTATATTTTGTTACCAAATCTCATAAATCCCCAAATTCCACCTAGATCGGCTTTCATATAACACGATCCCCTAACAAAATTACCTTTTCTCTCATAATTTTCGCTGATATACAACCAAGATCCAGATAATAAAAGGCATCAAAGAGACAAACTAAAAGAGACGAGAAAAAGAGAAGGAGATCCGTGTGCGAAACTTCAAACCCTAGATTTCGAGAAAAAAGGCGAGAAAAGATAAGGAGATTGAGGTGTTGTTGGCGGAGCTATTGTTGCTGCTGCTGGTGATGGTTGTGGGGAGAATGAGGCAGAAGAAACAAGAAAAAAGAAAGGAGAGAAGAAGAAGAGGAAAAAATCAAGGTAAAAAGGGTATGTTTGGCTTTTTTTAAAATAATAAAAACTAAATTTAAACATTTTAAATAAAAATGGGGTTTTGGACCTTTTGGTGCCATTTTTTATCAAATGGTTTTTGTTTATTAAAAACAATATGGCTGAAGATTTTGTAACTCAAAGAGTATCACCTTGGTTTGTTAGAGCATCTCCAACAGTGGGTGCTACTAATCCTATGTGGAGTTTTTATTTAGATCCTTATTTGTGGGGTTATATACATGTAGCAAGAAGAGTAACGTTTTCTTCATGAACCATCTCCAGTAATGTGGGGTGTTAGTTTTAGGATTTGTTTTTTTGGATAAAGATAAAAATAATTCGTTTTTTTCCTATTGGTCTAGAAAAATTTATTTAATAATAATAATTAAAAAAATAGTCAAAAAGATAACATGGAGGTCATTCCCAAGGTCTAAATAAGACTTTCTCTAAGACCTTCATATTTATTTTGACACCCTTCCTACTTTATATGACCTACTGTTGTAGATGGATTTAATCTAAATGGGGGTCTAAAATCCTATGTATCAAGAAAAAATAAAACTCTCACCCTTTGTTTTTTCTTTTTTTTTTTAAATAATCAACGACCTTCAAAAAGGCTAATAGTCCCCCTCAACTGTTGATGCAAGCCAAGCAGGAGGCACATACCAGTAAATAGAGGCTTTCTTACGTTTTGCGCATTGTGCTAACTCATGAGCGACAAAATTACAGATTCTAGGTTGAAAACTAAAAATACAAGCAGACAGCTTAGAAGAAAACAACTTAATGTCTTTAAATATGACATCATTCCTAGGATCACCATCAAAAAAACCAGAAGAGAATTGTTCCACCAACTTTTTAGCATCACTTTCTATGATTATATGAGTCATCTTCTGTTCCACTGCTTTCTTAAGAACTCCCCAGATAGCTCTGGCTTCCGCTTCTTCTGTAGACGAAACTTCAAACACCCTAGCAACACAGAAAGAGGCTTTGCTTGTGAAGTCTCTCATCACATAACCTGCACCATTATCTCCAGTAATGTCATCAAAGGCTCCATCTGTATTATATTTTATCCATCCAAACAAAGGGGGCATCCATTTGTGACTTAGAGCAGTAGGGGTAGTAGGAGTAGCTACAGAAGTACTTTTCCTAGTGAGAAGCATAGCTCTAGCCCTTTCTTAGACAGAGGTATGATTTTCAGACACATTTTGAAAGACCAAATTGTTTCTACTAGTCCAAAGAGACCACGGGATAGCAACAAAAAGACTTTGAGAATCATCAGGCAATCTAGAGTTTTGGTCCAGAAGCCAGAACATGAGCCACTGATGAAATTTTTTTTGAGAAAAGAAAGAAGTGTTTATGCAAAAACTGGAAAAAAACAGACTTTAGAAGCAAAAGGGCACATAACCAAAGTATGCATTATGTTTTCATTAGGATCCTTGCACCTAGGACATTCAACAGAATGCATAGGCATTCTAGAGTGAAGGACAGTTCTTGCAGGTAAAGAATTTTTCGCAGCTTTCCAGAGGAATAATAGAATTCTGTAAGGAACTCTAATTTTCCAAATATGCAACCAAAGAGTTTTACAGGGGGAGGGTTTAATGCCTCTGAGTCCCAAATAGGCAGATTTTGAAGAAAATTTATCATTCTTTAAAAAATCCCAAGCCCTCTGTAGATGGGGAAAGGCGATTTGCTGGTTTTTACGGAATTGAGGAGACGTCCGTGTGGAGACTCCTTGAACCGAGCGAAATTTTGAACCTCACACAGGTGCACTGCAAGAAGGGAGTGCTTTTAAGTTCGAGAGATCAATCTGTAGGACTCCGGCCAAAACCAAGAACAATGGTCGTTCCAGAGTCAATTCGTTCACAAGAGAGGATGGGTTGATCTGTAGGAGGGAAGCTGAGAAATGTGTGAAATCAATGGTGATATGAGATTGTAGGTGTGTTGTGAATTCATCGTGAGAACGCTCTGAATGATTGAATTTTACTCAATTGAGAGTGATTGCTCAGACGATGAGTTCATGTAGACGAAAGATTGTCTGTATGAACTTGCCGAGAAATTGCTTGTTTAGACGAATGTTCGAGTATTCGAATCTTGTCCTTTCAATCAGGATTCAGAGACATTTTATAATGCCGGAGTTGAAAACACCATGATCCCATGAAGTGTGACAGTTGCTGGAGTCAAAGAGTGGGGAAGTGGGAAATCATGTCAAAACCAGTTGCTCAACGTGCGGAGACTTGGTTAATTTTCCACCCACTACTTTGCTAACTCCTCCAACTGACTGCACGACTTGCTCACATTCTCGTTGTGTGTTTGAACACACGTGCCGTAGACCGCCAGACCAAAACCCTATTTAATATCCCCCCATGTGACACGATTGATATCTCGTGATTGTGGAGTCAGTTGCTGACTTTATGAGACGATGAGTCCATGTATTGCTGAGTTAAACATGATTTGCAAATGTTCTGAGACTCGTGAATTAAATATATCTGCTGAGACGAGGTATTATTATGTTGACTACCTAAGACGAGCAAGTTGTGTTGTTGAGTTATTGAATATTGATAGTTGAACCAATATTCTCGAATATGAGCAAATATTGCTGGTTCGAGCAAATATTGCTAATTCGAGCAAATATTGCCGGTTTGAGAAAATGCCGCTCATTTGATGAATTGTTGGTAGCAGGACCAAATAAAATATTAATTTAAGATACTGACTGCAGGGTCGAGTAAAATAAATAAAAATATTGATCATAGAATTAACATAAAATTATCAGAGTATTTGAATCTGCTTAGAATCATGTTTCTGCGGAGCTCTGAATTCAAAACCCTAATTTTACTGAAATGATGATTTATTGCAAATCAACCGCAGAACGAAGCAGGGACCGGCTACATGGGATGATGATTCCACCATGTAACGCCCAGATGCTCGAATGAGCAAAATACCAAAGTCTCTTGAGGACCAGTTGGTGAAAGAATGATTAAATGCTGGTTTAATCATTTATTAAAATAATGCTCGTGTGAGCGACAGACAACAAAACCTAGCCATGAAAAGATGAGGGACCGACCAAGAGGTCATGAGACCAGCTCTTGGTGGCCGTGGGACCAATTTATGGTCGTTTGAGCAAACCCTTAATTGTTCGGAAAGACTTTGAACCTAATATGAGCAGTTGAGCAAATTAGGTTAAAAATAGTTAAAACATGTGGGACCGACCACTTGCAAGCCTCAGGGCTACCCTTGGTCGGTCAAGAGGATGCGCCCGTGTCACCATGTTGTTCGTGTCTCAGTCCTGAGAGTTTTGATATTTTCCGGTGCGCGTTTGAGCAACATTTTGAGAAAATATGCAGAATCCAGGATTTTGCTAAAACTAGAAAAAATACATGAGATGATGAAAAATAATAAATAAAACAGGGAATTGCAAGGTGTGGGACCGGCAAGGGCTAGGACACGGCCGGCCGGCTAGCAAGCGGTCCCACAATATTTTCCCACTTTTATGTAGTTTTACGTATTTTCTCTGAATTGAGGGAAATCCCATGAAACTGGAGAGTTTTATGAAATTAGGGAACTTCCATGAGATGAGAGAAATAAAATAATAATAAAATAGGGAATGATGGAGTGTGGGACCGGCAATGGCTAAGGCATGGCCGGCCGGCCAACGGGCACGTTCCCAGGGCACTCTTCCCAATTTTATGTAATTTTTTATGATTTTAGGGAATTTTCATAAAATCAAAGAGTTTTGTTGAAACCAAGGTATTCTGTTGAAATCAGATAGTTTTCATGGAATGAGGAAAACAAAATAAATAATAATAATAAAATAATAGGCGTGTGGGACCGGCTAGGCATGACCGGCCGGCTAGCGCCCGGTCCCACAAGTTTTCTTAATTTTATAATATTTTTCATGGTTTTAGGGAAAATTCATGAAATCAGGGAATTTTCATGGTTTTGGGGGAAAATTCATGAAATCAGGGATTTTTCATGGTTTTGGGGGAAAATTCATGAAATCAGGGAATTTTCATGGTTTGAGAGAAATAATAAAATAATAGGGACGTGAGGTGCGGGACCTGCCACGGCTAGGGCATGGCCGTCCGGTTGGTGCTCGGTCCCGTGACACCTTTTCCTAATTTTATTATTTTCTTGACATAAAGAAATATCATGAAATTAGGAAATTTCCTTGAATCGACAGAGATTTGCTCGAACGACAGAATTTTCATGAGATCAGGAAAAATAATAAAATATGATAAAAATATAAAATTGGGCGTGGGACTGGTCACGGCATGACCAGCCGGCTGGTGAGCCCAGTCCCTGGCGCCTTTACTAATATTTTATTATTATTATTTTTCCTTCTTATTTTGCATAGGTTCATCGTTCATTCGTATTTTTGAAATGCTCGTTTGCGCATCAAAATGCTGGTCTATGCATTATTGCTAAGTACACTTGCACCATTTTAGTCAGGGCTTATTCGATGCTCAGATGCCTGTTTCGTTGAATATTTATCACTAACCCGTGGAATTCTGCTGGGAAGAACCACGAATTGAAGTAACGAAATATAACGAAGAATCGTAGAATATTGCTGGATATTCAGGCGATTAGAGATAATTAACTGATGGTTCTATACTAGCAGGGCTTCCTATCTAGGAGCATTAATTATCTGAGAGTTGAGCAATATGAACTTGTTGGAGTATCATATTTCTCCTATATAGTCAGGGAAAACCTGGTTGCATCCTGAAGACGTTGTCGCTCTATACTAGCAGGCATGCTGTCTAGGAGTCGTCCAATCTTTCGATTCTATATAGAAATAATTACTTAAATTGCTCAGTATTCATGAGATGTATCGTGGTCTCAGCTGGGAGACTACACATCTACAGATACTCTGAGAGACAGCCTTCTCAGTCAGAGGTTTTATGGCATGAGATTTCATGCTTTATTGAGAGACATGAGTCTCAATACTCATCCGATTGCCGGATCCGGAGCATAAATAATTATTGAAATTGCTCAGTATTCATGAGATGTGCCGTGGTCTCATCTGGGAGACTACACATCTACAGATACTCTGAGAGACAACCTTCTCAGTCAGAGGTTTTATGGCATGAGCTTTCATGCTTTATTGAGAGACATGAGTCTCAATACTCATCCAATTGACGGATCCGGAGTATAAATAGTCAGGGTTTTACAATTTTACCCTTTTAGAAAATCCACCATCTGCATTAAGTCCCATGCTTAGTGAGAAACAGTCATGTTCCTCAGTTAGCATTGAATGGTGATTTTCCAGGTACAGACAAAAGTAAGTAATTGAACTTAGTCATAAGATAAGACGTTACCGGATTTCGACTGAATGAGCAAACCATGGTTTGGGTGAAAACCCCAGTGGCATAATAGTGCTTCATCCGGTGAACACAAATTGGTGTAGAACCGCTGATTCGATGGTGGAACCTTGGTCGGTTTAGGATTCACGGGCCGGGCCCGATAAGGAAATCCTTATGGAATTAGGTTTTGGAAATAAAATTTGGTATAAAAGGGAATTACTCTTTTTTTTTTCAATTCCTCCCATGACCTACCACCATCTTCACCTTCTCTTCATCTTCACGCCCGAGTACCAGCAGGAGCAGAGGAGAAAGTTGTCGGAGCATCGCTGCTGTCCGACCGGAGCCATCACCGTCCGGCCAACTTCCGGCCGGCGCCGACAGGTGCATGAATTTTTTTCTTTTCAAAAATTGTTGTTTATTCATGAGTTGTTCATCATAAAATAATATGGGTATGCACATATTTTGGACGTAAGTTTTACGAAAAACCCTTGTTTTAGGAACGTACGTTCGTTCGATCGTTAATTTAAGAAACTAGCAAAAATCCCTAACTTGAGAGAGATTTTTCTTTGGAAATAAACCTGTGTCCAGTGATAAAATTTTATTTATGATCTTTCATGGAAACCAAAACTTTATCTTTAAAAGATGTGAGCTTTCACAAAACCAAAATAAACCCTCGTTTTAAAGAAAAACGCTCGTAAGAAGAAAAATAGATTTTTTTTTATCATGAAACCGTGGAGCTTCACAAGCACAATTTTTTTGATAAACTCACATGAGCCTGATCTCACGTCAACAAATTTTTTGACGTGAGTTAATCACGGTTTTTATTGTTTCGTAAAATCAAAACATGGGCTTTGAGTAACCCTCGAATTTAGACAATTTATTTATGATGAAATATTGTCTTGGTGTAAATTTCATAGTTCAGTTGTGAATGTTTATACTATGAAAATTATGTTTATGATTTTATGAAAAATCAATTTTAAAAAGTTTCGTTCGTTATTCGTAAGTTTCAAGGAACGAACTAATTTTGGGGTGTTAACTCTTACAACACAATCACTACTGTTAGTGGAATCGTAAAGAGGTAAGAGTTAAGAATTACCATTTTTGTAGATGTCTCCATGAGTATCCTGTTGTCAGATTATATGACCCCATCATGTTGTCGAAGTTTGCACCTGGTATGACGATATATTGAAGTAGAATGTTTTGTGCACATTACAGCTACTTCGCAAGGATGTCTGATTCTCAGGAAAATGACACTTCCAGTGATACGTGTATGGACGAGACTTCTATTATTGGTGATGAAGAAGAAGAAGCACCTGGAATCAAAAATTTTCCCAATATGGATGATGCATTCTTCGCGGTTCAGCAAGATATTGAAAGACGTCTCAGAACTCCAGGATTCCGCCTTTTGATAAATCCCATAACGGTTATTCAAAATAAGTTGGTGACCCCTCGAGCAACTATTTGGTTTTGCCTTGAACGAGGACTTTTTCTTGCCTCAATTATAGAGTTCAAACGGTCTCGACGACCTTTAGAGAAATTTTCTGGATGGGCGAGACACATGTTGGGTTTTCCTCGTGTTAGAGCTATGCTGGATAGAGCACAGGTTACCAGAGCTATTCAATCATCCGGAGATTTGTATATCTTTCATGATGCACGAGGTATTGTGGCCCTTCTAGCTCGTTGGTGCATTCCAACCCATACCTTTATATGCAGCTGGGGAGAGTTTACTATTACCTTGGAAGATGTAGTTGCTTTATTGCATCTTCCAATCACAGGTAACTTTCCTGAAGAGCTTTCAACGGAGGAGAAAGCAATTTCTAACACCTTAACAGTTGAGATGGAGAGAATTAACAAGGCTTATGGCAATGGCTGTTATGCTCACTGGTTAACACACTGGTGGCCACGAGATGTCCCTCTCGATGAACGTGACGGTATGTTGTCTATTGCTGCTTTCTTGTGTTTATGGCTGTCCAGGGACGTGTTTGAAGACGCCAGAACTTTGCTAAAGACGTTTGTAATCCCTTTTGCCATTAAGATGGCTCAAGGTGAAAAAATTCCCATAGGTAGCTTATTCTTGGGTTCTTTGTACTCTAACCTGGACTCCTTGGTTATAGACTCCAATGTTTCGAACGGCTTTATGAAGATTGAATGCTACGCCAATACGATGTTTCTCCAAGCCTTGATGTGGGAACGCTTTGCGAAGTATGCACCTATTCCCCGTAGTATCTTGCAAGGGTTGAATGCTGCTGATTCTCGACGTATTTTCCCTGAGAAGGATAACGCTAGGATTATGCGCTGGTCAACAAAACAGCCTCAATCCAAGACGCGTTTCATTGATGTTGTAGACGATGAGTCTGAGTTTAACTTTCGTCCCTAGGTGTTGATTCCTCCTCATGTTTCCCAATTGAAAACTTTCAACGCTGGAGAAATCATGACTTTGAAATCTGGTGCTGACTTGAGCGATGGTGAAAGATCCTTCATGTTGAGCTGCACTCCAGGTTATTTAATAACAGCAACATATGGAGACTTTTCGGTGGAGGAATACAACATTGACAGAGCAGCCCGTCAGATGAGTATGGATCAGTGTGTTCCAACTTTTTGGAGGATCAAACCATCGGTGGAACATATTAAGACTTATTTAGACCGTACACATGTCGAAGGAAGCTCTTATTGGTTCCCTTGTGCTGACCGAGTTACGTATGTAACTCAAGGTTATATAGATTTCTGGAACCAGCAATTTGAACTCTTACATGATTTCGTAAGGGTTATTCAACCTTTGGTGAAAGAGCCTCCTTCCGGTGATATGATTGCTTCTCGACCCAGATTGAAACACATCTCCGCGGTGATAAGCGAAAGACATCTTCAGGATGTTCACCAGTATGTATCTTTTGCACATTCTTCGTAAAATTGAAATAATTGCCTTTGATTATCACCTCAATTCCTTTTGCAGGACGGTCGTGCTGTGATACCTCGTCTTGAAGTGAATTTCTCAGAAGCTGAAACAGTCATTCATGGTGAAGAAGGTAGGAACAAGAATTGTAAGTTGCTGCCTAACACCATAAAGTCCCTGGTTGTTTCTTTGGTGAGTTGTCGACAGCTTTTCCGCCGTGACTTCTTCTATCCGTATTACTAGGATCGTAAAACCAATATTTGTTACTTGGTTACATAATTTTGCTCCATCTAGTATTGATGGTCTTCAGTTCTCTACTGCTGGGCAGACAATTTCTGATTCGAGCGTTGAAGAAGAAAATGTTGTGAGTACTCTTCCTCGTAGCCAAATATAATGCTTCATATGTAAAATGCTAATTGTTTGAGAATGTTTCCAGGAGGATGTCGCCATGGAGGTGGAGAGTGCTGATACTCGGTCATACTCTGAGAATATAGATGGAGGAAATTCCAAAGGCTCGGAACCGAATGAAAGCAATGAGCCTCTTGATGTTGACACGGACAACCCCAACTCTTTGAACGCTTCGGAGACTCCCCAAGTAAGCACATATCTTGTAAACTCTTCATAGTAGTATGAAATTGTTTATTTGTGAATGAATGAATGAGAATCCATGTGCATATACGAAAAATTTTGTCGAAATTCGTCGTCAGAAAATTCAGAACCCAGTTTTTAGCAAAAACACCGTAAAATCTTCATCTGGAGTCGGATTTTCATGATCTGCATATGCATCTTTAATCCCGGAAAACTTCCAAGCTTTGGAAAAGAAGCTTTTTAAGCTTTGAGCACGTTCAGGGCCTGAAAAAGGCGAAACAGTAAACTTCCAGGAGACTTTCAGAACTTTTTCAGACGGTATGTTGCTCAATGTTTTGAATACATCTACTTGCTCGTTCATCGGATTGTCATGAAATTTTGACATGTGGTAGAGGACATCCATACGAAGATAATAGTATATAACTCATCCTCATATTCCTTGTATATTTCTCCCAGTTCTTCATCTAGTACAAGGAAGAGTACAGTCTCTTCAGACGAGCTTGCCGCAAAACGTATTTTCATGACTTTCATGTTATTTGCTCGTGACTTGAGTGTATAATGATGAACCTTGATGATGTTATACTGATTTTATATTGTATTTATGATCTCATTTGGTTTCATGTTTAGATTTCTCTAACCTCATGTAATCTTCGTATTAGGTGTCAAATACCGAAGTTGAGGATACTGAAACCAATAAGGATAACTTGAGCTTCCCTGGAGTTACTGATGAAGAGACAACCATACCTGAACTTCAAGGCCATGAGAAGGTTGTCACTGAAGTTATGTAAACCTCGATTGTTGCTAGTTCAATGATAGAAGAAACCGAGCCACCAGTAGAGAATATTGAAGAAACTGTTGTCCTGATTGTAGAAGTTGCCCCAGTAACTGAGAAACGTATAGTGGTGCACGAATATCCAAGTGCAGGAGTTGATTTTGATCCTCCATTTGATGCATCACTCCCGTATCATGAACTAGTTGGTGGGTTCAGCGTTCCCATTGGATATGCAGGTTTGTACGAGAAAATATGGAAGAAATTTGGCCACATAATTGTTAACAGGAATCCTGGACGTGCTTATGCTTTAATAATGCAAGTAAGTGTTATCTTACGTGTTGTAAGTGATATATGCACTAGGGCCAGAAATACTGTGACTCCAGATGTACTCTTTGATTGGGAGTTTAACTTGGAGAATTCAGAAAGACTTGACTTCAATGTAAAGTGGCTTCGTAAGCAAATGAACGCTATCAAGGACTCATGTGAGAACAACATACCCTTTCCCAATGATGCTGTGATGTAGAAAGAAGACAAGATTGCCAGGCTGACTGAACAGTTGAACAAGGAGAAGGCGGCTTTGCAGGCCTTGAAGGATGCAAAGGAGCAAAAATCCTTTTTTGCTGATTTTCTTTGATTTCCTTTTCATAATCTCTTGAACTTATGAACTTCTGAGAGATGTGAGGTTTTTATTTGGGTTTTGATATTAGCTGGTTTTGGATTGGTAGATGATTGAGGATTTTCTTTTGGATTTGATAGAGATTTTCTTTTAAGAAATATGAATTGAATTTTGATAAATTGCTGAATTCAAATACTGATTGCAAGTATTGCAAACGTTTTGGAGGAATTGAAATACAATGAAAGAAAATCCTAAATGCCAAATCCAGACGTTATGAATGCTCAAACGTCTGGTACCTCAAATGCCCAATAATTTCAACCAAATGCCTTAAGCCAATTCTCGTGAATTACTGGCAGAGTTCTGCCATCTGTGTTGATCAATTTGTAGTATCCTCCGGTTATGGATTTAGAAACCATAAATGGTCCTTCCCAATTGGAGCTCCTTGCAGAATAGAGATCACGTTTAGTTGCCTTGAGAACCAAATCTCCTTCCTCGAATTTGTTCGGTTTAGCAGTTCGCGCTTTGAATATTTTCTGTTGATTCCATGGTTGTGGTACATATGGACACTCACGCAGAGGGAAGTATTCAGCATACTGTCGGTCATGCTTAGCCATATCTTCAACAATAAACCTCTTGATAGAATGACCAATTTAGAGAGGCTCTGAGCGTAACCACTTGGTGTAATATTGCTTAGGTGAGACTATCCATTCGTAGATTTTGGTAATCGCTAAGTTGTTAGTAGGAAGAAGTCCCCGGACCAGAGTAGTATACTTCAACATTGGTATTATTGGCGTATGAAGAGGAATAAGACTTGCCTGAGTATGAAACCTCTTGGTGAAAGAAGAGGCACTTTCTCCAGGCTTCTATGTGAGTTCTGTCAAGGTTTTAACTTCCTCCAAATGCTCGAACGAGGGATTATCCTCCATTTCTTCTGAGTCAGATCCCTCTTTAACAGCAGGACATGCTGAAGGCGTTGGAGCCTTCTTTCCAGCGTGAATCCAAGCTCGTTTAAGGATGTCATATCCTGGGTCTTCCCGGATTATGTAAAACTTGGTATCAGTGCAGACCAAATTTTCTTTGACTTTGAGGATGATATAGCCATGCGCATCTCTTTAAACCCCTTCGTGAACTCTGATTGCCATGGGATCATGAGTAGCCTCTTGTCGGGTAATGCCAGCGGCTCTGAGAGTTTTCAAAGGAATGATGTTGATGGCAGTGCCGACATCGAAAAATACTCTCTCGAATTTTTTTCCTTTAATGTGCACTGTGGTGAGCAGTCCCCAGTCATACATTTCTTTGTCAGTGGCTGAAGGTTCAGGAGGTACTTCTGAAATCAGCAGGCGTTTTCCAGATACTATGTAGTTCAAAGCTGTGAACATGTCTCCCCTTTGCGCCTTTGACAGATAGAGTAATTCGCAGACATGCTCTATCAATGACTGGACTGCTTCCTTGACTGATTCTTCAGAGATGGAGAAATTTCTGACTGGGAGGGGATCTCTGTGTACTCCTTCGGCCCCCAGATTAAGTTCTTCTGACTCAACCTTTTCCCTGAATATGCGTTTCAAAACTTTGCATCTACTTGTGGGGTGATTTACGAACATGTGGAAGCGACAGTAACGAGGGTTTTCCATGTCTTCCTCAGTTGGCTCTCTCCTGACATATGGAAATTTGATTGCACCATCTTGGATCCAGGCATCCAGTAGTTCGAGCACTTCTCCAATGGGGAGAGGAAAGTCAGGTGCCTCTTGATCAGGAGTCTCTGTGCGTTGGCCAGGGGCCTGTGCCTCTGGTTTGTCCTTCTTTTGTGTCTTTGGAGGAGCTGAGGTATGCTTACTTGGAGGTTCGGCCTTGCGTTTGCTCCCTTCTGCAATAGCGTTTGTGGAGGGCTGCAGGTTGTACTGCTTGTTTATCAAACGTCTGCTTCCTCGAGTGTCTCGTGATTCTTCAGTCTTTGTGGGTTTTGCTCTTTCTAACAGAGCAGGTGCAGTAGTCGCTGATCTCTTCGCAGCTTCGTGAAGCTCTGAGAAAGTCTGAAAACGAAGATTTTCCAGTAAAGATCTGTAGACCGGGATCATGCCATTGATGCATAAATCTACCAGATGCTGCTCCGTGACATTTGGATCATGGCAGTCCAGGGCCTGGACTCTGAATCTTTTCACGTAGTCATTGGGATTTTCACTAACCCTCTGAAACATTCTCCCAAGATCAGAGAGAATGACTTGTTCTGACACAAAGAAGTACTTCCTGTAGAAGGCGTTAATCATTTCTCCCCAATTGTTGATAGTCCCTGGTGCGATGTTGTTGTACCAGGTGTATGCCCTGCCTTTCAAGGATTTTGAAAACTCCTTGAGGCGAACAACATGGTTGTGTTCATGTTCTCCCAAGGCTTCCAGGAAACGAGAGACATGTTTTCGAGCATTGCCAGTTCCATCATACAGAGTGAAAGTCGGAGAAGTGTAACCTTTCGTAAGAGGGATCCTTTGCGTAGAAGCAGGATATGGAGGCTGGTGACGATAGACATGTGATGTTTTATCCTCTCTACGATTCTCCAAAGGCGCTCCAAATCTTCCCGAGTAATGAAATTTGATGGCTCCTTTGCGGACTTCGTCGTCATCCACCGTATGAATTGGAACCACCTCAGGGTCAGCATTTGAGGCTTTCTCCTTTTCCTTTCCTTTCTTGAGTTTTCTCTGACATCTTGTCAGTGAGAGTCTTCAGATAATTAAACAGCTCTTTCTGTGTAGTAGCCATATCAGTTTGATTCTTTGCAAGAGTCTCTTGCACTTTGATGAGATCAGCAATGGTAGATGGTGGGTTTCCTCTGACTTCCTCAGGGTGTCGGACGAAAAGAGGATGACCTTCCGTGTTAGGGTAAGGAGGAGTAACATCATCACCGCCAGTGTTAGAGGCCGGAATTGTTTCCGGGATATCCTCATTGTTGTTGTTGCTAGTGCTAGCGTCGTTTGCGTTAGAACCTGTAACTAACCCAGACCTAAGACCAGCAATCTTGTGAAATTGTGAGATTGCAACCGAGAGATTAATCTCCCACTATGGTCTCCAATCTGTAGATGGGGAAAAACGATTTGCTGGTTTTTACGGAATTGAGGAGACGTCCGTGTGGAGACTCCTTGAACCGAGCGAAATGTTGAACCTCACACAGATGCACTGCAAGAAGGGAGTTCTTTTAAGTTCGAGAGATCAATCTGTAGGATTCCGGCCTAAACCAAAAACGATGGTCGTTCCAGAGTCAATTCGGTCACAAGAGAGGATGGGTTGATCTGTAGGAGGGAAGCTGAGAAATGTGTGAAATCAATGGTGATCTGAGATTGTAGGTGTGTTGTGAATTCAGCGTGAGAACGCTCTGAATGATTGAATTTTACTCAATTGAGAGTGATTGCTCAGACGATGAGTTCATGTAGACGAAAGATTGTCTGTATAAACTTGCCGAGAAATTGTTTGTTTAGACGAATGTTCGAGTATTCGAATCTTGTCCTTTCAATCAGGATTCAGAGACATTTTATAATGCTGGAGTTGAAAACACCATGATCCCATGAAGTGTGACAGTTGCTGGAGTCAAAGAGTGGGGAAGTGGGAAATCATGTCAAAACCAGTTGCTCAACGTGCGAAGACTTGGTTAATTTTCCACCCACTACTTTGCTAACTCCTCCAACTGACTGCATGACTTGCTCACATTCTCGTTATGTGTTTGAACACACGTGCCGTAGACCGCCAGAACAAAACCCTAGTTAATATCCCCCCATGTGACACGATTGATATCTCGTGATTGTGGAGTCAGTTGCTGACTTTATGAGACGATGAGTCCATGTATTGCTGAGTTAAACATGATTTCAAATGTTCTGAGACTCGTGAATTAAATATATCTGCTGAGACGAGGTATTATTATGTTGACTACCTAAGACGAGCAAGTTGTGTTGTTGAGTTATTGAATATTGATAGTTGAACCAATATTCTCGAATATGAGCAAATATTGCTGGTTCGAGCAAATATTGCTAATTCGAGCAAATATTGCCGGTTTGAGCAAATGCCGCTCATTTGATGAATTGTTGGTAGCAGGACCAAATAAAATATTAATTTAAGATACTGACTGCAGGGTCGAGTAAAATAAATAAAAATGTTGATCATAGAATTAACATAAAATTATCAGAGTATTTGAATCTGCTTAGAATCATGTTTCTGCGGAGCTCTGAATTCAAAACCCTAATTTTACTGAAATGATGATTTATTGCAAATCAACCGCAGAATGAAGCAGGGACCGGCTACATGGGATGATGATTCCACCATGTAACGCCCAGATGCTCGAATGAGCAAAATACCAAAGTCTCTTGAGGACCAGTTGGTGAAAGAATGATTAAATGCTGGTTTAATCATTTATTAAAATAATGCTCGTGTGAGCGACAGACAACAAAACCTAGCCATGAAAAGATGAGGGACCGACCAAGAGGTCATGAGACCAGCTCTTGGTGGCCGTGGGACCAATTGATGGTCGTTTGAGCAAACCCTTAATTGTTCGGAAAGAGTTTGAACCTAATATGAGCAGTTGAGCAAATTAGGTTAAAAATAGTTAAAACATGTGGGACCGACCACTTGCAAGCCTCAGGGATACCCTTGGTCGGTCAAGAGGATGCGCCCGTGTCACCATGTTGTTCGTGTCTCAGTCCCGAGAGTTTTGATATTTTCCGGTACGCGTTTGAGCAACATTTTGAGAAAATATGCAGAATCCAGGATTTTGATGAAACTAGGAAAAATATATGAGATGATGAAAAATAATAAATAAAATAGGGAATTTCAAGGTGTGGGACCGGCAAGGGCTAGGACACGGCCGGCCGGCTAGCAAGCGGTCCCACAATATTTTCCCAGTTTTATGTAGTTTTACGTATTTTCTCTGAATTGAGGGAAATCCCATGAAACTGGAGAGTTTTATGAAATTAGGGAACTTCCATGAGATGGGAGAAACAAAATAATAATAAAATAAGGAATGATGGAGTGTGGGACCGGCAATGGCCAAGGCATGGCCGGCCGGGCAACGGGCACGGTCCCAGGGCACTCTTCCCAATTTTATGTAATTTTTATGATTTTAGGGAATTTTCATAAAATCAAAGATTTTGTTGAAACCAAGGTATTTTGTTGAAATCAGGGAGTTTTCATGGAATGAGGAAAACAAAACAAATAATAATAAAATAATAGGCGTGTGGGACCGGCTAGAGCATGACCGGCTGGCTAGAGCCCGGTCCCACAAGTTTTCTTAATTTTATAATATTTTTCATGGTTTTAGGGAAAATTCATGAAATCAGGGAATTTTCATGGTTTTGGGGGAAAATTCATGAAATTAGGGAATTTTCATGGCTTGAGAGAAATAATAAAATAATGGGGACGTGAGGTGCGGGACCGGCCACGGCTAGGGCATGGCCGGCCGGTTGGTGCTCGGTCCCGTGACACCTTTCCCAATTATATTATTTTCTTTACATAAAGAAATATCATGAGATTAGAGAATTTCCTTGAATCGACAGAGATTTGCTCGAACGAGAGAATTTTCATGAGATCAGGAAAAATGATAAAATATGATTAAAATATAAAATTGGGCATGGGACTGGTCACGGCATGACCGGCCGGCTGGTGAGCCCAGTCCCTGACGCCTTTGCTAATATTTTATTATTATTATTATTTTATTTTTTTTAAAATTTTTTTATTATATTATTGGATGGATATTATTACATGAAACTACTTGGAAGCCTAACAAGCTAAGCTCCAACGACATACTATTACATTAATTGAACAGGTTGTTGTGCTAATCTACCAGCGAACCTCATGGGTAACCTAGCCAAGGGAGCCGAAACGGCGGGAGGGGGGCTGAGATTGTGTCACAAGGGGGACAAACTAACACTACCTTCCATGTTAATTCCTGCAATATTACGCCATTGGGGACTCGAACCTGTGACCTCCTGGAGCGCATTAAACTTTGGGGAACGGGGATGACCAGCTGAGCTAGGGGCCCGTTTTGCATAGGTTGATCGTTCATTCGTATTTTTGAAATGCTCGTTTGCGCATTCAAATGCTGGTCTGTGCATTATTGCTAAGTACACTTGCACCATTTTAGTCAGGGATTATTCGATGCTCAGATGCCTGTTTCGTTGAATATTTATTACTAACCCGTGGAATTCTGTTGGGAAGAACCACGAATTGAAGTAACGAAATATAACGAAGAATCGTAGAATATTGCTGGATATTCAGGCGATTAGAGATAATTAACTGATAGCTTTATACTAACAGGGCTTCCTATCTAGGAGCATTAATTATCTTAGAGTTAAGCAATATGAATTTGCTGAGTATCATATTTCTCCTATATAGTCAGGGAAAACCTGGTTGCATCCTGAAGACGTTGTCGCTCTATACTAGCAGGCATGCTTTCTAGGAGCCGTCCAATATTTCGATTCTATATAGAAATAATTACTGAAATTGCTCAGTATTCATGAGATGTGCCGTGGTCTCAGCTGGGAGACTACACATCTACAAATACTCTGAGAGACAGCCTTCTCGGTCAGAGGTTTTATGGCATGAGCTTTCATGCTTTATTGAGAGACATGAGTCTCAATACTCATCTGATTGCCGGATCTGGAGCATAAATAATTACTGAAATTTCTCAGTATTCATGAGATGTGTCGTGGTCTCAGCTGGGAGACTACACATCTACAGATACTCTGAGAGACAACCTTCTCAGTCAGAGGTTTTATGGCATGAGCTTTCATGCTTTATTGAGAGACATGAGTCTCAATACTCATCCAATTGCCGGATCCGGAGTATAAATATTTAGGGTTTTATAATTTTACCCTTGTCGAAAATCCACCATCTACACCCTCCTATCAGGAGTGCAAAGCTGGCTTAAGGGAATAGTGGCAATCTTCTTAACAAAAGCATCATCAAAATGAGTAATGAGTCTAGAAACTTTCCAGGTTCTAGTATTATCATCAATGAAATAGTCAACTTTAATAGTAGGGTCAGGAGGGGTAAGAGGGTTGGGGGTTGCAGAGCCCAAAGATGGAATCCATTTATCGCACCAAGGGTCAATAAACTTCCCATCACCAACAATCCAGGAAATAAAAGGTTTTATCAGCTCCTTAATAGCGTGTAAGCATTTCCAGGTCCAGGAACACTTATCAGGACACTTAGCATTCAGAAAATCAGTTCTAGGAAAATATCTAGCTTTTAAAATCTTGGCTAACATGCAATCGGGATTTTCAATAATTTTCCAGACATTCCTAACTAACATAGCAAGATTGTTTATTTCAGCTTTTATGAATCCCAAACCACCTTCATATTTAGGGGAGCAAAGAATATCCAAACCCAAAAGGTGAAGTTTCCTATCTTTTGGGTCCAGAGTCTCTCCCCACCAAAATTTGCAGAGGTGAGCATCCATCTGTCTGCAAAGATGTTTTGGGATTAAGAAAGCCCCCATCTGGAATGGCTTGACCAATATGTTTAACCAAAGTAGTTCTAGCAGCCTGTGAAAAGAGCTTATGAAGCCAGACAGTGATTCTGGCATCCACAGCTTGGAAAATACCCATATGGGTTTGGATCTTGGAAGCTTGAAAAACAGTTGGAGTCCCAAGATATTTTTCTCCTAAATCTCTGCTTTGAATCTCCAGAATGTTAGCCAAAAAGGCCTTCCTATGTTCAGGGATTATTCTACTGAATAAAATACCAGACTTATCAAAATTAATTTCTTGCCCGGAAGCTAGGCAGTACTTTTGAAGGTAGTTTTTTTATAGCAGTGAAGTTTTCTGTGGTAGCAGAAGTGAACATAAGAGAGTCATCAACAAACAGAAGATGAGTCATCTCAGGGGCATTTTTACAAACATTGATACCCCTCAGGGTACCATTTCTTTGAAAATTATCTATATAAGAGGAAAGAGCCTCAACACAAATAATATAAAGGTAAGGGGATAGAGGATCCCCTTGCCTTTGACCTCTTTCAGGTTGGAAAAAACCAGTAGGGCTACCATTTAAAAGAACAGAATAGGAGACAGTAGAGAACATTGGTTTATGAGTTTTATCCAATTTTCAGCTAACCCCATTTTTCTCAAAAATTTTTCAAGAAAAGACCACTCCAATTTATCTTAAGCTTTAGACATGTCAAGTTTGATAGCAGCAGTACCCTCAACTTTGTCATTATGATTGACAGAATATATGGCTTCATTCGCTAGAAGAATATTATCAGAAATACTCCTCTTTGGAATGAAGGCACTTTGATTTTGGGATATGATATTGTTCATAAAAGGTTTTAACCTGTTAGCTAGAGTTGTAGAAAGGATTTTGTAAATAAATTTACATAGTCCGATGAGTCTATATTGACTGACCAACTCTGCTAAAGGGACTTTAGGGATAAGAGCAATATTGGTATGATTGAAGACTTTTGCAATATGCCATGTTCTGAAGCAGGTTTGGGTCATATCAACAACAACTTCTCCAACAATATCCCAATTTTTTTGGTAGAATAAGCTTGTGAAACCATCTGTTCCAGGGGATTTTTTTCCTCCCATTTGGAAGACATCATTTTTTATTTCCTCAACAATAAGGGGTAGATTTAGGATATCATTATCCTCCGCAGAAAATTTAACAGGAAGATCATTCAAAATTTCATCCTGAAATTGATGTGGCTGAGAAGAGTAAAGATTTTTGAAATAATCTATGAAAGAATTTCCAATACTATCTTTATCAGTTAGAATAGTATTAGAGGAATCCTTGATCCAACTGATAGCATTTCTCTTTATCCTGAAGAGAGTGACTCTATGAAAGTAAGGTGTGTTTTTGTCCCCTTCCATAAGCCAAACCTCTCTAGACTTATCTTTACAGTAGAGTTCTTCCAGAGTGTAAAGGTATTCTTGTCTGGCTTTAAGTCTAGCAGAAGTAGTAGTATCAGTAGGATCAGAAATCTGTAAATCTAACAAGTCTTTGCTAATGGTAGATATATCAGTTTGATTATTACCAAAGGAAGATTTGTTCCAATCTCTAAGGCCTTTTTTAGTACTAAGAATCTTATCTCTTAATTTATAGGCTGGAGATCCTATAACATTAACAGACCAAGAATTTGCTATAATGTCTCTGCAGGTGGGATCCTCAATCCACATAGCCATGAAGTGGAAAAGTCTAGGCATGCAAGTATCCTCATAGTTAAATCCTATATGCATGGGGCAATGATCAGAAGAGTCCCTAGGGAGATTATTAACACAGAATTTAGGACAAAGATCTTCAGCAATTTGGTTTAAAAAACATTTGTCAAGCGTTTCAAGAATTAAATCAGGACCTTGTTGCATGTTGGACCAAGTGAATCTTGGTCCAGAAAATCCAGGATCATGCAGGTTGAAAACGGAACAAAAATTTCTAAGATGTTCAAAATCAGAATCATTCACTTCAAGGCCACCATTTTTATCTTCTGTTCCTAAAAGGGTGTTAAAATCACCGATGAAGAAAACATGCTCATCTATAGGAACATTAGTTTGTTGGCATTGTTGTTCCCAGAAGGAAGGTCTTAGATTACTATTAGGTTCTCCATAAACAAAGTGAATATGACAAGTTTTAGAATGAATGACGTCAGTTGAAGTAACATAGAAGCCCCTCAAGCTGGATGAGATAACATTCAGGTGAATTTCCTTTTTCCAAGCCAAAACCAGACCACCACTTCTACCAACACTGGGGACATTGAAGGTGCAGGGAAAGCCCATATTTTTAAGTTTCCTAGCCGCCATATCTTTACCCATTTTAGTCTCAGAGAGGAAGATAATATCAGGGTTAACATTCCTACAAAGCAGACTAAGTTTTTTTATTGGCAGACTTTTTTCCAAAACCTCTAATGTTCCAAGCCACTAAATTTATGTTATTGACAGGGGACTGATTCAAAGTAGGATTGAAATTATCAAGAGAAGGAGTTGAGGGTATTGAGTTTACCTGAGTGGTAGAGTCAGATCCACCACCAAGAGAAGCACTGGTACCATCACCACTTTGAGAAGCACTTTGGGAAGAATTGATACTAGAACTGGCAGCATTGAGAGGGGAATTATTGCGGACATCATTGTTGCCTGAGGAATTGTAAGCAGATACATTGTAGCATCCAAAAGAGTTGAAGATTGGTTGGGTGTTGAGGGAGCATGTAGAAAGGTCAATAGCTGGTAGTTCTCCCAAATTGGTGATTGGAGTACATAATTGAGCATAATGAGGTTCAGTAGAGGTTTGATCTTCAGGGATAACCACTAGACTGGCCATACTAGAGTTAGCTCTAGTTCGTTTCCGTAAATCAGCACTGGGATTAATCTTTCTTTTGAGATTTGCTAGAGCATCTTTTTCAGCAGAGTTGACTGTTACCCTAGTGATGATTGAGCTGGTATTTGGGATAGAAGCAGTTTTGAATCTCCTAGATGAGTTTGTGGTACAAATCGGTCCACTAGGGGTAGACTCAGAACCAGAAATAGAGGCAACTACAGTAACGTTTTGAGTAGTAACTTGCTTTAAAACAATTGGAAGACCATTCTCCAACTGGGTTGAGTGTTTCTGAACATGACCAACATCAAAGATCTTCAGAGTAGTGGATCTGTTGATAAAGGGGCCCATTTGAACAGTGTTGGATAGGCTCTTCTGAGTAGTATTTTCCATACTCTGATCAAAGGCTGCAGCTTTTCCTTTATTGCACACTTCGATAGCCGTCGATTCAATTTGTGATTCTGGTACGACCTCAGAGTGTAGTATGATGGTATCAGTGATGGCAGCAGAGGAAGGATTTACTTGCTTGATTGCAGAAGGCATCATTAACTTTGAGACAACCGGAAGAGTATAGTTACTGCAACGAGCATCAATTTCTTGGATCTTTTTCTGCTTAAGTTTCCAAGCAGGGCAGTTTTGATCCTTATGGTCAATGATGCGACAGGAGGTGCAAAAATATTTTGGAACTTTGATGTGTCTACATTCAATTAAGAAAGGTTCACTCCTACCACATGTGAAGAGAGGAATGCCTGTTGGTAAGGCTTTCTGAACTGGGATTCTAATGCAGACTTTGACATTCTTCTTAAGAGGATGTTTGCCAAATGGATTTAAAGCTTCAATAAGTTCCCCCATAAGGAGAGTGAGTTGTTGAAGATCCTCAAATTCCGTGCATTCATTGGGGATGTTGCATAAAATGAACCACATGATTTCTTCATCAAATATGAGTTGATGGTTTGGAGGCCAGCCTTCAACAGGTACAACTTTTAGCACCATTAGATAACCACAGACAAACCAAGGTTTTTGAGAATTGATTCTGTTAAAATCCTCTTTAGATAAGTAACGGATAAGAACTTTGTTTCGCTGACCATTGAAGATATGTTAAAACCCTCTGTTGGAGATGCTCTTAGAGCTTAATATGTTTAGCAATTGACCCACATATAAAAAAGTGTTAATAAGACTTCCACGTAGGATGACCTTGGCCCTTTGCATTGGAGATATGCTTACGCTAGCCTTAAAAATAAAAGAGTGGGTCCCGAAGCAAGTGAGTACTCTTGAACCTAGTTAGTAATTCTCCGAATCATTCCCGAATGATTTGCGAACTGACCGAATCCGAATGATACTTTCGAACTATTTGAACTCCGAACCTAGTTCGCGGATTATATGGACCTCACGAATGAATCGCGAACGTATGCGAACTGACCGAATCCGAATGATATTTCCGAACTAGAACTCCCATAGATAACTCTCCGACCAGAATTCTGTTGATTGGTTTTTGTTTGATTTTGTATATACTTTATATTTAAATATAATTATTCAGTTAAAATTTTCTATTGGTAGTTGTTTAACCAGTGTTTTATGTGTTGATTTTTGTTTAAAAGTCTATAAACTCATTTTAAAATACATTTATGCGATTAAATTGTTTACTTCTTGTTAAATAATCACGCTAAAATATTTTTTCCATCTTATAAATCATATACACATAAAATTAGTCTCGTAATAAGGTCATAATACTTATCAATTTATCATATATGTAAGACGAATTTTAAGTGCCGAACTCACATTTATAAAACGAATATGCACGTACATATGTCGTTCCGAACTACAGTCCGAACAACGAACCGTTGACCGGATTTTTGACCGAATCCGATTTATCCGAATCCGTATAATTCCCGTACGTATGCCGTCCCAAACTACTACCCGTACCCCGAATTGCTAACTAGGCTGTTGAATCTTGATCTATATCAAGTTTTCCTTCATTTTTAACTTTTATGTTTATAGAGATCTACAACGATTCCGAATCGTTAGAGAACTGTATTGATTTTATCCAGCAGATACACTTAAATCAGATCAGAGTGATTACCAAAACAACAAGATCTATTGAGTAAGCAGAGAGAGAAGTGAATAGTCTACAGTAATGTCGATCCCCGTACCAAGTCGTCAACTCTTTATCGACGGAGAATGGAGAGAACCAGTTAATAGAAAACGTCTTTCTGTTATCAATCCTTCTACTGAAGAAATCATTGGTCAGTTACTTCTTTTCAAATATTCACCCTAATTTTTGGTATTTTATTATCTGATTATTTACAAATTAGTTACATTTATGATGTTTGATCAAAGTATGAGTAATAATCATTATAAAGAAGTATGTGTTTAGTTTTATAAGTGATGGACAGAAAGTTTAGGGGTTTTGGGTGAGTGGAGATGGCTTCTTTATACTGTTCATTTTTAAGATTCTGTGATCGAGTAGTATATGTGACTTTATTGGGTGGTTTTAAGTGATGGAAAGAGAGTCTAGGGTTTTGAATGAGCTGATTTGATGGAGATGTTTTATTTTTTATTATTGATTGTGGTCCTTTTTGATCAGTTGTGTATTAGTAAAAATGTAAAGGAAATTATTGTATCTTGCAGGAGATATTCCTTCGGCTACTTCGGAGGATGTTGACCTTGCAGTTGATGCTGCTCGCAGGGCTCTTTCCAGGAATAAAGGGAAAGATTGGTCATGTGCGTCCGGGGCTACTCGAGGAAAGTATTTGCGGGCTATTGCTGCCAAGGTAATTAGATGGAAGGGTTATTAGGAACTATTGATATGAAGAGTTTATTAAGTAATTTATCTTGGATTGGAAGTTGAATAATATTGGATTAGTGTTACGTCTAGTTGGTGTAGTGGTATCCTACAGTTGGGTTTGATTTGAAGCTTTACTTTCTATTGCTTCGAGTTTTGCAGATAACAGAGAGGAAGCCAGCACTAGCAAAGCTAGAAGCATTGGATTGTGGCAAGCCACTGGATGAAGCAGCATGGGATATTGTATGAATTTTTATGTATCTTTCTAATTTTGTCTATGCTGGTTATGATTTAAGTTTGTCTGATGTGTTTTTTCTTGTTATCGTATCCAGGATGATGTTGCTGGGTGTTTTGAGTATTATGCAGAACTGGCCGAAGGTTTAGATGCAAAGCAAAAGACTCCAGTTCCGCTTCCTATGGAGACATTTAAGAGTCATGTTCTGAAGGAGCCCATTGGAGTTGTCGGGCTGATCACTCCTTGGTATATGACATTTCCTTTTTTCTTTATTAATTAGTAAAATAGTCACCTTCATTTCTGGTTCAGTCGTCTAGCTGTATAGTTCGCACCTTGTACTTCAGCATGACTACATCATTTGATTGCACACAGATTCAGAAGTCATTCTGTTGAATGACCCCCTCCTTGACCTAGTATTTTTTTAAAAGCCTGAAAATGAATAACCAGATTCTTATTTTGCTCAAGGAATTACCCTCTTTTGATGGCTACATGGAAAGTAGCTCCTGCTTTGGCTGCTGGATGTGCTGCTATACTGAAGCCCTCGGAGCTGGCATCTGTGTAAGGCTCTTTTTCATTGTGTTTTCGTAGATTTCCATTGTTTTAAGTTCTTACAGTCTTTCCCTCAAACTTCTATTTCCAGGACTTGTTTGGAGTTGGGCGAGGTTTGTAGAGAAGTAGGTCTTCCTCCAGGTGTGCTAAACATTTTAACTGGATTGGGCACAGAAGCTGGTGCTCCTTTGGCATGTCATCCACATGTGGACAAGGTTCTGTTCTGCATCAGTGTTCGATGTTTTATCTCTGGTATTATTGATTTCATGTTGAATAAGCACTAAGAAAATCTGGCCTCAACCAGGTTGCATTTACTGGAAGTTCTGCAACTGGTTCTAAGGTGATGGCCTCTGCAGCTCAACTGGTTAAGGTATGTTATACCTTTACCTTGGAATTATGTTAGAAGCTGTATATGTTTCGAACCTTCTCATTGCTTTGTGATTGTGTGGCAGCCTGTCTCTATGGAACTTGGTGGTAAAAGTCCAACTGTAGTTTTTGAAGATACAGATCTTGATAAAGGTTAGTTCCAATGGCCTAGAAGCCTTTTTAATATCGAATTATCAATACTTCATTCTTCCACCAAAACCTTCAATGTATTGGTACTTACAGGTATGGACGCTCATAAATTTGTGTTGTGTTTGTAACAGCTGCCGAGTGGACTATTTTTGGTTGCTTTTGGACAAACGGCCAAATCTGTAGTGCAACATCTCGTCTTCTTGTGCATGTAAGTTTTACAAATGGACACATTGGTTTCGGCTTTACTTTTTATCTCTTGTGCCAAATTTGAATGAAGGAGAAAAAAAGAAGGAAGTTTGTTGGTGATATTATAATGGACGTTTTTAATCCAGCTTAGTACGTAACCACCATGTTCCAGTAGGACCAGTACACTTCTGTTCATATTAACCATTAATGCTTTGCTTATTAACTAAATTAAGAGGAAATTTCTGTTCCGTACTTGTAAGGTTTTTGATTCAACAAAAGTTGTATAATTTTTATGAAGCTGTTTTAAATAGCACCTAATGTCATATATCGTTCTCTATCTTCCAATTCTATCTTATGATTGAAGCATTACATCAATGTCTCAGGAAAGCATTGCAGAAGCATTTTGCCAGAGACTAGTCAGTTGGAGCAAAAACATCAAAATATCAGATCCTCTGGAAGAAGGTTGCAGACTTGGGCCAGTTGTTAGTGGAGGGCAGGTAACTTTGCTGTTGCTCAATTCATTCAGGCCCATTTCATTCTACATTGTAATGTATTGCTCGACTTAAATATCCCGTATTTTTTACAGTATGAGAAGATAAAGCAGTTTATTTCAAATGCTAAAACTGAAGGTGCCACTATTCTCTGTGGTGGAAACCGGCCGCAGGTAATCATCATCATTCAATGACTACGTCATCATGTTTGTTTGAATTTATATGATGATCAAAAGGGTGATTTTATTTGCTTGCAGCATATGAAGAAAGGATTCTTTATCGAGCCTACTATTATAACAGATGTCACTACCTCTATGCAAATTTGGAGGGAGGAGGTTTTTGGACCTGTTTTATGTGTCAAAACATTTTCAACTGAAGAAGAAGCCGTTGAACTTGCAAATGATACACAGTGAGTAATCTTTCCAACACTTATCTAAACCTGACAAGAATTTAGCTGAAGGTTTGATACTTAAAAATATGATGAAATGTAATGTTTGTCCTCGTCAGCTACGGTTTGGGTGCTGCTGTAATCTCTAATGATCTGGAGAGGTGTGAGCGCATGACGAAGGTACGAACGATATTTTCGTCCTTGGCAGAATGCGTCAACCTTAAATATGATGATTTCCTTTTCATGATAAGTGATGGAAGGAATTTATTTTTGTTTCTTTTTTCGTTGAAACTAAAGTATTTTGTTTTACAGGCCTTCAAGGCAGGAATTGTTTGGGTGAACTGCTCTCAGCCTTGTTTCTGTCAAGCTCCTTGGGGAGGCATCAAACGCAGTGGCTTTGGGCGTGAATTAGGGGAATGGTAAGTATCCCTGTGTGTTTTCAATCTTATCTATGATCAAGATTATAGGTATGCTTTATTAATGCTCTTTTTATTTATTTTTTGATGTAGGGGACTCGAGAACTATCTGAGCGTGAAGCAAGTCACGCAATACATCTCGGATGAACCGTGGGGATGGTATACAGCTCCTTCAAAGATGTGAAATAAAGCGTAAAGCTTGAGACGGGAAACACATTCACTATAGAACAAAAGCTAGTTGAACAATATAAATGTTGAATGAAAACAAAAATTTAATACTTGCAACCTTACTTTTCAATGTCGAGGAAACTTGGATGCTTGTCGTATGTAGGTGTATGGCTCCGTAATTGTGGAACATCCAATCTTGATATGATGTATGTTTCCAGTTTACAGCAATAAAAGCCATTTTAAAGTTTAATCCACCAATTTTATAATGCTGCTGTAGTAAACGATCCTAGAGCAAATCTGCTCTTTTAGGATTGTTTTTGATTGAATGTGTAGCACCATATAGTGACATCTTCAACATGGCCTAATTAGATGACATTGATTCGGCCTTCCGGGCTCAGTTGTGCGATTTTGATCCGGTGGCTGTGGGTTTCATTCTTGTGTGCTCATCTGTATCCTTGTCTGCGCCTCGGTATCCACGTCCACTTCCATTTTCGTACTTGTTTACTTACCGCGTCCTTGCCGTGCCTACTTTCCGTGTCTGTGCTTCTCATGTACCAGGCACAGGCAGCTCCTCACTTTTGTCTATTTCTGTTCTCTACTATGAGAGCCTGCCTTAAAAGATCCTGTGGCTGCTTATATAAATTTTCAATTTTGTTAAATCTTGACATGTTTTAACGACAAGTCTCTCTCTGACTCTGTGTGGGACTTCTCTCCTGTTCAATGCAATCAACGTTACCGAAAAAGTTAGATCCTAAGTATATTTAGGGTTTTAAGGTATTAGGGCTTGGAAGGAATCTCAGTTTCATTTCAATTCCAGAGATGATAGGAACCTCATCTGAGAAAGTGGTTGCTGTGATCATGGTGGGTGGCCCAAAAGGTAACCCCTTTTCCTTCTTCCCTATTTTTCCTTTCCTTTTTTTTTTTTTTTTCTTTTCTTTTAGGCATCCTTCTTCCCTAATTGGTATTGAAAGTTCAAATTTTGATTCTTGATTTTGATGTTTCAGGTAATAGATTTAGACCATTGTCATTGCATCTTCCAAAGCCACTTTTTCCTTTAGCTGGACATCCTATGATTCATCATCCTATTACAGCTTGTAAAAGGGTAAAAAAGAAAATCAATTCTTTCTTTTTTTTGTTCTTGGATTTAGATTTGGTTATAATTTAATAAATTTTGAAATTTGATTTAAATGGTGGTTATTTTTTAGATACCTAATTTAGCACAAATCTACCTCATTGGGTTGTTTGAAGAGCGAGAATTCGCTTTATATGTATCGGCAATTTCTAATGAACTTAAAGTTCCAGTCAGGTAAACACATGCATTGCTTGAATTTACTTTAAAACTAGAAAAATTTAGTGTATATTCATTATATTTTTTTAATTCTCGTGTGTGGTTACTAATTAGGTACTTGAGGGAAGACAAACCACATGGTTCAGCTGGTGGGCTTTACAATTTCAAAAATTTGATCATGGAAGACAATCCGGTTTGAATTTCTTACTATTTTTTGCTCCCTTACTTCCAAAATGCTAGGGTGCATGCCTCGCAGATAGTGACATGGTGTCCCTAAAAGCCGTCAGATCATGACATTCCCCCCCAAAGGATGCACCATCTCAAGGAGTTTAAGCTGTATCGATGGGTGCCACGTCATGATCGGTTGCAACTGGTGTGCACCCTAGCAAGACTCCTCTTACTTACTCTTGGTGATTGGAATGAAAATTGAGTTCATTTCGGACTTGATGGAACCTTTAAATCAGTCAGTTATAGGGACTTAATGAGAAATTGTATAGGGTTGAAGCGGTGTGACTTATTTGTTATAAGTTAGTCTAAAATTTTGAATAGTGCTCTGTTTCAACTCAGAGTAATAATTTGGTCCGTGTTTTTCTTTATGGCAGTCAGAAATCGTTCTGTTGAATTTTGATGTTTGCTGCAGTTTTCCATTACCAAACATGCTTGGTATGTCTTTTCCATCCTCAGTCATGGGTATTCATGTTTGCTTAGTTTGACATTCTATTAGCTATGGATGATACAAATAATTATGCTCTAGAATCTAAGAGGTACACTTTGATCTAATTTGTAGGTTTTCCATGGTTCATACTTCATTTGCACATTAGCTGTAATTCAGAAATAAAAATTGTTCTGTTTAGCTCATATTTTGTCGATATATCATTTAACTGCGTCTCTCCTTCCAAATCTACAGAAGCCCATAAAAAGTATGGTGGCATGGGGACACTCTTAGTGATCAAGGTGGGTATGCACATGCATTACTTTGCTCTGGGCCTTCTGGCCTTTTTATAAATGTTAGCAATAACAGTCATATTTACACCACATTATTTTACCTTTATTCCTCTCTGTGAAGGTGTCTGCTGAATCTGCCAACCTGTTCGGTGAGTTAGTAGCTGATCCCATCACAAAAGAGCTGTTGCATTACACGGAAAAACCTGAAACATTTGTACGTATATGAACTGTAAATTAGCTAATGCACACATACTTGCGGTGTTTGAAAGCTTTAAGTCGATGATTCATCATTTTCTACTTACTCCCTTTCACGATGTGTGTTTTCTCAGGTTAGTAATGAAATAAATTGTGGTGTCTACGTATTTACACCACATATATTTACTGTTATCGAGGATGTTATCATGCGAAGGAAAGATAAAGGTTGACCAACAGCATTGTTATTCCTATTTTTTTGCAAGGATTTCATCTCTGAAGTTGCAATTGCTTTCACAGTAATGTTGTCATAACTTTAAGCTGTGTTTCATTATTTGCAGCTAATGTGCTATCTGCTTCAAGTTTTGAAGACATCCAGTCTGCTAAAGAGTATACCTTGCTTGTTTCTTGATTTCATTTCTAATTGTTAGTGATGGTGCAGTGGAAGTTTTGCTTGTAGCATGTTTTATTTTCTCGGTCTCGTCTTAATATTCTTAAAAGCACGTATGTGGACATAAAGAGTTTATCGCATTCACCAATTGATGTAAAAGCTGGTTTTCTTCTAAGATCTTTCCTTGCATGTTTTCTTAGTAGGTCACTCCCTCCAGAATTTGTTAGACTTGATCAAGATATCCTTACACCTCTTGCTGGAAAGAAGCAGCTCTATACCTACGAAACCCTAGATTTTTGGGAACAGATCAAAACTCCAGGGTAGAACTAAATCTTTCTTGTTTCCTTCCTTTATTTTTGCCCATATCCGTAGATTGTCATATTCATTTTATGTTTGTATTTGCAGAATGTCTTTGAAATGTTCTTCATTATATCTTTCTCACCTCCGATTCACCTCTCCCCAACTCTTGGCGAACGGGAATGGCACCTCAAGTGCTACCATTGTTGGCGATGTTTATGTCCACCCATCTGCAAAGATACATTCTACAGCGAAGGTAGTTGAGTTCTTTATTGCTTGCATTAAGTTGAAAATTAGTTGTCCACGCCAGGTCAAAATATTCCATTTCCTGGTTTTTGGCCCTATAACTGATGCCGATGGTAAACTGTACTTAAACAGATCGGTCCAAACGTCTCAATTTCGGCTAATGCTCGAGTAGGAGCTGGGGTGAGACTCATCAATTGCATCATTTTAGATGATGTAGTAATCAAGGTATGGAACTGACTTGACTCTAATAGACCGAGAAGCCAGCATGAGATTTAATATGATGATTATGTTTTGATATGCGCTGACAGGAAAATGCCATTGTTGTTCATTCAATTGTTGGGTGGAGATCATCTATTGGAAAATGGTCCACGGTCCAGGTAACTCTCTTTCATGCAATTGCTCAGTTTTCTCTTTCTATTCTAATATGATCTTGACATATTCACATCGAATTTACTGGTTCAGGCTGTAGGGGACTACAATGCGAAACTTGGGATTACCATTCTCGGTATTCACGTTTCTTATATTCTTTAGAATACTTTTTGGTTCTTGCTGGGGATAATCCTTTCAGTTGTCTATTCTTTACCAACTTTCTTGACATTGTTTGTATATTTGCCAGGTGAAGCAGTTACTGTCGATGATGAAGTTGTTGTAACTAATAGTATTGTTCTTCCAAATGAGACCCTTAGTGTGAGTGTACAAGACGAAATCATTCTCTAACATGGAGTCATTGGAGAAAGAGAGATCCAGCGGAAGGTTTCCTTTGGAAGAGCATGGTCAGGATTCCACTTCCCTGATGTTCAATTTCGTTTCTTATAAACTATATCTGCTCTCAAAATAGAAAACCAGGTTTACTCCCTCAACAATTTGGTTATATCAGCAACTCTACCCTTACGTAGACTGTATTATTATAATTCAAAGCTTTGTTTGTTTTCACTTCTGTTTGTGATTTTTTTTTTTTTTGGAAGCATGTATTTTATTAAGTTAAACTGAGATTACACGTGGGAATGTTATGCCCGTAGAGTCTGCTATTACAATAGAACTTATAGGTGGGGGAATTACATTGTCTCACATTGTTGTTGCGAGCTTCCCTATAGAACAATCATCCGCCGCTCGATTTGCCAGAGCGTCTGCTGCTTGATTTCCTTCCCTGTAGACGTGCCTAATAGTATATTGTTGAATTTGGGTAAACCTATACTTGATTTCTGCAATCTGATTAGAAATATACCATGAAGCGTCGATGTCCGAGGTTAGAAATCTCGTTAAATAATCCGAGTCTGTTTCAAACTGAACTTTTGGCCATCCCCGTTCCGTCGCCTTTCTAGAAGCGATGACCATGGCCCAAGTTTCCGTTGCAAGTGTAGTAGTGATACCCAGTGGTTTTGCTATTGCTAAGATTGTGTCGTCCCCTCGTTTCGGCATATAATACCTGCTCCTGCTATTCTGGGTTGTCCCCTTCCTGCTCCGTCTGTGTTAATTTTGATCCATTTTAAGTGGGGTTTGAGCCATCCCACGAAGATGGTTGTTGTTGCTAATGTTGTTTGCGCTGGGTTTGGAAAAGGTTGCATCCTAGGTAGTACTGGCGATATATAGGTGGTAGGCTAAAGAAAGATGCCTACAATATTAAACTGCAAGTATACGGTGTCTACAATGTAATACACGGCAAGTGCGGATCGTTCCCACAGGGACTTGTTGGTGTGAGATTGAATTCAAAACCTTACTTTACCAATTCAAACTAGGAGATGTCGATACGACGAGATGATTGCTAACAATATCAAACTATGAAGCTATAAACGAAACAGAAATAAGGATGCAATGAGAGTAGAAAACAATCAAGTAGGAAGCACTAGGGAAATTGAATCTACCACATAACCCACACTAGATATTTCAGCTAATGAAAATACTCTTGTCCTTGTAACAGATAACGGTGAAGATTCGAGTCTTCCGTGTATCTAAGGTAATCTTAAATGGATAGTTTAGTCATAACTAAGATATCAATTCCTAGCATCAGTTGTCTTATTACAGCACAACTAATCATGTAATTGAAAACATACAGTGAAGCATGAGTTGATGCAACAACAAATAATTGATCTAACAACCTAGGATGCAAGACATACTAGGTGAAAGTTATAAGTTGCAACATAAAGCTAAACCAAATCCTATTCAATTAAGTTCTACAAGAACATTTTCATTAACATAAGAAACTAGCAGTAAGCTAAAGGCTTCATCAAATCCCTAGCTAAGAAAGTTAGAACACGGCTTTGATAGAAACAGATGAAGGTTTAATATTCATAAATGAGTTCTACTAAGTCACTCCACAACAACAGCAATAGATGAAAACTAAATTCTGCTCTCCTCACTCACTTCATACCCAATACACAACATAACCCCTCCTTTTATACATAGATTTCTCCCCCTTTTCTCAATCCCTAATATCAACAGAAACAATATAAAATTCTTGGGATTTTGTTCTCGAAACTCACCACTTTGTAGGACTCTTCATTCATGCACCGCCACTGCACTTATCTTCATCCATTTGACTGATGTTGTTGTTGTAAAGAACTGAAAATTCAGACATAGCTTATCACGCCCGACCTTGTCTTTGACTAACCCAATTTGTGGATAAACTTCACTATGAACAACCACCCTAATCTTGTCACTTCCTTGCTGGCTTTGTTGGTGTCTGAAAGGGGAAACAAATTCAGACCTCTAGCTTTCAATTCTGTCACTTTTGAGAAGCAGTCAGACGACCTAATTTTGTATTTCATAGCCTAGGGTTATGACTTAAATGGATGGTGAATGACGAGAGAAAGGGTGATTCGCAGTAGAGAGATGAAACTGTCAAAGAACGATGAACTAATTGATTTGATATGAATCGAAATAGGGATATAAAGAGATAAGACTGATAGAGTTAGGGTTGATAATTGACAGGGGGTTGTCGGGTGTGTAGGAGAAAGTGAAATGAAAGATGGATTAAGGGTATGTTTGGGTGTTATTTGGATTTAGGGTCTGTCTTTGGTATATGAGAATGGAACCTGGGCTAGGCTTCTTTTCTTTAACTCCCAACATGGGTATCACTTGGATTATGGCACATTACTTCATTTCACGCTCAGATGATTCTTCTTCTTGAGCTTCTCATCCACTAGTAGATCCATTAGCTTCACAAGTCTGCTGGCACCCTGACTGCCTTCTCCACTACACACGTCTGCTTAACATCGACTTGGTATCTATCTTGACAGGGCGTTGTGGCTCCACTTCCTTCATAGCACATGTTCAGACCATTCTTTTCATTCCCCTAGCATTACAAAACAAAAGTCAGGACAATTGCCACACATTTTACTCGCAACGAATAAGAACTACAAAATACATAGTTTGGCATAAATACAAGCAATTAGTCCAACAAGTGCCATAAACACCTAAAAAATGATAAGAATATATGCAATATTAGTTGCCCATCAAATACCCACAAACCTGCCTTTTGCTCGTCCTCGAGTAAAACACAAAACCAAAAGAAAAGTCCTACTTACACCACTGGCGCTGGTCAAAATACTCCCACAAAGTTTTAGGACAAAATAGAAACTCAGATTCCATGAAAGTGATACCTGCATTCAATTTTAGCTCACAACAATTGGATATGTCAATCTAGCTTTCAAAGGCACAATTCTAGCACTGAAACAACTAAGGACATGTGATAAGAGTGTAAAGTGTATCTGCCTTAGACATGCATAGAGAATGGTTTACTCTAGGAAGTTATGACTGCCAATTACTAAGAGATAGTTTTTAGGCTAAGAACTGAATTCAAAGCCAAGCTAGCTGTCCGACTTTACGAGAATTGTGAATGTTCACCTGATGAGTTGGTGATATTTCAGCTTACCCGCGTTGTACATCGATGGATACACCCTCCTTGCATATTACAAGACTATTTACAACAAAGAACATTGACTGCAATATTTACATTGACTACTCGCATTTTGAGGCAAGAGAGACACTTTAACATTTTTACTGAAATAGAACATAATAACAAATAATGAGTTTTTTTTTTCTTTTCTTTTCTGATTTTTTTTTTAACTTAATTTTTTTTTTTTTTGTTCCGATTTTCTTTCTCAACTGATTTTTCACTGATGAAAGATACATACACAAGACACAACAAACTTTACACAAAAACAGAAAAAAAAAGATTACATGACAATTTTAGCAAGAGGCATCCCTTTTCGATGCACCCGGTCAAATTCAATGGTTGCTTTTCTTAACGTATCCTCCAACTTCTATCCCAGCCAACCAAAGAACAAGCTGCTCAAGTCTCATTCAGTATTCTAGATGATTGGCAGCCTACTTAACCTATGAAACACCGATGCTATACACGCTTGGTTGATCGTGCATGTGCAAAATTTCTATATCACATGTGAATTTTGCTAGAATCAGGGGTGCCTCATCATCTAGACTAAGAATTCTAAAATATCATACATGCACATGTATCACAAATCAAGGTAAATGAGCTCCATTTTTCATTTTTTATTTTTTCTAAGATGTTATCTATTCACAAGAATCAAACATACTAAATCGCTACAAAGTTCATGTGATATCTACTTGTACCCCCAAACCTATGTTAAACAGTGTCCTCAATGTTTATAAGGATTCTCAAAGTTATAACATGCCATGAAGTTCATGAGGATAATGAAGAGGTTAGAGAGTACCAGATCCAAAAATTATTGCCAAACCAGAGACGGTAGAGTGTTTCCAAAGCAAATAGCAAGGTAGATATCACAACAACAACAAAAATAAAAATAAAATAGATGCTATGCAAAACAGTGAAAAAGATATTCTATCAAATCGAAACGAAAAAGAAAGCAAGAGAAAGAAAATGAAACTCTAAACCTGGTATGTACAAGGGCTGATCAGTTCAATCCAGATAGACGGGGTCTTCCAGATCGGTTGTTTCAATTTCAGGTGGAATTGGTTCAAGGAACGGCTTCAATCTCTTTCCATTGACCTTGAAGACGTTCTTAGTTGCTACATCTTCGAGTTCTACAACTCCATGAGGGAATATTGTGCGCACCAAGAACGAGCATGTCCATCTAGAACGCAATTTACCTGGAAAAAGATATAAACGAGAGTTGTACAATAACACTTTTTGGCCAGGCATGAATGACTTGCGCAAAATGCGCTTGTCATGGAACACTTTCATTTTATCTTTGCACAACTTAGCACTATCATAAGCATCATTCCTCAGTTCTTCCAACTAGTTGAGTTGGAGTTTCCGTTGGGTACATGCCTTATCAAGAGAAAAGTTAAGTTTCTTAACTTCCAAATATGCTCGATGTTCTAGTTCAACAGGTAAATGACAAGGTTTTCCATACACAAGTCTATACGGAGACATGCCAATAGGGGTTTTATATGTTGTTCTATATGCCCATAAAGCATCATTCAATCGTAATGACCAATCTTTTCTAGACGGGTTAACCGTCTTTTCAAGAATATGCTTAATCTCCCTATTAGAAACCTCTACTTAGCCACTGGTATGTGGATGGTATGGGGTTGCGACTTTAGAAGTTATGATATACTTGCAAACTAATGACTCAAAAGACCTATTGCAAAAGTGTGAACCACCATCACTGATTATAGCTCTAGGTGTGCCAGAACGAGAAAATATGCTTTCTTTTAAGAACGAAAGTACTACCTTGTGGTCATTTGTTTTGGTCGCAATCGCTTCTACCCACTTAGAAACATAATCAACAGCAACAAGGATATATAACTTACCTTCAGAATTAGGAAACGGACCCATGAAATCGATTCCCCACACATCAAACAGTTGAACAATCAAGATAGGGTGCAAAGGCATCATGTTTCTCTTGGAAATACTTCCTAGTTTCTGACAGCGTTCACAAGCAATACAATAAGCATAGCAGTCTTTGAATAACGATGGCCAATAAAACCCACTCTGCAAGACTTTTTCAGCAGTCTTCTTGGCACTGAAATGGCCTCCACATGCTTGGTCATGACAAAAAGATATCACATCTTTTTGTTCACTATTGGGGACACATTTCCTAATGATTTGGTCCGGGCAGTACTTAAACAGGTATGGGTCATCCCAAAAGAAGTATTTAACTTCATCCAAGAACTTAGAACGGTCTTGTCTTGACCAATGCAAAGGAATTCTTCCTGTCACAAGGTAGTTCTCAATGTCAGCAAATCAAGGAAACTCAGACACAAGCATCAACTGTTCATCAGGAAAAGACTCTATAATAAGCAAGGAATCATTAAAAGACTCAACATTTAATCTAGACAAGTGATCAGCAACCACATTTTCAGAACCTTTCTTATCTCGAATTTCGAGATCGAATTCCTGTAACAACAATATCCATCGGATAAGACGAGCTTTAGCGTCCTTCTTAGAAAGAAGGAATTTCAGAGCAGCATGATCAGTGTATATGATGACCTTAGACCCTATCAAGTATGACCTAAACTTGTGCAATGCAAAAACAATAACAAGCAATTCCTTCTCAGTAGTTGAGTAGTTAAGTTGAGCATCATTGAGAGTCTTGCTAGCATAGTGTATCACATATGGAAGTCTATCGACGCGTTGTCCTAAAACAGCACCAACAGCAAAATCAGACGCGTCACACATGATTTCAAATGGCAATTTCCAGTCAGGTGGTCGGACTATAGGGGCTGAAATTAGAAGACTTTTGAGTTCTTCCCATGCACGCACACAAGCATCATCAAATACAAAAGCAACATCTTTACCAAGTAGATTACACAGTGGCCTTGAGATCTTACTGAAATCTTTAATGAATCTACGGTAGAAATTAGCATGGCCTAAAAATAATCTAACCTCCCTCACAGAGCGAGATTGCGGCAAGTGTTGAATGAGGTCAACTTTAGCTTTATCTACTTCAATGCCTTTTTCAGAGATGATATGTCCTAGAACTATGCCTGAATTCACTATAAAATGACACTTTTCCCAGTTCAGAACCAATTTTTTTTCTTTACATCTAATCAGCACAAGAGTGAGATGGTTCAAACATTCATCAAAAGAAGATCCAAACACAGAGAAATCATCCATAAAGATCTCAAGGGAATTATCTATCATGTCAGAAAAAAGGCTCATCATACAACGTTGAAATGTGGCGGGTGCATTAAACAACCCAAAGGGCATGCAACGATAAGCAAATGTACCATAAGGACATGTAAATGTAGTCTTTTCCTGATCCTTGGGTGCTATGTGAATCTGGTTATAACCAGAATAGTCGTCTAAGAAACAGTAATGACTATGTCCAGATAACTTTTCTAACATTTAATCTATGAAAGGGAGAGGGAAATGATCTTTCCTTGTAACTGCATTCAACTTCTTATAATCAATGCAAACTCGCCACCCTGTGGTTACTCGAGTAGGAACTAACTCATCTTTATCGTTTTGAACTACAATAACTCCTGACTTTTTCGGCACAACCCGAATGGGACTAACCCATTTGCTATCTGAAATCGGGTATATGATACCCGCATCAAGAAGCTTAAGGATCTCACCTCTAACAACTTATTTCATGTTAGGATTTAGTCGCCTCTGCATTTCCCTAGACGTTTTAGCATTATCTTCAAGATTTATGTGGTGCATACAAACTGTGGGACTAATACCCTTAATATCCGAGATTGTCCATCCTAAGGCTTCTTTATGCTCCTTAAGTACTTCTAAAAGCTTACTTTCCTGTTCTATATCTAAGGCAGATGAAATGATTACAGGCAAAGTATTAGAAGATCCAAAAAATGCATATTTAAGAGTATCAGGCAATGGTTTCAGTTCAAGCTTTGGTGGCTCAACAAGAGACGGGACATACTTGGATTCAGAGAGTGGAAGTAGCTCCACTCTAGCTTTCCATTTAGTGGTGTCCATGAGAGGTGCAGATTCAAGCAAAGAATTCACTTCACTTATGTATTCATCATCAAACAGATCCAAGTAAAAATTGTTCAAACAAGCATATAAAGGATCGACAGACATGTTAATAGACAACGAATCTTGAACCAAACTTTCAATCATGTTGATTTCATGCACATCATCATCATCATCAATATCTAAATGTTGCTTGCTAGCATTAAAAACATTCAACTCCACAGTCATGTTACCAAATGACAACTTCAACACTCCATTACGACAATTAATAATTGCATTGGACGTCGCCAAAAAGGACGTCCTAAAATGACAGGAATGTGACAGTCTGGGTTCTGCACAGGCTGAGTATCTAATACAATGAAGTCCACATGAAAATAGAACTTATCAACCTTAATCAAAACATATTCTACCACACCACGTGGAATTTTGACGGATCTGTCCGCCAATTGCAGAGTTATAGGTGTTGATTTTAACTCTCTAAGACCCAACTGCACATATACCGAATATGGCAGTAGGTTCACACTTGCCCCTAAGTCCAGTAATGCCTTATTGACCGTATGGTCACCTATCTTGCATGAGATTGTTGGACAACCTGGGTCTCTAAAATTAGGTGGAGTTTTGTTTTGAATGATAGAACTTACATGTTCGGCCAGAAAGGCACGCTTGTGCACATTAAGCTTTCGCTTTTGTGTGCACAGATCTTTCAGGAACTTAGCATAAGCAGGAATCTGCTTGATTTCTTCGAGAAATGGAATGTTAATATTGACTCGCCTGAAAAATTCCAATATCTCGTTATACTATGTTCCTTTATTTTGTTGCTCTAACCTTTGAGGAAAAGGAGCTACAAGCACATTTGACGGAACATAAACATTAACATCAGCAGATTTTTTAGATCTAGGTACATGCTCAGATTCATTTTCAACAACTGGTGTATCATGTGATGTTGTATGCAATTGTGACTTAGACACAGACTCACTCTTTTCAGGCATGCTTACATTGTTATCAATTACTTTACCACTACAAAGAGTAGTAGCAACATGTGCAGTCTCATTACAAGTAGACGTACTTGCTTGAAATGTGCCTTTTGGGTTTTGTTCAGGCTGACTTGGAAACTTACCATTTTCCCTGTCATTAAGCGCATCACAGATCTGACCTATCTTAAGTTATAGACTTGTAAAACGTTGGTCAGTGGTCTTCTGATTTTGCAAAAGATTTTGGGTCAACAGGCCGACACTTTCTTCAATGCTTGATAATTTCTTTTCAGAAGGATGATGTGTGTACGATTGTACCTGGGGGTTTCTAGGATATGAATATCCTTGTGTGTTTCCTGATGCACCCCCTTGTACAGGGCCTTTGGACCATGAAAATTTAGGGTGGTTCCTCCACCCTGGGTTGTAGGTCTGTGAATAAGGGTTATGTTCTTGCTTTTGATACAAAACATGGGCCTGTTCAGGTCTGGACTCTTGAAATGCATGCAATTGTGGGAAGTTATCAACAAGATGATCAGAACTATTACACACAACACAAATAGAAACCTCAACTTGGTTACAAGAAGTAGAAGCAAAATATTTTATATTTTTCTCCAGTTTTAGAGCCTCAACTCTCCTAGCCAATGATGCTATTTTAGCATTACCCTCAAAGTCAGACTCTATCTTATGAACACTACCCCTGTTAGTCGACTTCCTAGGTTCTCAAACAGACTCCCATTGCTGAGTTTTCTCGGCAACTTCATGTAAAAAGGTCCATGACTCGTCGGCACTTTTATCTGTGAACTCAACATTGCACATTGCTTCAACCATGGATCGAGTGTCAAAATCCAACCCTTCATATAGAATTGTTGATAGTCTCCACTGTTCGAAACCATGGTGAGGACATTGCAATAACAAATCATTAAACCTTTCTAGATACTTGGACAATGTCTCACCATCTAGTTGAACAAAACTATTGATATCCTGACGAATGGTGGCTGTTTTGTGATTTGGGAAGAACTTTTTGAAAAATTCTTTCGTAAGTTCATCCCAACTTCTAATGGACTGAGGACGCAAAGCATATAGCCAAGATTTGGCCTTTTCCTTCAAAGAAAAAGGAAATAAACACAATTTCAGGGACTCTTCTGTCAACTGATTGAATCTGAGAGTCCCACAGATTTCCTCAAAATCTCTCACGTGGTGGTAAGGGTTTTCAGCATCAACCCCTCGAAACACAGGGATCATATGTATCGTGCTCGCCTTTAACTCAAAATGACCAGCAGTTTCTGGTAGAACAATACAAGAGGGCTGGCTTGTCCTCGTGGGGTATATGTAGTCCTTTTTATAGCCTAACAGACACAGGAATTTAAACTACGTCCTCTCGCTGAATTCTAACTAGACGATTGGTCTGGTCTCGAAAAGTTACAATCATAGCCTAACAGACATACCATTCAACATGTTATAACAATCAGAAATTCAACTCAATTCAGAAACAAAGCACGACACAATTCTGAATCTCAACTCAGGGTTTATGTGAATGAATGTCTAGACTATGCAAGCATACATACAAACATCATTGGTTCAGAGATTCAAAGTTACACAGTGAAATTACAGTTCAGCTAGCAAGTAAATTACCCAAATGTCACAGGATCATACACAAAGATGTTATAAGTGGCAGGGGTTTGACAATGCTTAGCAACTAGTTCAGTTTGCATGCAAATGTGGTGTATCCTTCAAGACAAGAATATTAAAGTTGAGGCACGATACCGCCGGTATAAGACCGGGTTTAGGCACAACCAACAGGTTGTCTCGCTCCTCTTTCCCCTAGCCTTTGGTTTGAAATGCAGTATCCCATGTACCTGCTGAGCTCAAAAGAGGAATTTCAGTAACCAGAAATACGCCTGTAAAGCAAAGTCGCGACAGTTTACACACTGATTATGAATAACTGAGAATATGACCCTACAACATGACTATGATTTTGAACTATTCCACTGAATTGTTTAACCAGGGAAGACAAAGCTTATTAGAAACTACATAGCTACAATGGAACAGGACAAGTCTAACATAAAATACAATGATGGACAAGAGATGCGAGAATGCTTGTACTGATATGTCACAGGGCGGATGAGAACTTGTAAAATAGTAATTGACTAGATGATTACAAAAGATAATACATGTGCAGATTTCATGAAAAGATACAAAATCTAAGTTATACTAGAATATTCACAACTGCTGAAACACTAAAAGAGCTGCTACAGATTCAAAACGTGTTAAGATGCCACTGATAAAAACTACATAGGGCAATATCTTACAGGCTGAGAAAGTCAAAAACAACTGAAAATTAAACGAATATATAAACTAAACACAGAATGCATCAGATACAGATGAACTGACTCACTGGATTTGTCTTGCAGGAATGGAATGATACAGGACAATGATGCTACAAAGCTACAGCTAGCATTACAAACCTAAGATGCAAATGTGGAGCTAAATGACAGATTTTCTGGGTTACGCTAACACGGTACCAAGAAGGAACTTTTTCACAGAACCTACAGTTTCACCACAACTACCACTTCTCAGGAACTAGCCAGCACAATGGAAAATTTTCAGCAAATTTGGAGATGGGGACAAATCAAGCTTGCATATTCAAAGTTTAAGTGCAGGTGACTGAATTCTAACTATTGTGACGAAACCTAATATTGTGTACGACAAAAGTTCTTAACAAAGCAACAATAAATAACAAAAACAGAACTTACAGACTCCTATATGACTACTTACTGAAGGGAATATACAGATGGTATTACGCTTAAAATTTTGAAACCAAGGATCCTATCAAAACACAACTGAGCTACAGATTATGGTACATTAGCTATCCTAACTAGATGCAATTATGCTAATGAAACTGAAAACAAAACCTACAACTAAGAAGTCACGGGGCTAAGCTATAATTACAGATTCCTAAACTGATCAACACAATTTAACAAGAAAATTTTACCTAGAACTAAGATGTAGATTATATACAGACGGATTAAAGTTACACAATTAGACTACAATGGTATAGAAGAAATTATCAAAATGAAACAGGATGCAGTTATGCAAATAACGATGGAGTGATGAAAACCACAGGATGTGACTAGCTACAGATGAAATGGAGTTGAAAATCTAAGTTATGACTACAAAATATCAAATGGAAGAAATTACAGAAGTGCAGAAAACTGATAAGCTACAAATGATGATGACAGAAGGCCTGAAATGGAACAAGTTACACTAAGTTAAACTACTAGAGGATGATGCAAAGATGGATGAAGTTTACAAACTATAATTACAAAATGAGGCTAGTTGCAGATGCAGACAATGATGCAGTTTATGCGAATGAGGTGATTGAAATTTACAACTTACACTTACAACTACAGATTATGATCTAAATCTAGTTATGCTAACACAGTAACACTAAGAATGGTTTTACAAAAGCATTACAAAAGCAAATACTACTAACAGGTTACCAAGTATGAAAGGATTACAACAATGACGAAAGCTACAAAAACTACAACAAACAGATAGCTACAAATACTACAGATCTAAAACTTCTACAAGATGCAAGACATATGCTGATGCAGGAGACTGAAAAATTAAAACTACAACGAACAAGATGTAATAATATAACACATATATACAAGAAATATGCTAAAAATCAGTAAAGTGGAACCAAAGAAGCAACTACACCGCTACCGAGTCCCCGGCAGCGGCACCAAAAACTTAGTAGGCTAAAAAAAGATGCCTACAATATTAAACCGCAAGTATACGATGTCTACAATGTAATACACAACAAGTGCGGATCGTTACCACAGGGACTTGGTTGGTGTGAGATTGAATTCAAAACCTTACTTTACTAATTCAAACTAGGAGATGTCTATACGACGAGATGATTGCTAACAATATCAAACTATGAATCTATAAACGAAACAGAAATAAGGATGCAATGAGAGTAGAAAACAATCAAGTAGGAAGCACTAGGGCAATTGAATCTACCACATAACCTACACTAGATATTTCAGCTAATGAAAATACTCTTGTCCTTGTAACAGATAACGGTGAAGATTCGAGTCTGCCGTGTATCTAAGGTAATCTTAAATGGATAGTTTAGTCACAACTAAGATATCAATTCCTAGCATCAGTTGTCTTATTACAACACAACTAATCATGTAATTGAAAACATACAGTGAAGCATGAGTTGATGCAACAACAAATAATTGATCTAACAACCTAGGATGCAAGGCATACTAGGTGAAGGTTATAAGTTGCAACATAAAGCTAAACCAAATCCTATTCAATTAAGTTCTACAAGAACATTTTTATTAACATAAGAAACTATCAGTAAACTAAAGGCTTCATCAAATCCCTAGCTAAGAAAGTTAGAACATGGATTTGATAGAAAAAGATGAAGTTTTGATATTCATAAAATGCAGGCTCTTTTCAACTGAGTTCTACTAAGTCGCTCCACAACAACAACAATAGATGAAAACTAAATCCTGCTCTCCTCACTCACTGCATACCCAATACACAACATAACCCCTCCTTTTATACATAGATTTCTCCCCGCATATACAATGGTATGGTAGTGGCAATGTGGTAGTGATAAATCAAGACAGTTGCAAACCAAGGCCTAAGCCAAGGGCAATGGCAGGGGAGCAAAGCTACAGAGAAACAACACAACTAGGTTATGAATCCACCTTGTGACCTAGCCAGATAGTGTAATTCTATGTTAAATCCCTGTCCCTAATGGAGCTAGGTGAAGGTTCAAGCCTGCCTATGTTCCAGGGCGTACATAAATGGAATGGAAAGATAAAAAGCTTGCTCAACTGTTTACTCCTAGCATTGACTGTCTTTTGACAGCACAATCAATCACAAGCACAGTTGAGCACTAATTTCCTCCATTTCTCAATCAATTCTATTTACATGAATTATAACCTAACATTCCACCACTAACAGTGACTTAAGGCATCATCTCAGCCTAGCTATACACATACACATGTGAGCTCACATAACAGCAACAAAAAAAAACATTTACTAAACAGAGAACTACAAACTAACATGTGAACTAGAATGAAATGTGAATTAAAACATAAAACAAACTGAATTGAAACAAGATAAACTAAAACTGAATTTGGAATTAAAATTGAAAATTAAAATTAAATCTACAAATACAAAACAGGGAAGAAAAATCTACCCAAGAGGAACTGGCTAGTCCAGCCCTCATGGGGATACACTGGCTAGTCCAGAGATATCCCTTACAACACACCCACAACCCTCAATTTATAGTCTACAACACTCAATTAGGGTTCTACAAGTTTCCCCCAAATCAGTCAAAATTAGGGTTAGATATTTTACCTAATTTGATGTGATAACTCCCAATTCTTCTCGACCCATGATTCCATTTGTACTCCTCTACCTCTCCAAAGCCTTGCTGTCGTTATTTGAAGACATGCAATCACTTTCATCAAAATAACTCGACCTCAGTGGCGTGTGGAATTGATGAAGATGATTGAAAATCATCATACGAGTTAGGTGGTGAGAGTGGGCTGTGGTGGTTAGATAATTTGGTGGCGGTTAGGTGGTAGAGATGGCTGTTGCAGGGTAATGGTGGTGGTTCTGCACAAGGTATGGTGGAGAGGAAGAAGGTGAAGGTCGATTGTTTTGGGAAGAAGGGGATGTTTGGTTAGGTCATAGGGTTTGGTCGCTATGGTGTGTAGCGGGACAGAAGAATCTGATGATCAGCGTGTGAAAGACGTTGGATACGAAGATGGTTGGTAGATCTAACGGTGGTATGAGAGATGAATCACTTCGACCGTTGGATTGTGAAATACAACAAAGTCAACGGTGCTAGATGATGTTAGGTACTGTAGTGTAAAGCGGGAGTATCTAATTTTGATGCACAGGCATAGAAGCGACCGTTGGATTCAAATACAATCTAATCTGAAGGCTTGGAATTTAAGCGCTGTGGTGTTTGGCAGAGACTTCAGATTTTGATGCTCTATGAATGAGCGACCGTAGGATGATGAGTTGGATCCAATCTGACGGCTGAGAATGGAGGCGGTTTTGGTTATAGAAAATGGGTTTGGGTAAGGGTTTTGGGTCTTGGGTATGCCAAGCCCATATCTTCTTTAAGAGCAATTCTTCCTTCTTGAGCCCATTTCTAGTCTTTTGGGCTTATGCGCACCATTCTTCGCGGCTTCCTTGCGTAATTTCTTCCGGCTTTTCACTACTTTTCTGCTCTTTTCCGCTCCGCAAGTCATCCAAACTTTATTTGGTACCTAAAAATGCAAAATTAGTTAATAAAAATATTTATTCTTGAAAACAAGGAAAATACAGAATATGGGATAAAATGTAGAATTAATGCACAAAAGATGAGTTAAATGCGAAGAAAAATATATAGAAATATGCACTTTTTAGCACTCATCAAATACCCCCAAACCTGAATTTTACTTGTCCTCAAGTAAAACAAAACTAAGGAAATCCTACCTATACCACTGTCGCTGGTCTCTCGAATGCATTTAGCGTATGCACTAAGCCTTTTAAACCACTAAGTTTCCCTAGTGGACGAGTTGAAGTCTCGTGAAGGTTTGCTTAGAACGTACCTACAAAGTTCTAGGTCAAAATATAAGCTCAGATTCCATCAAATGTGACATGTGCAAGTCAGTTTAAGCTCACAGCAAAATGGAGATGTCAATCTAGCTATCCAAGGCACAATCCTAGCACTGATAACAAATAAAGACATGTGATAAGAGTGTAAAGTGTATCTACACATGTGTAAAGAAATATCGGATGTTATGACTACTAATCACCAAGAGATAGTTTCTCAGGCTAAGAACCAAGGTCGAAATCTAGCTAGCTGTCCGGACTTTACGAGAATTGTGAATGAGTTGGAGGTATTTCACAATTACTCGCGTTGTACATCAATGGCATACACCCTCCTTGCTTATTACAATGAAACAACAAAATGACTCTTTACATGACTCTTATTTACATTGACTACTCTCTTTTTATTTTTGGAACAAGAGATGATGGAATTGATAAATACTTGAATTTTTTTTTTTTTTTTGACAAGAACTTGAAATTGATTTTTACATATGGTAGCTCTTTTGATACATAACAAAAAGAAACAAAAAATTACATGACACTTTGCAAGAGGTAGCCCTTTTTGATGCACCCAGTTAAATTCGATGGTTGTCTTTCTTAATGTAACCTCCACCTTCTATCCCAACCAACCAAAGAACAATCTAGTCAAGTTTCGTTCAGTATTCTAAAGTGATTGGCAATCGTGACTTCCTATCAAACACCTTGAAGATCGAGGCTATACATGTATTGGTAGATCGTGCGCGTGCAAATTTCTTATCACTATGTGAATTGTGCTAGAATCAGGGTGCCTAAATATCTAGACTAAGACTCCTAATAATTACATATTTGCACAAGATTCAACATTTCAAGGTAAATGAGCTCCATTTTTATGTTTTTTTTTTTTTTAATTTTTAATTTTCATTTTTCATTTTTTTCAAAAAGAAGGAGTTCTTGTTTTCAATTATGGCATATTATCAAAGTATCTACTTTTCACCCCCAAACCTAAACTAAACATTGTCCTCAATGTTTCAAAATATGAACAAAATTATAATACAACATATGAAGAGGATCATGTTGAGTAGAGAAAAAGGAAAGAGAATACCCGATTTCGGCGAAAGCAAGATTAGAACTCCGTTATTCAAGGCAAAAATCCAACATTTTTTTAGCCGAGATCATATTGGATTAGCACTATATATACAAAAGAAACAAAAGATTTAACTAAGAAACTATCTACTAGATTTTATACAAGAAAATTTGGTTTTTAATGGGATTGGACCTTTTGGGAAAAATTTGGTTTTGTCGGGAGACATTTGGTTTTGATGGGAAAAAGAAAAATTTTGGTTTTTAGGGAAACATTTGGAAAACTTTGGTTTTTATGGGAGAAAAACATTTGGTTTTTAATGGGATAAGGAAAAATTTTGGTTTTTAAAGGGAGCAAAGCCTTTTGGTTTTTAATGGGTTAAAGAAAAAAAAATTTGGTTTAAATGGGATAAAAGGCCAAGCCCACTGTTGGGTTTTTCGAAGCCCAGATAAGTTTTTTTTTTTTTTTTTAAAAAAAAAAAAAACAGGCCCAGCTCAACAACATCAGCTGTAGCAGCTCAAGGCAAGTTGCACAGCACAGCAGCCTTTGAACAGCAGCAGCAACAGGCAGCAGCAGCAACACAGCAAAAGCAGCAGGATAGGCAGGTACCTGCTGGCTCAAAGCAGATAGTGAGTAAAGATGCAAGCTATGATGCAGGAATGTAAGTGAACAATATGCAAATGAGTATGCAATGCAGGGAAAGATGCAAATGCAATGAACTATGATGCAAATATGAAGATGAAAGTGAATGCAACAAAACAGCAAAGAACAAATCAACACACAGCGCCAAGTCCCCGGCAACGGCGCCAAAAACTTGGTAGGCATTTAAAGATGTGAAAATAAGACAATAAATGGATGCCTACAGTGATACCTGCAAGTGCACAGGGTCAGTTGTAGCTTGTGTGCAAGAACAGGGTCATTCCACAGGGACTTGGGGTGTATTGAAGCATTCCTAAGCTAGTTAATCTAAATGCAATGAGTGACAATGACACAATGAAGCAAAGAGAGCAAAACAGGGCCTATACAAGGTGAGTTAAAGGTGACAGTGGCATATACAATGGTATGGTAGTGGCAATGTGGTAGTGATAAATCAAGACAGTTGCAAACCAAGGCCTAAGCCAAGGGCAATGGCAGGGGAGCAAAACTACAGATACAAAACAGAGAAACAACACAACTAGGTTATGAATCCACCTTGTGACCTAGCCAGATAGTGTAATTCTATGTTAAATCCTTGTCCCTAATGGAGCTAGGTGAAGGTTCAAGCCTGCCTATGTTCCAGGGCATACATAAATGGAATGGAAGGAGAAGAAGCTTGCTCAACTGTTTACTCCTAGCATTGACTGTCTTTTGACAGCACAATCAATCACAAGCACAGTTGAGCACTAAATTCCTCCATTTCTCAATCAGCTCAATTTACATGAATTATAACCTAACATTCCACCACTAACAGTAACTTAAGGCATCATCTCAGCCTAGCTATACACATACACATGTGAGCTCACATAACAGCAACAAAAACAAAACATTTGCTAAACAGAGAACTACAAACTAACATGTGAACTAGAATGAAATGTGAATTAAAACATAAAACAAACTGAATTGAAACAAGATAAACTAAAACTGAATTTGGAATTAAAATTGAAAATTAAAATTAAATCTACAAATACAAAACAGGGAAGAAAAATCTACCCAAGAGGAAC